>NC_036854.1:7318371-7467398 GCF_002910315.2 Salvelinus sp. IW2-2015 | reverse complement strand
CGGAGGATACAGGAGAGAAAGTAGAGACAGAGAGATCGGAAGATGGGTACAAGGTGAGAGAGTCGTACAGCGAGTGATACAGAGAGAAAAGAGGAGGACGGAGAGATGGGTACAGAGTGAGAGAGTGTTAGCCAGCGAGGGATACAAGAGAGAAAGACGAGGAAGAGAGACTGTTGGTACCAGACGCTAGAGAGAGTTGTACAGGAGTATACAGGAGAGAAAGCGAAGTAGACGGAGAATGTACAGAGTCGAGAGGGTTACAGGTGAGAGGATACAAGAGAACGAGAGACGGACGAGATGGGTACAGCATGGAGAGCAAATGTACAGAGTAGGATACAGAGAGAAAGAGAGGATGAAGGTACAGAGTAGAGAGAAGTGGTTACGAAGAGAGGTGATACAAGAAGACTAGGAAGAGATGCGGTACAGAGCGATGTTACAGAGAGGGATACAGAGAGAAAGAGAGACGGAGAGATGGGTACAGAGTGAGAGAGTGTTACAGCGAGGGATACAGAGAGAAAGAGAGTGACTGAGACACAGACGCAGTGAGAGAAGGATACAGAGAGGGATAGCAGAGATAAATGGAGAAACTGAATATGTTTTCGAACCCACTAGAACATGAAATGGAACATAGGGCATAAAACACCGTCTAACATGTAATCCACTTTGTTAAAAAAAGCTCTTACTGTATGGAACCAAACACCGATCCCATATAACGTGTATTAAACTGAGAGCTGTAGAAAGTGCATCGTCTTGTGTGTTATGTGTGTGTGTGTGTGTGTGCGTGCGTGTAAGAGAGGCAGAGATTGAGAGAGAGTCCGTGCGTTTCTGTGTGTGCGCATGTACGTACAGTATGTGTGTGCGTGCATAGTTGCATACGCACGTGTCCATGTGTGTGTGTGTGTGTGTGTGTGTGTGCGCGTGTGTGTGCCAGCCGCTACTGTATAATGTGAGTAAGCTAGTTTGTGTGGGAGAGCGGGACAGACATCAGCTGATAAAAAATGCTGACCAAGCACAATCCCCTGACCACCTGGCATCAGCAAATCACCATGGCAACCACCCGCTCAGCCACCCACCAACGAGTGCCGAAACGCCTCCAGTGCCTTCCTCCGTGTCTGATTCGCTGACGGGAGAGCTTGGGTAAAGTGCACAGCCCACAGCCGTAGAGCAACGCTTAACTGAAATAAACGCAACTCGACTCCATTTGATATGCTGTATTGACATCCTTCACATGCTTTAGAACGTCACCTTCTTGCTGAAAAGTTGATGTTCCTGCTAAAATGTCAGCTTTGTGGACAGTGATTTGCTAAAAAGAACAACACACAAAACCAATGTGTGTGTGTGTGTGTGCCAGAGAGAAACAGGAATGGCGTTACCAATTGGATTCACTACCTTTTATGGGCAATGGTATCCAGCCACACGCACATGCACACACACACACACACACACACACACACACACACACACACATCACACCACACACACACACACACACAGCCAGGTAGAATGTCTGGTCAGAGTCGCGGGGTCATACACTATACAGTATATACAAAACTATATGGACAACCCTTCAAATTAGTTGATTAGGCTATTTTAGCCACGTCTGTTGCTCACAGGTGTAAACAATCGAGCACACAGCCACGCAATCTGCATAGACAAACATTGGCAGTAGAATGGCCTTACTGAAGACCTCAGTAACTTTCAACGTGGCACCGTTATAGGATGCCACCTTTCCAACAAGTCAGTTCGTCAAATTTCTGCCCTTCTAGAGCTGCCCCGGTCAACTGTAAGTGCTGTTATTGTGAGGTGGAAACGTCTAGGAGCAACAACGGCTCAGCCGAGAAGTGGTAGGCCACACAAGCTCACAGAACGGGACCAACACGTGCTGAAGCGGGTAGCGCATTAAAATCGTCTGTCCTCGGTCGCAACACTCACTTCCAACACTTCCAACAGTGGCAAAGGTTTGGGAAAGGCCCTTTCCTGTTTCAGCATGACAGTGCCTCCGTGCACAAAGCGAAGTCCATACAGAAATGGTTTGTCGAGATCGATGTGGAAGAACTTGACTGGCCTGGACTTGACTCTTCTACCGCACAGCAAGCAATACTGATGCACCAAGTCTGGAACCAACAGGACTCTGAACAGCTACTACCCCCCAAGCCATAAGACTGCTAAATAGTTAGTTAAATAGTTAGTCCAGGTAGCTATTTGGTTAACTATTTAACTACCTGCATTGATCCTTTTTGCACTAACTCGTTTGATTCGTCACATACGCTGCTGCTACTGTTGATCTATTATGTTGCCTAGTCACTCTATCCCTACCCATATGTACATATCTACCTCAATTACCTCGTACATCAACTCGGTACTTGTACCCCGTGTGCATAGCCAAGTTATCAATGCTCGCCGTGTATTTATTCCTTGTGTTATTATTTATCTTGTTCCTTTCTCTCCGTATTGTTGGGAAGGCTCCGTAGGTGAGAATTTCACCGTTAGTCTACACCTGTTGTTTACGAAGCATGTCACAAATATGATTGGATTTGACTACGTGCTAAGTAGGAGTAGTAGTAATGGCTCGCGGGGAAATTGGAACCAGTTGAAGCCGGTGGGAGGAGCTATAGAAGGACAGGCTCACTGTGAGGGCTAGAACGGCGCCAATGGAACGGCGTCAATGGAACGGCGTCAATGGAACGGCGCCAATGGAACGGCGCCAATGGAACGGCGTCAATGGAACGGCGCCAATGGAACGGCGTCAATGGAACGGCGCCAATGGAACGGCGCCAATGGAACGGNCAATGGAACGGCGCCAATGGAACGGCGTCAATGGAACGGCGTCAATGGAACGGCGCCAATGGAACGGCGCCAATGGAACGGCGCCAATGGAACGGCGTCAAACGTGTGGTTCCTCGTATGTGTGATGTTTACATTTGACACTTGAGTCATTCGGCTCTGGTCCACAGCGACTTACCCTAGAGTGCATACGTTTTCCAACTGGCACCCTGTGATGTGTTTGACACCATATGTTCCATCCCAGACATGCCCTCCTGTCGCTCCTCCCACCGCCCTCCGCTGACCGGAACAGACACTAGGGCTGCAATTAGATCCCATAGGACGGTGGTTAAAAGTAGTGCCCTATATAAGGAATAGGGTGTCATTTCGGACGCGGCTTAGGATTCTTCTACTTCTCATACAGCTCAAATCAAATCAAATCAAATGTTATTGGTCACATYCACATGGTTAGAAGATGTTAATGCGAATGTAGCGAAATGCTTGTGCTTCTAGTTCCGACCGTACAGTAATATCTAACAAGTAATCTAACAATTTCACAACAACTACCTTATACACACAAGTGTAAAGGAATGAATAAGAATATGTACATATAAATATATGGATGAGCGATGGCCGTGCAGCATAGGCAAGATGCAGTAGATGGTATAGAGTACAGTATATACGTATGAGATGAGTAATGTAGGGTATGTAAACATTATATAAAGTGTCATTGTTTAAAGTGACTAGTGATACTTTTATTTCATCCAATTTTTAATTATTAAAGTGGCTACAGATGAGTCAGTATGTTGGCAGCAGCCACTCAATGTTAGTGATGGCTGTTTAATAGTCTGATGGCCTTGAGATAGAAGCTGTTTTTCAGTCTCTCGGTCCCAGCTTTGATGCACCTGTACTGACCTCGCCTTCTGGATGATAGCGGGGTGAACAGGCAGTGGCTCGGGTGGTTGTTGTCCTTGATGATCTTTTTGGCCTTCCTGTGACATTGGGTGCTGTAGGTGTCCTGGAGGGCAGGTAGTTTGCCCCCGGTGATGCGTTGTGCAGACCGCACCACCCTCTGGAGAGCCTTACGGTTGTGGGCGGAGCAGTTGCCGTACCAGGCGGTGATACAGCCCGACAGGATGCTCTCGATTGTGCATCTGTAAAAGTTTGTGAGTGTTTTTGGTGACAAGCCGAATTTCTTTATCCTCCTGAGGTTGAAGAGGTGCTGCTGTACCTTCTTCACCACGCTGTCTGTGTGGGTGGACCATTTCAGTTTGTCCGTGATGTGTACGCCGAGGAACTTTAAAACTCTCCACCCTCTCCACTACTATCCTGTTAATGTAGATAGGGGGCTGCTCCCTCTGCTGTTTCCTGAAGTCCACGATCATCCCCTTTGTTTTGTTGACATTGAGTGTGAGGTTATTTTCCTGACACCACACTCCGAGGGCCCTCACCTCCTCCCTGTAGGCCATCTCGTCGTTGTTGGTAATCAAGCCCACTACTGTAGTGTCGTCTGCAAAGCTCAACAGGCAACGGAGACCATCGAACCACTAGAGACCTGTGGTTAGTCTATTAGATGTATGTGTGTGTGTGTTTAAACTGTAGTTGGTATTTTATTAGGGTCCCCATTCGCTACTCTTCCTGGGGTCACAAAAAATGAAACATTACATAACACAGAACAGTAATAGACAAGAACAGCTCAAGGACAGAACTACATGTATCTATAACAGACAGGATGCAGAGGCAGAGGGCGGCCCAGTGGACCCTTTGCTGCCTAGCTGGCCTGCAGCACACACACACACACACACACACACACACACACACACACACACACACACACACACACACACACACACACACACACACACACACACACACACACACAGCCCTCCTCCCTCAGGTTTTAAAACACCATGGACTTATCAAGATAAAGTCTCCCTAAACTTCCCAACTTCCAATAGACTTCCTCTCACTGCGCTCTAGCGTAATGGATATCCCCGAATGGCCCTCTGAATGCCAGGACAAGTCTGTGGACGAGTGCAAGTTAGTTGTAGGTGTCTACAGGGGATAAAAAAGGAATGCCTATTAAATGCAAGTGATTGGTTACAGGAAATGGATTAATTGCAGCACTTTAAGTGGCTGAGATGAGATCAGATAGAGAAGAGAGGAGGGGAGGCCTGGGTTGAGGACTGGGGACAGGCGCATGCTACAGGCTGGAGGCTAGCACCAGAGGCTAGGACCCAGTGAACTAGATAAGGTGGTTACACTGGTGTTAGGTACACTGAAGAAAGGGTTCAACGGGTTGCTTTACACACACACACATACTGCCACGTAGTCTCTGGTGTGTTTGTGTCAACGGACAAACAAATTGTGGAAACAGACGGTCACCGGCAGGGCGGGCTTGATGGTCAGGGTTCAGTCGTCAGGGCAACAGTTTGTTTTCTTCCAGGATGTGGGTGGGGGTGAGTGTGTGTGTGTGTGTGTTTATTGCTCTAATTTCTCTGAGGAGCTCTGGAGAGATCTCAGGGCTTCCTTTGAAGCTATAAGTAGATGAGGTCTGGCGTGTGCCGTGCTATGCAGGGCTTTTTATGACCAATTTACACACACACACATATCAGGAAACCCTGTGGCTGTGTCTCTCTCTGTGTGCAGGAGGCCATGCAGGCAGTGTTTGGCTCCAGAGAGGAAGGAAGTGGTGGTGAGATAAGAAGAGTGGCCATCTGGTAATGGAAGTTCTGAGACAGTAGGGCTGAGGGGTCTGGGTCACTGGGACCCCCACAGCCAACACGGACCCCAATACAGGAATATACTGCCACACAATAGCCTGCGGCAGTCCAACGTAAACACTTTATTAGGCCTAAATACAGTGCATTCAGACCCATTGACTTATTCCCAATTTTTTTTTTTACGTTACAGCCTTATTCTAAAACTGATTAAATTGTTTCCCCCCCCCCATCAATCCACACACAATACCCCATAATGACAAAGGAAAAACAGGTTAAGAAAAATTTCCTAATTTATTCAAAATAAAAACCTGAAATATGACATTTACATAAGAATTCAGACCCTTTACTCAGTACTTTGTTGAAGCACCTTTGGCAGCGATTACAGCCTCGATCAAGTCTTCTTGAGTATGACGCTACAAGATTGGCACACCAGTATTTGGGGAGTTTCTCCCATTCTTCTCTGCAGATCCTCTCAAGCTCTGTCAGGTTGGATGGGGAGCTATGCTGCACAGCTATTTTCAGGTCTCTACAGAGATGTTAGATTGGGATCAAGTCCGGGCTCTGGCTGGGCCACTCAAGGACATTCAGAGATTTGTTCCAAAGCCACTCCTGTGTTGTCTTGGCTGTGTGCTTAGTGTCATTGTCCAGTTGGAAGGTGAACCTTCGCCCCAGTCTGAAGTCCTGAGTGCTCTGGAGCAGGTTTTCATCAAGGATCTCTTTGTACTTTGCTCCGTTCATCTTTCCCTCGATCCTGACTAGTCTCCCAGTACGTACCGCTGAAAAACATCCCCACAGAGTGATGCTGCCACCACCATGCTTCACCGTAGGGATGATGCCAGGTTTATTCCAGACGTGATGCTTGGCATTCAGGCCAAAGAGCTCGATCTTGGTTTCATCAGACCAGAGAATGGTCTGAGAGTCTTTAGGTTTAATTTATTTATTTTATTTAACTAGGCAATTTAGTTAAGAACAAATTCTAATTTACAATGACAGCCTACCAAAAGGCAAAAGGCCTCCTGCGGGGACGGGGGCTGTGATTAAAATATAGAAATATAAATATAGGACAAAACACACATCACGACAAGAGAGACAACACAACGCTACATAAAGAGAGACCTAAGACAACAACATAGCAAGGCAGCAACACATGACAACAAAGCATGGTAGCAACACAACATGACAACAACATGGTAGCAACACAACACGGTAGCAGCACAAAACATGGTACAAACATTATTGGCCACAGACAACAGCACAAAGGGCAAGAAGGTGGAGACAACAATACATCACGCAAAGCAGCCACAACTGTCAGTAAGAGTGTCCATGATTGAGTCTTTGAATGAAGAGATGGAGATACCACTGTCCAGGTTGAGTGTTTTTTGCAGCTCGTTCTAGTCGCTAGCTGCAAGCGAACTGAAAAGAGGAGCGACCCAGGGATGCGTGTGCTTTGGGGACCTTTAACAGAATGTGACTGGCAGAACGGGTGTTGTATGTGGAGGATGAGGGCTGCAGTAGATATCTCAGATAGGGGGGAGTGAGGCCTAAGAGGCTTTTATAACTAAGCATCAACCAGTGGGTCTTGGGACAGGTTTACAGCGATGACCTGTTTACAGAGGAGTATAGAGTGCAGTGATGTGTCCTATAAGGAGCATTGGTGGCAAATCTGATGGCCGAATGGTCAAGAACATCTAGCCGCTCGAGAGCACCCTTACCTGCCGATCTATAAATGATGTCTCCTTAATCGAGTATGGGTAGGATGGTCATCTGAATCAGGGTTAGTTTGGCAGCTGGGGTGAAAGAGAAGCGATTACGATAGAGGAAACCAAGTCTAGATTTAACTTTAGCCTGCAGCTTTGATATGTGCTGACAGAAGGAAGGTGTACAGTCTATCCATACTCCCAAGTACTTGTACGAGGTGACTAATGAGGTGACTATATCAGAGCACAAGTCAGAATTTGGGCTAGCAACAGTAGATGGGCCAGGGTGTACATGCACATTTTCAGATATCATCAACAGTAATACAATCAAGGCACGGCAGAGGACAGGGAGTGCTCTGCAGTGCTGATTTATGACATTTGAATGTGCATCAGATGGCAACAAGATCATATTATACAGCAATTTCACCAGGTAACATGAATACAACGCCGGCGAGAGGTGGTTGGAATGGGATGGGAGGCCAAACGTCTGTGTAACCAATAGAAAGTCAGAGTCCCGAGTGTGAGAACAAACAGTCTGTCCCACGGTTGGGTAAAGAAAGTTTGTAGTCAACAAAGCATGCCGGAGTCATGAGGCAAATAGCAAAATACACAAGAACATTTTTAAATATATAACGACTTGGGGGAGGGCTTGGGGGAGCTGAGATCAATTTCGATTTCCACGTAGAACAGATAGAATTTTTTTTTTTGTGTCCTTTTGGCAAAACCCCCCAAAAAACAGACCGAAGACCAAGGAGAGTTTGCGTATGAAGGATTATCAAGCGTCAACGCATATTGAAACAAAAACGTCTGGTGATCATCTAACTTCAACATTCAACAACATACTCATGTAAATAAGAAATTCAAAACATTTCAAAACAATTTTTTTTGCTTTGTCATTATGGGGTATTGTGTGTAGATTGTTTGTAGATTACTGAGGATTTTGTATTTATTTAATCCATTTTAGAATAAGGCTGTAACGTAACAAAATGTGGCAAAAGTCAAGGGGACTGAATACTGTCCGAATGCACTGTAGATACTTCACAGATCATTGACAGGGCTGGAAGCGCAAGACAGAATGGACAAACTAGCGTGCAGAGTGGTGCTAAACTACCACCTGTGGATGCTAGAATGCACAGAGGAAAATGCACCACTACAAGATCAACTTCACAGTATCAAACCATAGAAGTACATATTTGAATGAATACAAATGTAATAGGATCTCGGTGGTATCAACCTCTTTAATAAAAAGGCCCATTTATCAAATACACCCAGATTTTCCCCTTATACCTCTTCAAGGTGTAGTAGAAGTGTAAAAAAGTAAATCCATCTAAAAGGAAGCGATTCCCACACCTCCATAACAAAGCCATCACCGACAGAGAGATGAACCTGGAAAAGAGTACCCTAATAAGCATGCTGGTCCTGGGGCTCTGTTCACAAACACAAACAGACCCCACAGAGACCCTGGGACAGCAACACAATTAGACCCAACCAAATCATGAGAAAACAAAAAGATAATCACTTGATACATCGGAAAGAATTAACAAAATTCGAAAAAGGGAAACCTATATTCTAACTTCTAAGCTGCTGTAGAGTCCTACATAGGTCAATGTAATGAAAGTGAAAGTGTCTCTCCTTCACAAATAAACAAGCCATAGGGATTTCCTCCTGTGGGACTTGGGTTCAAATGATGCCTGACAGTGGAGTGAGTGAGTGTGTGTGTGTGTGTATGCATGCATGTGTGAATGAGGAGTTGGCTATTCCTTGGATGTTGACTACGTAAATTTATATGGAGGACAATACAAATGGTCAAAGCGATTGACCCCATGCTATAAGCACCTTTGAGACACATTTTGCCCTCGTGACACACACATACGTATGCAGAAACACAACCCCCCCCACCCCCCCACACACACACGGGGTCACAGACACACACTCATACATCATACATATTACCAGCCGTGAAAGAGAATACTCCAAAATGACCACTACCTAAAGCCTCAAGCTCCTGGTGACTTCATGTCTACTAAAGCTAAGAGTGATTTCCTCATGCCAAAAGTCTCCCCTCTCTCCCTGCCCTACACCCTTTAGTTTCCTTGGCCCCCCATTCCCCCTACCTAGCCCCTTCCTGACACTCACACTCCACATCACTGGAAGTGTGTGTGTGTGTGTGTGTGTGTGTGTGTGTGTGTGTGTGTGTGTGTGTTGCCATTTGGTGTTGGTGTGTGTGTGACAGTGTGTATGTGTGTGTGTGTGTGTGTGGCCCCCTCCTCACACCCTTCACATCTCTGAAACTGTCCAACAGCACACTCTGGCACTCTGGTTATCAAATACAGATAAGGAAGGTCAGACAGAGATTGAGCCTAAATGTCTCCAATAACATGAAAAAGACCAAAAAGAGTCTCAGTTCCACTGTTGCTATTATGAAAGGCACTGGACAGCTGTTGGAGACCATTCAAACAGGATCCGGGGCAGAGTTTGATCACCATTAAGGGGTTGTGTATAAGTGTGTGGGCTAGGTGGGCTTAGAAATTGTGTGTGTGTTTGTTGACATGTCCGGTCTGAGAGGCTCCAGACGCTGGTACTGATAGATCGAGTCCCTGGATCAGCAGGTGTCTGGACAACGTGTGTGTGTTTTGTTTCAGTTTTTGTTGCACTGACACTCTTGCACTGGCTCTATGCACACTCACTGGACTACCCTCACACATACTACACTGACACTCCAATGCACACCTAATGCACACACGCTACATATGCTCACAAACACACACATGCATATTGACACCACCCACACACACTCCCCACATACACAGCCGTTCACACTCTTCACACTCTTTCACACTCTCACACTCTCACACTCTGAGGCATGCATGAGAGCATCAGCTGTTCCGGACGACTGTGTGATCACGCTCTCCGTAGCCGACGTGAGTAAGACCTTTAAACAGGTCAACATACACAAGGCTGCGGGGCCAGACGGATTACCAGGACGTGTGTTCCGGGCATGTGCTGACCAACTGGCAGGTGTCTTCACTGACATTTTCAACATGTCCCTGATTGAGTCTGTAATACCAACATGCTTCAAGCAGACCACCATAGTCCCTGTGCAGGCACTGGAAGGTAGTTCATTAGGGTCACATTGCAGAAGAAAATGTTCCATAGCTTCAATACCGCCCCCGTGTGGACACCAGCAGTATGATCTCTATCATTGAATCTCTTGATCCTCTCCCTGAGAATACCTTGTTAGTTACTTTTGATGTTGAGTCGTTATACACAATATTCCACACGAGGGCGGTCTTGAAGCTATGGAACATTTTCTTCTGCAACGTGACCCGAATGAACTACCTTCCAGTGCCTGCATTATAACATTGGCTGAAATAGTAATCACACACAACTATTTCATGTTTCTAAATTATTTATTTATTCAGACGAAGGGTACTGCTATGGGATCCCCCATGGCTCCTAACTATGCTCATTTGTATGTGGGTTACATGGAGAAACAGTCTATATTCAATCCTCAAAAAAAAAAATCTTGCCTAACATCATTATTTGGAAACGGTATATTGATGATATTTTTGTTATACGGAGGGGTGATGCAAAACAGCTCCAGGCATTCCATGCATTTCTTAACTCCTGTTCTGAACATTTGAGATTTACTATGCAATCTGATACACGTCAAATCAGTTTTCTTGATCTTCTGATCTTGTGTGAAGATAATGTTCTATACACTGATCTTTACAGGAAACCTACTGATCGTAACAGTTTGTTGAGGGCTGACAGTTGTCACCCACTTCCCTTGAAAAATTGTTTGCCCTTCAGCCAATTCTGTCGAATCAAAAGAATTTGCAAAAAACAATCCGATTTTCGACAGAAATGTGGCTGAGACGCAAGGAAAGTTCAAGGAGAGGGGGTACAAAAATGATCAGATTAATATTGCCATTGAGAAAATTCAAAACAAAACGAGACATGACCTTTTTCAAGGGCAGTCTCGCAAAAAGACGCATTCTTGCATTCTAACTACCCGCTATTCAAATTAAGGGAATCGTTCACAAACATTGGCACATTCTAAAATCGGATGATAGTCTCGGTAATGTGTTTTCGGACCTTCTCTTGGTCGTATTCTCACGGGGCAGAAATCTCAGAGACCAATTAGTACATTCTGATTTACCACCCCAAGATATTCCTGAACAAAATGTATTTGCGCCCCTACTGGATGGAAATTACAAGTGTAATGGCTGTGCTCAATGCAATGGCACTTATAAATGCAGATGCTTCAAACACCCACAAACAGGGAAATCGATCCCAATCAAAGGTGTTATTACGTGCTCCACTAAGGCAGTTATTTATCTTATAACTTGTCCTTGTGGTAGAAATGATGTGGGTAAAACAAAGCGAGAATTAAAAGTACGTATCTCAGAGCATCGTAGCACCTTTAGGTGCAAAAACTTGACTTACCCAATTGCGGCCCACTTTTTGGAGGCAGGCCACGTTATATTGGCATCGAACATGTCACCCTCCCTAGGAGAGGGGGTGACCTTGATAATTTATTGTTAAAACGAGAGGCTGCCTGGATCTTTAACTTAAAGACCCTTGCTCCCTTCGGTCTCAACGTAGACTTTGATCTGAAGCCATTCTTGTGATTATTGTGACTTGCCATTGTAATTGTTTGTAAGCTTGTGTAGTATAAAATGAATCTATGATCGTATGCTATCCATTTGTTTTTTTGTATGCTGTTCTTTGTATGCCATTTTAATATTTGAGAATTAACCAATGATATTAGGCCACTCTTGGCCATGATTACAGACACCTGTGTGTCTTCTGACACTATATAAACGAGTCATCCTGCAGTGTTTGTGATTATACCCTGATGAAGACAGCTGCTTCGAAATGTTGGATATTAACTTTTTGCATCTGAGCTCCTAGAGTGTCGGCTCTCAATTATTTTCATGTTAATGAATGTGCGACACTCAGGTTATAGGTGTGTGTGTGTGTGTGTGTGTGTGTGTGTGTGTGTGTGTGTGTGTGTGTGTGTGTGTGTCCATTAGTTTGTGAATGTGTGAGTGTGTGTGTGTTAATGAATTATAGTGTACAAATAAATATAGAGAGTCACACACTCAATATATTTATAACCTCCCAGTAACCCTGAAGAAGGCACAGTGATGCCAAAGCGTTGGTGTTTTACCAAATAAATTACTGTGAGGTTATAAAAAAATATATATATATAGAGAGAGAGAGAGAGAGCGTGCAACTCTTTATTTTTTATAGCTTACAGTTTATTCGCCGTTAGTCAGCACCTCCACACAAAATAATGTTCTCTGGGTGTGCTCCAGCTCCAGCTTTTTAATGAATTATAGTGTGACAGCTCAGGATTAGCCTGGGGGTGTGTGTGTGTGTATGCGTGTGTATGTGTCCATTAGTTTGTGAATGTGTGTTTGTGTGTTAATGAGTTATAGTGTGACAGCTCAGGATCAGCCTGGGGGTGTGGTGGCTAGGTAGACAGGGAGGAAGCCCCTCTCTCTCTTCCGTCGAGACAGAAAGCATAAACGGGCAGACAAGCACCACTCCATAAACATCAGAGAGTCATCTGACATTAATGACAAAATAGAGAGTGAGAGAGAGAGAATGAGAAAGCGAGCGAGATACTGACAGACAGACGACAGAGCTAAGAGACAGAACGTAGCTGTATCATTCAGCCCCACCCATCCACATACATGAGAACACCGCCCTCTACTGTCTACATACGGAACTGCTGACTAGGTGTCATGTAAAACAAAAACTGGAGACTCACCACATGCGTAGATGACACTGAGATATTTCCTGGTGCCCAAGTAGCAGGGGTCCCCAAACTCTTGCGTGGACGCTTGGACGAAGCAGCTCTGTTTCCCCTGACAACGTGTCGTCAACACCTGGAGAGCCACGCCCGACTGGCAGTCTGAGACAGAAAGGGGGGGGGGGGAGAAAAAAAGAGAGAGGCCCAATGAGTCCATAGAGAATACCAGTAAGCAAAAACGGAGGGGTCTCGTAGGACGCATTTACTAAGAATTGACATACACAGGGCAGGGAGGGACTGCACAATCTGTGAGCCATATGGCACCCTGATATCTATGCATTCGGTACAGGCATGCAGGCTACATTCCATATCATTTAGCTGAGTGGAATCTTAAATTTGTTCACAGATAGACAGATGTATTGCTCATTCATTCCTCCGTCTGTTCATTTCCACATGAAGTGAAATGCTAATGTTGGCAAGTGTCAGCAGATGCAGTGTACAGATCACTTCTTCTTTCTCTCTCTCCATCTCTATAGGCCTATATACAGTGCCTTCGGAAAGTGTTCAGACCCCTTTTTCCAAATGTAGACTAAAAAAATGTTTTAATCCTCAGCAATCTACACACAATACCACATTGACAAATTGAAAACAGGATTTTAGACATTTTTGTAAATGTATAAAAAAAAAAATTAAATACCTAATTTACATAAGTATTCAGACGCTTTGCTATGAGACTCGAAGTGCATCCTGTTTCCATTGATCATCCTTGAGATTATTCCACAACTTGATTGGAGTCCACCCGTGGTAAATTCAATTGATTGGACATGATTTGGAAAGGCACACACCTGTCTATATAAGGTCCAAACGTTGACAGTGCATGTCAGAGCAAAAACCAAGCCATGAGGTCGAAGGAGAAGGGCCTTGGTCAGGTAGGTGACTAAGTACCCGATGGTCACTCTGACAGGAGCTCTAGAGTTCCTATGTGGAGATGGGAGAACTTTCCAGAAGGACAACCATCTCTGCAGCACTCCAACAATCAGGCCTTTATGGTAGAGTGGCCAGACGGATGCCACTCCTCAGTAAAAGACACATGACAGCCCGCTTGGAGTTTGCCAAAAGGCTCCTAAAGACTCTCTGACCATGAGAAACAAGATTATCTGGTCTGATGAAACCAAGATTGAACTCTTTGGCCTGAATGCCAAGCGTCACGTCTGGAGGAAACCAGGCACCATCCCTACGGTGAAGCATGGTGGTGGCAGCATCATGCTGTGGGGATGTTTTTTCAGCGGCAGGGACTGGGAGACTAGTCAGGAATCAGGATTGAGGCAAAGATGAAGCAAAGTACAGAGAGATCCTTGATGAAAACCTGCTCCAGAGCACTCAGGACCTCAGACTGGGGCGAAGGTTCACTTTCCAACAGGACAACGACCCTAAGCACACAGCCAAGACAACGCAGGAGTGGCTTCGGGACAAGTATCTGAATGTCCTTGAGTGGCCCAGCCAGAGCTGAAACCGATTGAACATATCTGGAGAGACCTGAAAATAGCTGTGAAGCAATCCTCCCCATCCAACCTGACAGAGGAACGAGAGAAACTCCCCAAATACAGCTGTGCCAAGCTTGTAGCGTCATATCCAAGAAGCCTCGATGCTGTAATCGCTGCCAAAGGTGATTCAATAAAGTACTGAGTAAAGGGTCTGAATACATATGTAAATGTGATATGTTCTTAAGATTTTATAAATGAGCAAAAAATTCTAAAAACCTGTTTTTCCTTCATCATTAACCTGTTTTTCCTTTGTCATTATGGGGTATTGTGTGTAGATTGATGAGGGGGAAAAAACGATTGAATCCATTTTAGAACAATGCTGTAACGTAACAAAATGTTGAAAAAGTCAAGGGGTCTGAATACTTTACGAAGACACTGTATAAAGTTACGGATAGATATTTTCTCACCCTTTAAAAAAAAAAATCCCTATTTCGTCTAAAATAGTTTGAAATTGAACAAAACTACAGAACCAATTGTATTTTTGTAAACTTAAAGGTTGAGTAAGTAAGATTTGTCTTCACAAATGTACCCACATTTCTATTATGTAAATACACTGAACAAAAATATAAACATAAATGTAAAGTGTTGGCCCCATGTTTCATGAGCTGCAATAAAAGATCCCAGAAATGTTCCATACGCACAAAAAGCTTATTTCTCTCAAATTCTGTGCACAAATTTGTTTACATCCCTGTTAGTGAGCAATTGTTCTTTGTCAAGATTATCCATCCACCTGACAGGTGTGGAATATAAAAAAGCTGATTAAATAGTATGATCATTACACAGTGCTGGGGACAATAAAAGGCCACTCTAAAATGTGCAGTTTTGTCACACAACACAATGCCACAGATGTCTCAAGTTGAGGGAGCGTGCAATTGGCATGCTGACTGCAGAAAGGTCCACCAGAGCTCTTGCCAGAGAATGTAATATTAATTTCTCTACCATAAGCCGCAATGTTATTTTAGAGAATTATGTCCAACCAGCCTCACAACCGCAGACCACGTGTAACCACACCATTCCAGGACCTCCACATCTGGCTTCTTCACCTACGGGATTGTCTGAGACCAGCCACCTGGACAGCTGCTGAAACTGTGGGTTTGCGCCACAGAATAAGTTATGCACAAACTGTTAGAAACCGTCTCAGGGAAGCTTATCTGGGGGTGGAAGGTAGCCTAATGATTAGAGTGTTGCGCCAATAACCGAAAGGTTGCAGGATCGACTCCCTGAGCTGACAAGGTAAAAATCTGCTGTTCTGCCCCTGAACAAGGCAGGTAACGCACTGATCCCCGGTAGGCAGTCATTGTAAATAAGAATTTGTTCTTGACTGACTTGCCTAGTTAAGTAAAGGTTTAAAAATGTAATAAAAATAAGTGTACTTGTTGTCCAGACCATCAGTCTTGACATGACTGCAGTTTGGCGTTGTAACCCATTTCAATGGGCATATGCTCGCCTTCGATGGCCACTGGTACACTGGAGAAGTGTGCTCTTCATGGATGAATCCCGGTTTCAACTGTACCAGGTAGATGGCGTAGTGTGGGCGAGTGGTTTGCTGATATGAAATCCCATTTTATTGGTCACAAACACGTGATTAGCAGATGTTATTGCGGGTGTAGCAAAATGCTTGTGCTTCTAGCTCCGACAGTACAGTAATATCTAACAAGTAATATCTAACAAATTACACAACATATACCCAATACACACAAATCTAAGAACGAGTGAATTAAGACTATATACATATGGACAAGCGATGTCAGAGCTAAGATACAGTAGAATAGTATAGAATAGTATAGAATACAGTATATACTGTACATACGAGATGAGTAATTCAAGAAATGTAAGCATTATTAAGTGAATGAGATACCATAGGATAGCGTAGAAAACAGTATATACACATTTTTTATATATTTTTTATTTAACCCTCATTTAAAGTCAGTCAAAAACAAATTCCTATTTACAATGACAGCCTACCAGGGAACAGTGGGTTAACTGCCTTGTTCAGGGGCAGAATGACAGATATTTATTTTATCTTGTCAGCTTGGGATTTTATCCAGCAACCTTTCGGTTACTGGCCACACACTCAAGCCACTAGGCTACCTGCCTCCCCACATGAATATATCAATGTTGTGAACAGAGTGCCCAATGGTGGCGGTGGGGTTATGGTATGGGCGGACATAAGCTACGGACAACAAACACAATTTCATTTTATCAATGCTAATTTGAATGCACAGAGATACTGTGAAGAGATCTTGAGGCCCATTGTCGTGCCATTCATCAGCCTCACCTGATGTCCCATGACGCAAGGATCTGTACACAATTCCTAGAAGTTGAAAATGTCCCAGTTCTTCCATGGCCTGCATACTCACCAGACATGTCACCCATTGCATTGAGCATGGTTGGGATGCTCTGGATCGTCGTGTACGACAGCGGGTTCCAGTTCCCGCTAATACACAGAAACTTCGCACAGCCATTGAAGAGGAGTGGGACAACATTCCACAGGAAACAATCAACAGTCTGATCAACAGCCTCATTTTCAAGGCACCCAGTACCAGAGGCAGCAAAGCAACCCTACAGTATTATCTGGGGTGGCAGGTAGCCTAGTGGTTAGAGTGTTGGACTAGTTACCGAAAGGTTGCAAGATTGAATCCCCGAGCTGACAAGGTAAAAATCTGTCGTTCTGACCCAGAACAAGGCAGTTAACCCACTGTTCCTAGGCCGTCATTGAAAATAAGAATGTGTTCTTAACTGACTTGCCTAGTTAAATAAAGGAAAAATAAAAAACCTCCCCATGTTTGATAGTAGCTTCATTTGGTTGTCGGTAAACACAGCACTGATCTGTATTGACAAAGAGTTTGTTTTAGGTGGGTTTTTGAGAAGTTCAATCAGGCTTTCTTGTGTCTCCTTCAGCAATGGGGTCTTTCTGTTTATCGACGACCAAATGAAGCATTCAAAGAAAAACAACAACCTCCCTACAATCAAGCATGGGGGAGGTTCAATAATGCGGTGGTGTGACATTGCTGCCACTTGTACAGGGGCCTTGAATGAACGTGTGCAAGTCGTCCTAAATTCAGCAGATCATCAATGTGTTTTGGAGTGCAATGTTCAACCCAACTGTCCAAAAACTGTGTGTCAGTTGAAGGTTGTGGATCTTCCAGCAGGACAATAATCCCAAACACACATCAAAAGCAACCTGGAATGGTTCCAGAAGAAACGCTGGACTGTTCTGCAGTGGCCAACGTATAGTCCAGATCTGAATACATCCATAACCAATGGCAAAAGATGAAAACAGCACCCCCTCAAACGTTGAAGAATTAGAGCAGTTTGTTGCTGAAAAGTGATCCAAATTGCCAGTAGAACAGTGCATCAAGCTCATTGATGGCTACAAAAAGTGTTTGCCTGCCTTGTGGCCGGACTGTGAAAACAAGTACTCCGGGGTGCCAATAATTTTATCCAACTTAAGTTCACAAAAATGAAATTGTTTCTGCAATGTTGAAAATCAACTTCGACTTATTTTAGAGGAAATAGTGCAAGGGTGCCGATATATTTGACCGCAACTGTATCGATGCGATTCGTTTTATTGGCAAATTAAGTGTTGTGTGTGTCCTTCTCTTTCTCTCTTCAGAGTGTTTGATGAATCGGCGGCACTTCAGAGGGGCGCACAAAGCGTTACATGAGCCTCTGTCAACATACAACACGGACTAAGTCCATTTTCTATAGACTCAAAGTAGGGAGAGCCTCACTCACAAGAACAGAGAGAGGGACTAGGGGACCAGGTGACATCTCTGACACACTCTTCCCCACAAAGGCTCTGACCCCCCCATTGTCCTCCTTCGGGGGCCTCTATCCAGACCCAGCCCAGGGACATCCTGCGCAGGCCCCCCATTGTGAAAAGGGACACCCGAGCTCATGTAGGGGGTGAGAGGGAAGAGGGGGACACACAAACACCTGTCAGAGTGATAGATGGGGACGCTCATTCATCATCACTAAGAGCCTGCCAGACCCCCTCCTACATCTTCAGACCCTCTCCGCTGCTCTTCTCATCCTCTGGGGAAGGATGTACAGATGAGGCTCCTCTTTTCTCTGGAGGAAATGGACGGAAGGCTCCTTTCCTTTCCTTTCCTCCTCCACTCTCTACGCTTGAGATTCAGAAGATATTGTCTGATGTACTAACATGCTGTGACCACATCTATTCCAATGGTGTACTTTAAAGGTATGTGCTATCAGGCATCCTTGGGACATCCCTACCCCATTGAAGTTGACATTTAAAATGGTCATGGTAAGGGTTAAGGTTAGGGATAGGTAAAGGTTAGGGGTTAGGGTAGGGACGACCCAAGGATCCCAGATAACACTGAACCTTAAAAGTGCAGGTAAGGTAATAGCAAATGTGTAGGATCATATATTACTGATATATTACTCATATTATATACAGCTGAAGTCAGAAGTTTACATACACTTAGGTTGGAGTCATTAAAACTCGTTGTTCAACCACTCCACAAATGTCTTGTTAACAAACTCGGTTAGGACATCTACTTTGTGCATGACACAAGTCATTTTTCCAACAATTGTTTACAGAAAGATTATTTCACTTACAATTCACTGTATCACAATTCCAGTGGGTCAGACGTTTACATACACTAAGTTGACTGTGCCTTTAAACAGATTGGAAAATTCCAGAAAATTATGTCATGGCTTTAGAAGCTTCTGATAGGCTAATTGACATCATTTGTGTCAATTGGAGGTGTACCTGTGGATGTATTTCAAGGCCTACCTTCAAACTCAGTTGCTTGACATTATGGGAAAATCAAAAGAAATCAGCCAAGACCTCAGAAAAAAAATTGTAGACCTCCACAAGTTTGGTTCATCCTTGGGAGCAATTTCCAAATGCCTGAAGGTACCACGTTCATCTGTACAAACATTAGTACGCAAGTATAAACACCATGGAACCACACAGCCGTCATACCACTCAGGAAGGAGACGCGTTCTGTCTCCTAGAGATGAATGTACTCTTATGCGAAAAGTGCAAATAAATCCCAGAACAACAGCAAAGGACCGTGTGAAGATGCTAGATGAAACAGGTACAAAAGTATCTATATCAACAGTAAAACAAGTCCTATATCGACATAACCTGAAAGGCCGCTCAGCAAGAAAGAAGCCACTACGGTTTGCAACTGCACATTGGGACAAAGATCGTACTTTTTGGAGAAATGTCCTCTGGTCTGATGAAACAAAAATAGAACTGTTGGCCACAATGACTATGTTTGGAGGAAAAAGGGGGATGCTTGCAAGCCAAAGAACACCATCCCAACCGTGAAGCATCATGTTGTGGGGGTGCTTTGCTGCAGGAGGGACTTGTGCGCTTCACAAAATAGATGGCATCATGAGGAATGAAAATTATGTGGATATATTGAAGCAACATCTCAAGACATCAGTCAGGAAGTTAAAGCTTGGTCGCAAATGGGTATTCCAAATGAGCATACTTCCAAAGTTGTGGCAAAATGGCTTAAGGACAACAAAGTCAACATTTTGGAGTGGCCATCACAAAGCCCTGACCTCAATCCTATAGAAAATTTGTGGACAGAACTGAAAAAGCGTGTGAGAGCAAGGAGGCCTACAAACCTGACTCAGTTACACCATCTATGTCAGGAGGAATGGGCCAAAATTCACCCAACTTATTGTGGGAAGCTTGTGGAAGGCTACCCGAAACGTTTGACCCAAGTTAAACAATTGAAAGGCAATGCTACCAAATACTAATTGACTGTATGTAAACTTCTGACCAACTGGGAATGTGATGAAAGAAATAAAAGCTGAAATAAATTATTCTCTCTACTTTTATTCTGACATTTCACATTCTTAAAATAAAATGGGGATCCTAACTGACCTAAAACAGGGAATTTTTACTGGAATTAAATGTCAGGAATTGTGAAAAACTGAGTTTAAATGTATTTGGCTAAGGTGTATGTACATTTCCGACTTCTACTGTATTACTGATATATTACTGATATATCATATATTACTGATATATTACTGATATATCATATATTACTGATATATTACTGATATATCATATATTACTGATATATTACTGATATATTACGGATATATCATATATTACTGATATATTACTGATATATCATATATTACTGATATATTACTCATATATCATATATTACTGATATGTGTTTAATGATAGCAACTCAGTCAAGTTTGAACCACAGAATCCCAAAAGGACTGCTGTAGTAAAAAAGCCCAGGGCCCGTTTTCACAAAAAATCTCAGAGTGGGAGTGCGATCTAGGATCAGGTCCTCCTGTCCATGTAATTCTATTAATTGTGATCTAAAGGTCAAACTGATCCTAGATTAGCACTCCACTCTGAGCCGCTTTATGAATAAGTGCCCATGGCTGCTTTTCTAAGGCTCGCTGGGTAAGGAGGGTTCAGAATTGTATACTTTTAGCATTGCCAGACGGGTGAGTTTGCACTTTCGGGACTATTCCATTGTTTCTAATGTGCCAGGCTAGCCCGATTGAATACATCAAAGTATTTGAAAGAGAACAAAATTGACTGTTTGAACCAAGGTTTGGTCGGGACAACCGGACACCCACAAAACCATTTGGGAATGTTGCCCCTGGTTCTGCATGGATGCCCTTAGGCAGACACAGACCATAAAAACCCAAAACAGACCAAGTTGTAGAGAGATGGGGGAGTTCCCTTTGAAAACAGACACTACTGAACTCACTCACATTGTGTGTGTTCATGCATGTGTCTGTGTGTGTGTGTGTGTGTGTGTGTGTTTGTGCCTGTGTGTGTGTACTGCCATCCCACACTCCAGCCCCAGAAAGATGAGAGGACAGGCCACTCCTCAGGTGTCAACAGACTCAGGACGAATGATGATGGAGGTCACAGGTAAAATAGCCCAGCTCAGGAGCTAAAGAGCAACACAGACACCAGTTGAATCTTTCATCCTTTCTTTGAAGTTAGACTATTACTGATCTGGTATGACTGAATTGGAGGAAGCTATGATAGTGGAGACCCCACTTAGATAAATTACTACTTGATAATAATAATATGGCCATTTTGTCACACCCTGATCTGTTTCACCTGTCTTTGTGATTGTCTCCACCCACCTGCAGGTGTGTCCTGTTTTCCCCATTAGTCCCCGGTGTATTTATCCCTGTGTTTCCTGTCTCTCTGTGCCAGTTCGTCTTGTTTTGCCAAGTCTACAAGCGTTTCTCCTAGCTCCTATTTTTTCCAGTCTCTGTTTTATCCTAGCCCTCCTGGTTTTGACCCTTGCCTGTCGTGACGCCGAACCCGCCTGCCTGACCACTCTGACTGTTCTGACCTCGAGCCTGCCTATCCCCTTGCACTGTTTGAACTCAGACCTGATCACTGAACCTCTGCCTGTCCTGACCTCGAGCCTGCCTATCGCCTCGTACTGTTTGGACTCTGACATGAACTCTCACCTGTCCCCGAACCTGTCTTTTGCCTACCCCTTTTGAAAGAATAAATATCAGAGCTCAACCATCTGCCTCCCGGTGTCTGCATTTGGGTCTCGCCTCGTGTCCTTATACATTCAGTAGACACTTCTATACAAAGCAACTGACAGAACTGGCAACATTAACTGACACCTTTAATCAGTATGTGGTCCAGGCAGGAGTAAACTGTGCTCTAACCCACTGAGCCATTAGAAACTGAAGTAAAGGAGGACGTAAGGGTGAGAGAGTGAAAATATTCTGAAGTGCCACCCTCAAATGACTGTCATTTTGTTTTGTGTACTTAAATAAATAATGTCTTGTGAACCCATACGTGCTGGGCACCAATTGGTGTATGACACTTCAATTAAATAAATAAATCAATTAAATGAATCAACCTTTAACTTCCTTCCAGGTTGGTAGTGAACTACTCCATTTAGAAACGTATGTCTGAACATCCGACCCAAATCCAACCCAGCACGGTCTATAGATAGTCGGCAGAACCCTGCAGAGTGCCATCCCGACATCCGTGTCAATCCCGGAGAGGCTGCAGGTCAGACGTTCCTGAACGCCCCCGGCCAGATCGGACACACTGTAATTTCCCACCAGGATGTGTCGCCCTGGCAGCTTCTGAACGTTGTGGGAATGTTGAAACTAGAGCGGAGTGAATGCTTTCACACGTCAATAGGTCGCAGCTTTCTCATCGAACCCCCACTACTCACGAAACCAGCCTGTCACACTGACCTTCAGTCAGTTTGGCAACGGCTTATACAAGTCTCATATGAAGTGCTTTCGATCCTAGGCGGTCAAACAGGTACGCATGAAAATAAAATAAAAGGTGCATCGTCGGCAAATATGTAACATTTGATCTCAAATCCAAAATGCTGGAATGCAGAGGCACATTTTTAATTGTAGCTTCACTGGTCCAAATATATATATGGTGTTGAATGATGTGCTTACAGTTGAACATTAATTTCAAAGGAACCACAACACAGTCGATTCCATTTCAAACCAGGAAGTAATTCCAATTATCCTCAATGCTTCTCTTTACTTTGTGAATTGAATGAATTGAAAAGGGAACTGACCCCATCCCCGTTAGCCACTTCCAGTGCATTGTTAATTGAGACCGGTCTTAAGAAAGGCATTGTGCTGAAAACGTCGACATTAAACCACTCTAAATCAGCTTGTTTTTGTTTTTTGTTTGTACCACTACAAAATGGCCTCTGCTGCTAAGTTGCCTAGTCATGCTCTGTATGAAGATGACAGTGTGTGTGTGTGCGTGTGTGAGTTGAAGTGACGGGTGCTTGCCAGTTTGTGTGCGTATGTCCACGCGTGTGTTGTAGTGACATTCATCTCAGTAGCACATGACTATAAAAACACCATGATGTGTGGGATAGGCCCATAACTCCTCTCACACGGAAGCAGGTATAAAGATGATGTCTCTGTGTGTGTGTGCCTGTGTATATATACACAGTATATATATATATATATACAGTGGGGAGAACAAGTATTTGATACATTGCCGATTTTGCAGGTTTTCCTACTTACAAAGCATGTAGAGGTCTGTAATTTTTATCATAGGTACACTTCAACTGTTTGAGAGACGGAATCTAAACACAAAATCCAGAAAATCACATTGTGTGATTTTAAGTAATACATTTGCATGTATCAAATACTTCCTTCTCCCCACTGTATATATATACAGTGGGAGAACAAGTATTTGATAACTGCCGATTTTGCAGGTTTTCCTACTTACAAAGCATGTAGAGGTCTGTAATTTTTTATCATAGGTACACTTCAACTGTGAGAGACGGAATCTAAAACAAAATCCAGAAAATCACATTGTATGATTTTTTAAATAATTAATTTGCATTTTATTGCATGACATAAGTATTTGATCACCTACCAACCAGTAAGAATTCCGGCTCTCACAGACCTGTTTAGTTTTTCTTTAAGAAGCCTCCTGTTTCTCCACTCATTACCTGTATTAACTGCACCTGTTTGAACTCGTTACCTGTATAAAAGACACGTTCCACAACAATCAAACAGATTCCAACCTCTCCACAATGGCAAGACAGAGAGCTGTGTAAGGACATCAGGGATAAAATTGTAGACCTGCACAAGCTGGGATGGCTACAGGACAATAGGCAAGCAGCTTGGTGAGAAGGAAACAACTGTTGGCGCAATTATTAGAAAATGGAAGAAGTTCAAGATGACGGTCAATCACCCTCGGTCTGGGGCTCCATGCAAGATTTCACCTCGTGGGGCATCAATGATCATGAGGAAGGTGAGGGATCAGCCCAGAACTACACGGCAGGACCTGGTCAATGACCTGAAGAGAGCTGGGACCACAGTCTCAAAGAAAACCATTAGTAACACACTACGCCGTCATGGATTCAAATCCTGCAGCGCACGCAAGGTCCCGCTGCTTAAGCAGTGCATGTCCAGGCTGTCTGAAGTTTGCTAATGACCATCTGGATGATCCAGAGGAGGAATGGGAGAAGGTCATGTGGTCTGATGAGACAAAATAGAGCTTTTTGGTCTAACTCCACTCGCCGGTGTTTGAGGAAGAAGAAGTATGAGTACAACCCAAGAACACCATCCCAACCGTGAAGCATGGAGGTGGAAACATCATTCTTTGGGGATGCTTTTCTGCAAAGGGGCAGGACGACTGCACCGTATTGAGGGAGGATGGATGGGGCCATGTATCGCGAGATCTTGGCCAACAACCTCCTTTCCTCAGTAGAGGCATTGAAGATGGGTCGTGGCTGGGTCTTCCAGCAATGACAACGACACGAAGCAACAGCCATGGCAACTAAGGAGGTGCTCCGTAAGAAGCATCTCAAGGTCCTGGAGTGGCTAGCCAGTCCTCAGACCTGAACCCAATAGAAAATCTTTGGAGGGAGCTGAAAGTCCGTATTGCCCAGCGACAGCCCGCGAAACCTGAAGGATCTGGAGAAGATCTGTAGGGAGGAGTGGGCCAAAATCCCTGCTGCAGTGTGTGCAAACCTGGTCAAGAACTACAGGAAACGTATGATCTCTGTAATTGCAAACAAAGGTTCTGTAAAAATATTAAGTTCTGCTTTTCTGATGTATCAAATACTTATGTCATGCAATAAAATGCAAATTAATTACTTAAAAATCATACAATGTGATTTTCTGGATTTTTTGTTTTAGATTCCGTCTCTCATAGTTGAAGTGTAACCTAATGATAAAAATTACAGACCTCTACATGCTTTGTAAGTAGGAAAACCTGCAAAATCGGCAGTGTATCAAATACTTGTTCTCCCCACTGTATATATACACTACCATTCAAAAGTTTGGACACACCTACTCATTCAAGGGTTTTTCTTTATTTGAACAATTTTTTACATTCTCAAATAATAGTGAAGATATCAAAACTATGAAATAACAACAGAAAGTGTTAAACAAATCAGAATATATTTGAGACTCTTCAAAGTAGCCGCCCTTTGCCTTGATGACGGCTTGGCACACTCTTGGCATTCTCTCAACCAGCTTCATGAGGTAGTCACCAGGAATGCATTTCAATTAACAGGTGCGCCTTGTTAAAGGTTCATTTGTGGAATTTCTTTCCTTCTTAATGCGTTTGAGCCAATCAGTTCTGTTGTGACAAGGTAGGGGTGGTATTCAGAAGATATGTCACCAGCAAATCACCCCCACACCATCACATCTCCTCCTCCATGCTTCATGGTGGGAACCACTCATGCAGAGATCATCCGTTCACCTACTTTGCATCTCACAAGACACGGCGGTTGGAACCAAAAATCTCAAATTTGGACTCATCAGACCAAAGGACAGATTACCACCAGTCTAATAATCGTGTTTCTTGGCCCAAGCAAGTCTCTTCTTCTTATTGGTCCTTTGGTAGTGGTTTCTTTGCAGCAATTCGACTATGAAGGCCTGATTCACGCAGTCTCATCTGAACAGTTGATGTTGAGATGTGTCTGTTACTTGAACTCTGTGAAGCATTTATTTAGGCTGCAATCTGAGATGCAGTTAACTCTAATGAACGTATCTTCTGCAGCAGAGGTAACTCTGGGTCTTCTTTTCCTGTAGCAGTCCTCATGAGAGTCAGTTTCATCATAGCATTTGATGGCTTTTGCGACGGCACTTTAAAAGTTCTTGCCATTTTCCGAATTGAGTGACTTTCATGTCTTAAAGTAATGATGGACTGCCGTTTCTCTTTACTTATTTGAGCTGTTCTAGCCATAATATGGACTTGGTCTTACCAAATAGGGCTATCTTCTGTATACCACCCCTACATTGGCACAGAAGTAAATAAATTCCACAAATTAACTTTTAACAAGGTACACCTGTTAATTGAAATGCATTCCAGGCGACTACCTCATGAAGTTGGTTGAGAGAATGCAAAGAGTGTGCAAATCTGACATCAAGGCAAAGGGTGGCTACTTTGAAGAATCTCAAATATACCGTTTTTTGGTTACTCCATGATTCCATATGTGCTATTTCATAGTTTTGAGGTCTACACTATTATTCTACAATGTAGAAAATAGTAAAAAAATTAAGAAAAACCTTTGAATGAGTAGGTGTGTCCAAACTTTTGACTGGTACTGTATAAAAATATAAACATTCTGTAGGCCTACATCTAAAACCGTGAGTACACTGGCTCGCACACGCATGTGCGCATTGGTACAAACGCACGCGCCTGTAAACTGTACACACCTCTGTGTAAGCTGATATTAGATTATCTGTTGAGTCAGAGGGGATGGCTATGAAAACGATCATGTGGCGCCTAAACACAATGTGTGTGTGTGTGTGTGTGTGTGTGTGTGTGTGTCACAGCCACTGAATGTCCCTCCTGTGTCATTTCCTGGCATTCAAGCGATTCGTCACTTCTGCACAAGGTCTCCGACTCCATCTGTTATTGTAGAGACAACCAGAGTAGAGTCAACCACACACGGACTGTTCCAGGACAGAAAGAACACATAACATAGTTCCTGCATGTTCTAGTTGAGTTAATACTCAAGTCATCATACACTTTAAGGGCAAATTTTCAAGTCATGAATTGCATTTTAATTCATTTTCTGAGTTGACTGGATTGTAAACAGAACTGACTGCAACCCTGCTATCTTGGTATTCGATAGATCTTCATTTGTCTAGCCAAAGTTACATTGAGGACAATTTAGATGTCAGGGGGTGTGTGTGATGCTAATGGGTCAGATGACAGAGTCCTGAACTTGGCCCTGTCCCCGTCGCTTTGAAGATTCTTCAGCTACCACCGCCACCCCCTCCTCCTCCAAATGAGAGGAGCGCACAGATCACAGGGCGTGTGTGAGTGTGTACACCCGGTGTGCTGTGGTGTGTGTGTGTGTGTGTGTTGTGTGTGTGTGTGTGTGTGTGTGTGTGTTGGTGTGTGTGTGTGTTGTGGTGTGTGTGTTGTGTGTGTGTGTGTGTGTGTGTTGAGACCAGACTAGCAGTCTTCCTCAGACTACAGAACCAGAGCAATACTTTTAAGGTGGCTCCGTGAGCTGGAAAGCTATTCTGGAACAAAATCCTTCCTGCTCTTCACTGTACTTCCTATGCACACACGGCAACACACACACACACCTGAGCACCTGAGCAGGCATCCCTTCTCTGATTTCTCCATTAGTGAATGTTGGGTTAATGTTGGCATACACATACACACACACACACACCTGAGCAGGCATCCCTTCTCTGATTTCTCCATTAGTGAATGTTGGGCTAATGTTGGCATACACATACACACACACACACCTGAGCAGGCATCCCTTCTCTGATTTCTCCATTAGTGAATGTTGGGTTAATGTTGGCATACACATACACACACACACACGATTTCAAATTGACCTCATTACAGAAGAAGAACAAATGTTTACTGTAGATACCTTCCAGGCTCTATTTTACACCTAATTTTAAGACCAACCTAGAAAACTCAAGCACACACAGACAGTCTCTCCCAGACACACACATTTGTCGTAGTATTCCACGGAAGGGAAAAGCAATTAAGATCATTAACACTGTCTGTGTGGCCTGTCACTCAAGCACCCTCACTTCCTCTGCATGGTGACATGGAAGCCACATCAAATACAAGACGACACGGGGGGATCAAGTAAGTGAACAGTTTGTGGGGCAGTGGGAGGGGGTGGGGTGGGGGGGTGAGGTGAGAGAGGGAAAGTAACAATGACAGGGAGAATATGAGACAGAAAGGGATTGAGGGAGAGATTCCCGTCATATCAAAGACCACAGATCTGTGCAAAATGTTCTGTTAACCCTCCCTACAACGGCCATTGTTGAGAAGGTTTCAAATGAACGAACTCTTACAGATTATGAGGTTCACCACATTTTTGCACAGATCTGTGCTCTTTTGCATGATGGATGTATATGTCACCCTGAGTGTATTAGGCTGTAAAGAGAGGAGTAACGTGAACTAAGTCTGACACACACACACACACACACACTTCTGTCTTAATGGTAGTGAAACCGTATGAAACCGTATCACTAAATTATTGTTGCTTTAAATCAGTGCACGCTCGAGCACACTCACAGTCTTTCTCTCCATCAGCTCCATTCAAATTGCATCCAAAATAGATCATCCTGTTCTAGATTGATATTTCGCCCTATACAGTACCTTCGGAAAGTATTTAGACTCCTTGACTTTTTCCACATTTTTACGTTTCCACATTTCCACATGTTACGTTACAGCCTTATTCGAAAATTGATTAAATAAAAACATTTCCTCAGCAATCTACACACAATACCCCATAATGACAAAGCGAAAACAGGTTCTTCGACATTTTTGCTAATTTGAAAAATAAGTCAAACCGAAATACCTTATTTACATAAGTACTCAGACCGTTTGCTATGAGACTCGAAATTGAGCTTAGGTGCAAATTGGAAGAAGTTTGGAACCAGCAAGACTCCTCCTAGTGCTGGCCACCCGGCCACACTGAGCAATCGGGGGAGAAGGGCCTTGGTCAGGGAGGTGACCAAGAACCCAATGGTCACTCTGACAGAGCTCTAGAGTTCCTCTGTGGAGATGGGAGAACCTTCCAGAAGGACAACCATCTCTGCAGCCCTCCACCAATCAGGCCTATTTGGTAGAGTGGCCTGACAGTGCTTGAGAGGATCTGCAGAGAAGAATGGTAGCGTAATACCCAAGAAGACTCAAGGCTGTAATCGCTGCCAAAGGTGCTTTCACAAAGTTTTGAGTGAAGGGTCTGACTACTTATGTAAATGTGATATTTCCGTTGTGTTTTTTGGCGCTGTACAAGTGACCGGTCGGTGGTAGGCCTAGGCTACTAAGTGACTGCGAGCGAAGAGAAAAAGAATCCTAACATTTCCACACCATAATTCTAGTCTAACCAATACCCAAACGGAGATTCAGTCAAAATAAAAATCTCATTGATTTATCAAGACCAGTCCCAATGCCTGTCTCAGAGCAGTGTGAAACGGTGCTGAAATAGTTGACCACACGCGGATAGGCTATTGCTTCATATCCTATTATAACAATTGGATGACTTGGGTGTTCCAGTAAGCAACACTTTGTTGCCTTCACTAGCCTACTTCATTCTCAAAATAACTCCAGCACAGTGAAGAGAAACGAGCCTTAAATAATTCAACAATAAAGCGATTGAACCCGCCAGGTATGTTGACTCAGCCTGTCGGAGGTGGAGCGCCAGAGCTCACCGGTGTGCCTGGCATGGTTTGTGACTCCATCTCGTTCCTCGCCCTCTTCAACACGCCATTCTCCGCCTGACTCTCCGAGTACGAGTGACTCTCCAAAAACGCCTGGCTCTGGACCAATGCATCATATACCCCAAGTTTAGGACCCAGGAGAAACTCTAGGTCCTAGTTACAAAGACGCTTTAGGCCCAGAGTTCAAGTGGTCAGGGAAAACTCCAGGTTCTATACATGGGTGATGGTCTTACCTACGGACGACGCCCTCCTGTGGTGGGTAGGACACTCCAGTGTACCCTGCTGGGTTCGACCGAACATGGCCGAGTAGACGGTGATCTGCATTCCCTGTTTACAGGTCAGCTTCATTCTCTCCTCCTCGCACGCCACCTTACTCTTATACTCATCTGGTTTAGAAGATGGGGTGAGAGAGAGACCTTAGTGTTATTGTACACGCACACGCACACGCACGCACACACACACACACACACACACAGAACACACACACACACACACACACACACACACACACACACACTTTAACCCTTTTTGTCAGTCTCAGGCTTACTCTGAAGTTTGACTTTATATTTTCCATGTGTGCAAATGCACAAATGCACATAATCAAGTGTGTGTGTTTTTCATACTTCTTTCCATTCATCCCTTTCTAAGCGCCCTTAGCCTTTTCTCAATCCTTCTGTACTACAACACTGAAATCTCCATCCCAACTTTCAACCTCTCTCCCCATCCATCTTTCCTCCCCTCCGTCTTTCTCTCCTTCACCCAGAATAACAGTGAAGTAATCCCACCACCCAGAATGTTGTAGTAACTAAGGTAGCGTGCCAAATGACACCCTATTCCCTATGTAATGCAATATTTTACATACTAGCCCTATGAGCCCTGGTCAAAAGTAGTGCCCTACTGTTTCTAGGGAATAGGGTGCCATTTGGGACACAGCCTTAAGTCCATTCATGTCATTCCTGAGGTGTGGTACGGTCACTCGCACTCACTCCACTGACCCCTCCCCTACCCTGACCCTGAACCAATCAACAGCTCTTTTGTCCTGTCACTGAACCAATAACTTCTGGCGAGAGAGAAATGTCTCAGTGTGACCTAAGTGGGATTTTAGTGAGGCGTAACAAGAAGGTGTCACTTCCTCTGAAAGGGAGAGGGAGAAAAAGAGAGCTGGGTTTGCATTCAATACATACGTATTAGTATTCTCAGTATTTTCTCCTTCCCTCTTGCTCTCTCTCTCTCCCTCTTTGTGTATGTGTGTGTATCTCTCTCTATCTCTGTGTCCCTCTCTACTCTCTCTTTCATTCCCTGTCACCTTCTTCTCCGTTGCATTCCTGTTCCACTCCCCCCATGTCCATAGTTTTGATATCATGGCTGATTGAGGTACTTTGGGTATTGAGCTCTGTCACGGGTCACTGTCACTGTCACTGGACTCTGTGTGTGGAATACCTGTGCATGGCGAAACATAGTCCACATTGTGAAGGCTCCCGCTTCCGTTTCTGCTCATTTAGTATGAATGGGATTCAAACCGTATATATATTGTCACCCGGGTTTTCTCTGTGCGTGCGTGCAGGTCTCTCTGAGTGTGTCAGAGAGAGAGAGAGAGCTAGACAGACAGACAGTTGAAGGAGGAGTATAAACTATAAAGAGACGTTGGGGGGTGATGAGGGACTTACTAGGCCTGCATTTGTACCACACGATGAGGTGTTTGCTGCTGCTGGGGCATGGGTCCATCCCGAAGAGACGACTGTTGACAAGGACCTTACAGCTCCTCCTGTCCTGGCACTCATCCAACATTTTCTATGAGAGAGGGAGAGATTGAGGAAGGGAGGGAGGAAGGGAGAGAGAGGAAGAGGGAGAGAGAGCAATAAGCAAGCGTCGGTGAGATCGGCGGCACACAAACCTAAAACCACTTCAAAACACCCTTAACGTCCCCTTCTCCTCCCACGCCATGGGAACAGTATAATGGTTGCAAAGAAGCAACATTCCAGTCACTTCCATGTATCAGATTTCCCAGTCATACACCTTTCCTTCTTTTTCTTGTTTTGACACAGCTGAGTAACATTCTAGAATCTACCACATTCCACAGCAAGGAATTGAGGAATTCCCCCCTTCCCTCCCTCTCACCAAATTCCCTGGAAGTTTATTGAAAAATAACAAAAAAGGCAGGAGTTCAGTCATTTCCCCCCCAGAACGCATCACACTGTTGACACGGGCCACCCTTATGCTGGGAGGTGCCCATTTATGATTGACCACAGAGTGTGGCACTGGGAGTTGTGATGGGTAGGTCGGTGCCCACCAACCGGGCAAAGCTAGCACTTGGGCAGCGAGTTCCACTAAAACAAACAGAGACGTATAGAAGACAACCTCCCAGTGTTCTTCAGGTGTGTGCTGCCAGACCGTAAATCTCAAGCACGGTTGCACGCTGACGTTTATGTCATGTCATCGCGCTTCATTGAGGAGACACAATGGCCAGGGATGTGATAATATTAGAAAAGGTACAGCAGCTTGTGTCGTCATACCCCCAAAATGAACATAGTGGTAAAAAACAGCGTGTGACATCATGTCTTCATAGCGTTTTATGTCTGCGCTGTTGAAACGGGGATTACAAGGATTCAAGCTAGCTGCTTTATTGAGGAAAAGTTAGGGGAACATTCTATAACGTCAAACAAAAACACACACAGAACATGGTTACTATGTTCTCAGAATATCCCATATTAAGGTTCTAGACACGTTTCATGGGAACGTTGCAAGAACATTCACGTATCCAGTTTTCTGAGGGTTAGGAGAATATTCCATCAACATCCCACTAAAGATACACAGAACACGGTTGCCATGTTCTCAGAACATAATGAATGAAAAGTTTCGCTTAACACCTCAAGCCTAGTTACCGTTGCCGAGGCAATCAAGGCCCTGATTGGCGAACCACTGATCCATTCATAGCTCTTTGTCTGTTGGCAAGGTTAGGGACACTCACACAAACAGTGTGTAAGTGTTTTCATCTTACATATTTGACAGACTTTGACATACATGGTTACATTGTGCATGTGTGTTTATACAGTATTTATTGTCCTCGCCGGGGATTTGAACGATACTCCCATCTTCCTGCTACTCCACCATGTCCGTGTCATCTATCGGTTAATCTGACTATTCTCATCATGGATTTGATTTGATATACTTATTTCAGCAATGTAAGGGCTTTCGGTATAGTTGTCTAATGTTGGTGGGGCATGTTAACCTGTTTTAAAACACTCCTGAATCACTATGATCGATACAAGTTGTTCTTGAGTGTACTTTTAACAGAGCTGAGATTTATTTGCAATCACCCTATTGTTTACAGCCTTCCATCTATCCAGTTGTTTCAGATCTACACTAGTGCCTAGGGAGGAAGGGGTTGGGTTTATTCTGGACAGAACTATACTGGTCCAATAAGCACATGTCCTAGAGATATCCCTTATTGTTTCCATCTATCCAGTTGTTTCAGATCTACACTAGTGTCTAGGGAGGAAGGGGTAGAGTTTATTCTGGACAGAGCCTAACTATACTGGTCCAATAAGCACATGTCCTAGAGATATCCCTTATCGTTTCCATCTATCCAGTTGTTTCAGATCTACACTAGTGTCTAGGGAGGAAGGGGTAGGGTTTATTCTGGACAGAGCCTAACTATACTGGTCCAATAAGCACATGTCCTAGAGATATTCCTTACTGGGCAGTGGTTAGGGAGTTCATCATTGCTGATGGTGGCCTTTGTTCAAGACACGCTAGGGCAGTCCCCCTACTCTGATATTCTTAGCAAAATATGTTAATGGGATTATTTGGCAACAGTTACAACACACCTATCTGATCTAATTAAAATGAGTTTCTCATTGAAATATAGGAATCTGTAGGATTTCCCCTTGAGCACAAATTATGACCACATTTACGCTACCTCATAAATGATCAGTATTTATTAGTTCTATATAGCTGAGCAACCTAAAGAGAACTCGATCAACTTTTTGAAATCTATACCATTTAGAACAAACGTGTCATTGAGAAACACATTTGAATTAGAACGGATAGTTGTGCTGTAAGGATATTCTATTGCTAAGAATGTGAGAGTAGGGTGACTCCCCGACCGGGTTTCGAAGCCAGGCCACCAGCACCAAATGACGTACGCCCTAACCACTGTCCCAATAAGGGATTTTTTTTTGCGCATGTGCTTATTGGGCCAGAAGAGTTAGGCCCTGTCCAGAAAAACCCCAATTTCTCCTCCCTAGGAACTTACTGAAACAAGTTGATAGGTGTAAGCAATCGGGTGAATGCAGTTTGAAGTAAATCTCAGCTCTGTTAAAAGTACACTCAAGAAAACTATTTAATTGATCATAGTGATTCAGGAGCTCTTTAAAAACAAGTTAACATGCCTCACCAACATCAGACAACTATAGTGAAAGCCCAGTGATGAGAAAAGTCAGATTAAACGATACCTGACATGAACATGTTGGTGTGGCGGGAAGATCTGAGTATTGTCAACCAAGAGGTTGTGCGTTCACAAGGACGTGTTGAATAATAATTACTGTATAAATGAACGTGTCAAATATGTAAGTAAAAAACACTATGTTAAAGCACTGTGTGAGGGTATCCCTAACCTTGCCTACAGACATAGAGCTATGACTGGATGAGTGGCTCACCAATCAGGGCCTTGATTAGATTGACAACAGCAGCAAGGTGTGACGACATTTTCTTTCTGAGGGGGAAGTTTCTTAGCGACCATCAGCTGACGTCCTGACAATTGATACATCGAAATGTTCCTGCGACGTTCCCATGAACGTGTCTAGAACATTCATATCTTATGTTCTGAGAACATGGCAACCATGCTCTGTGTATGTTTGGTGGGACGTTGATGGAATATTCTCCTCCCTCAGAAAACTGGACACATGAATGTTCTTGCAATGTTCGCATTAAGTGTGTCTAGAACATTACTATTGGATATTCTGAGAACAAATCAACATTTGCTTTATTAGATCAAGCATTTTTTATTTTTAATAAATTGTTTGCTAGTAAGTGGCTGAATTAATAAGGTGATGGGGCATCATATTTTGTTAGCTTTCTGCCGTGTTCGAGAACTCAAAGCCCTTTGGATGGGTTATCTGTAGGATATCTTGATTTCCTTGTGTTTTTTTCTACTCTCCGTTCTCAGTTCGTCTGCTCCTCCCCCATCTTCTCCGAGCAGAGCAGGAAGACTCCACACAGACACACCGTGCACACATGCTGCTCCAGAGCCAGGACTGTTCTTCCTTCAGACAAGCACGCATTCAAACGTTGTTCATTTGCACAATGTCTCTTGTTCACATTTGCTTGTAAATATCCAAACTCCTCAAAAATGACATGCGGTAGCCCCTACCTATATATGTATACATTTATGACCTGGATTGTCTGTCTTTACAATTATTTTATTTTCCGTTTGTGTTCATTGGCATATTTACCTAACAGGCTCCACGGAAACTCGCTATTAATTGCATTCTGGTAATAGATGCCCAATGGGCTTTTTTTTGTTGACACACCCCCTTGTGTACTAAACCGGAAATACCGTTAATCCCAAGATAAGAAAAGGACGGTATGACGATATGGAAATCTGGATATCGCCCAACCCTAATGACAACCGTCTTCTGGTAGATGAAAAGTCTTTCTCAAAAACCTTCTCAGTTAAATGCTTACTACAAAGTAGCCTATGCTTACCTGCAGTTGCGATGCGTCTACCTCTCTCAAAGAGAGAGAATGAATAAACACTCTACAACAAAGCTTTCTGAATGTCCAACAAGCTCTATGCCCTTAACCTTGTTCTGAACACCTCTACAAAAGGTCACGTGGCTCCCGCCTCCTCCACCGTTGAGCCTACTATCTCTGAGGGTTTAGAGTTTGAGGTAGTCACCTCATACAAGTACTGCAAGTATGGCTTGATGGTACACTGTCCTTTTCTCAGCACATTTCAAAGCTGCAGGCTAAGGTTAAATCTAGACTTGGTATCGTAATTGCTCCTCTTTCACCCCAGCTGCCAAACTAACCCTGATTCATATGACCATCCTATCCATGCTATATTATGGAGACATATTTTATAGATCGGCAGGTAAAGGTGCTCTCGAGCAGCTAGATGGTATTTACCATTCGGACCATCAAATTTGCCACCAATGCTCCTTATAGGACACATCACTGCACTCTATACTCCTGTTTAAACTGTCCATCTCTGTATACCTGGCGCAAGACCCACTGGTTGATGCTTATTTTTAAATCCCTCTCAGGCCTCACTCCCCCCTATCTGAGATACCTACTGCAGCCCTCATCCTCCACATACAACACCCATTCTGCCAGTCACATTCTGTTAAAGGTCCCCAAAGCACACGCATCCCTGGGTCGCTCCTCTTTTCAGTTCGCTGCAGCTAGCGACTAGAACGAGCTGCAAAAAACACTCAACCTGGACAGTTTTATCTCCATCTCTACATTCAAAGACTCAATCATGGACTCACTTACCGACACTTGTGGCTGCTTCACGTGATGTATCGTTGATTCTACCTTCTCGCCCTTCGTGCTGTTGTCGGTGCCAAACAATGTTTGTACCATGTTTGTGCTACTACCATGTTGTGCTGCTGCCATCTTGTGTTGCTCCCATGTTGTTGTCATGTTGTGTTGCTACCATGCTGTGTTATAATGTGTTGCGCCATGTTGTGTTGTTGTCTTAGGTCTCTGTTTATGAAGTGTTGTGCCGTCTCTCTTGTCGGGATGTGTGTTTTGTCCTACATAAATGTATTTGTTTTTTATTCCAGCCCCTGAGCCTGCAGGAGGCATTGTGCCTCTTGGTAGGCCGTCATTGTAAATAATAATTTGTGCTTAACTTCTTGCAACTATAGGGGGTGCTGTTCCGCATTAGCATATTTGTGTCTCCAAATTAAACTGCCTCGTGCTAAATTCTTGATCGTACAATATGCATATTATTGTTATTATTTGATAGAAAACACCTTCTAGTTTCTATAGAAGTTGGAATTTTGCTCTGAGTGGTACAGAACAATTTCTACAGCACTTTTCATGACAGGTTCAGATTCAGAAATTTTTACCTCTGATCTGGGTCTGTTTATAAGGCGACAGTGAATGCTATGAAGAAACCGACACTGCCTACGTCTTCCTCTGGGTGTCTGTACGTCATCACGTTTTCAATGAAATCGATGGGACGTTCACAGCCATTTACAAAAGACCAAAATGTACAGAGACCTTCCTTTCTCAACTGCGCCTGAAGCGTCAAGGCCATCGGACCTGCCTCGTTCCAAATCGTTTTCTAACCAAGCAATATTTCTCCGGTCATGTTTTCAGTCGTTAAGTTGTTAAAAACATCATAATGTAGTTAATTTGAACCGTTTTATACAATTTTTATCCGTTTAGTGCGATTTGAGGAATTTCTTGTGTGCGGCTCTGAAAGTTTGGACACGTTTTAGGGTGTCGGTCGTTGGTGGTGGACATTTCGAAGGACAGAGGACATCTATCGACCAAAGACGTTTATAACATAGAAAGATACATTGCCCAAGAATCTGATGGAAGAACCAGCTCAAAGTAAAGCAATATTAATATGATAAATCGTGTTTCTGTCGAAATATTTTAAACGCATATTTCGCCATTTTTGTTTGGTATAGCTTCACTTGGCCAACCCTGTATTTGAAAAGTAAGGATAATTTTAAAAATGTAAATCAGCGGTTGCTTAAGAACTAATTTGTCTTTCGATTGCTGTCAACCCTGTATTTTTTAGTCAAGTATATGATTAGCTTTCAATTAAACTAGATCACTCTGATAGATGACGTCAGACATATTGAGGCTTGATTTCCTAGTATTTTTATTGTGTAAACACGGTTTTGTATGGCTAATATGCACCTTTTCGAACAAACTGTATATGTATATTGTAAAATGATGTTACAGGAGTGTCATCGGAAGAATTCTGAGAAGGTTAGTGAAAAAATTAATATATTTTGGCGGTGATTACGTTATAGCGCTCTTTGGCTGGAATCGATGCTCTGGTAACATTTGCACATGTGGTATGCTAACTTATCGATTTATTGTGTTTCGCTGAAAAACGCTTTGAAAATCTGAAATATGGTCTGAAATCACAAGAACTGGGTCTTTCCATTGCTATGCTTTGTCTATTTTATGAAATGTTTTATGATGAGTAAATTGGTCATACACGTTGCTCTATCTAGTAATTCTAGTCATTTGTGATGGTGGGTGCAATTGTAAACTGTGATTTCTACCTGAAATATGCACTTTTTTCTAACAAAAAACTATCCTATACCATGAATATGTTATCAGACTGTCACTGAAGAGGTTTTTTCTTGGTTAGTGGATATCAATATCTTAGTCGAGCCGAATTGGTGATAGCACCTGAAGGAGTAAGAACTGATGGAGTTAGAATAGTGGTGTATTTTTGCTAACGTGTTTAGCTAATAGATTTTACATATTTTGTCTTCCCTGTAAAACATTTTAAAAATCTGAAATGGTGGCTTTATTCACAAGATCTGTATCTTTCATCTGGTGTCTTGGACTTGTGATTTAATGATATTTAGATGCTACTATCTACTTTTGAAGCTATGCTAGCTATGCTAATTAGTGTGTGGGGGGGGTGGGGGGTGCTCCCGGACCCGGGGTAGAGGCTCGTGAAAGGTTAATTGACTTGCCTAGTTAAATTTAGTAAAAACATGTGGGGCAGGTGGGGTAGAGCCTCACCAATATCCAGGAGATTTGCATGTAATTTCTGTTATTTCATGTCACAGTAATTGTAAGGAGGCGACGCAGGAGATGAGAAAGCAGGTGAAGGTTTAATAGCTGACGAACATGAAACGGAACAGCGTCTGGACAGGAACACATAACAAACACGGTACGGAATAATGCGGTCACAGGGAACACAACCAAGGAACAGACAGATATACAGGGGGTAATCCAGGTGAGTGCAATGAGCGCAGCTGACAGTAATATACAGTATCATCTCAGTTAGCAAACAATAAAAAATAAAAATAAATTTAAATGCTTGATCTAATAAAGCAAAAGTTGATTTGTAAAAAATATTTAGTAAGATTAAAGTTCTGGCCTAGAACCCCCCCCCCCCCCCCCCCCCACCAAAAAAACCTGTTACTAATTTTAGGCCCAAAAGCTAATTCTGCCCTATGGTTAACAACTCCAATTAATACCGATTGTAGGTTAGTCGAACAAGAAGTCATGTCTGTATATATGAGAAAAAACAACACATATTTAGAATTACCTCACCAGGACAGAAGAACAGGCACTCAATGAACTAATGAAACACTCATCTTTGGTTATCAAACCTGCAAACCTGCAGGGGGGGTATTGTGGTCGTTTTAGACTATGAAGAATACAATGAGGAGATTCAGAGAGAACTCAGTAATGAATGTTTCTGTGGAAAACTGAGTGTTGATCCCACACAGGTGTTCTAAATGAATATTAGCTCAAATCTGGAGCAAGCCCTAATTAAGCAAGCTTATCTCAAAACCTGAATATGAATATACATCTGTATACATCTGGCCCTTCTTTGGACACTGTGTTAACAAACCTCCAAACGAGCATCAACGCCATACAACACTCCTTCCGTGGCCTCCAACTGCTCTTAAATGCTAGTAAAACGAAATGCATCCTCTTCAACCAATCGCTGCCCGCACCCGCCCGACTAGCATCATTACTCTGGATGGTTCTGACTTAGAATATGTCGACAACTATAAATACCTAGGTGTCTGGTAAACTCTCCTTCCAGACTCACATTAAGCATCTCCAATTCAAAATTAAATCTAGAATCGGCTTCCTATTTCGCAACTAAGCCTCCTTCACTCATGCTGCCAAAAATACCCTCGTAAAACTGACTATCCTACCGATCCTTGATTTCGGAGATGTCATTTACAAAATAGCTTCTAACACTCTACTCGGCAAACTGGATTTAGTCTATCACAGTGCCATCCGTTTTGCCACCAAAGCCCCATATACTACCCATCACTGCGACCTGTATGCTCTCGTTGGCTGGTCCTCTCTACATATTCGTCGCCAAACCCACTGGCTCCAGGTCATCTATAAGTCTTTGCTAGGTAAAGCTCCGCCTTATCTCAGCTCAATGGTCACCATAGCATCACCCACCCGTAGCACGAGCTCCAGCAGTTATATTTCACTGGTCATCCCCAAAGCCAATACCTATTTTGGCCGCCTTTCCTTCCAGTTCTCTGCTGCCAATGCTGTACACAGCCCATCTGTAAGTAGCCCATCGAACCAACTATCTACCTCATCCCGATATTTGTTTTTCTGCTCTTTTGCACACCAGTATTTCTACTTGCACATCCTCATCTGCACATATATCACTCCAGTGTAAATGGCTAAATTGTAATTTCTTCGCCACTATTGGCCTATTTATTGCCTTACCACCTTACTTCATTTGCACACAATGTATACAGATTTTTCTATTGTGTTATTGACTGTACGTTTGTTTATCCCGTGTGTAACTCTGTTGTTTTTGTCGCACTGCTTTGCTTTATCTTGGCCAGGTCGCAGTTGTAAACGAGAACTTGTTCTCAACTGGCCTACCTGGTTAAATAAAGGTGAAATATATATATATTTTTTAAATACATTTTCCTTCCCATGTGTCATAGGTCCATGCCTGTATATTTTGCATAAATTACACAAACCTAAAATACAAGAAGGCAATTATCCAGGCAGACCAGTAGTCGCATGAATAAGTTCACTGCTAGAGCCATTGTCAAACTTTGTAGACTCCTTCATAAAATCTCATGTGCAATCATTGCCATCATATGTGAAAGAATTTATAACCAAGATCTCACCAATAACGGATTAATAGAATTCTGGTCACATTAGATGTCGAGAGTCTGTACTCCAGCATTCCCCACACGGTGGGTCTGGCAACCCTAGCTCACTACCTAAGAGACCGACATACGAATGAATACCGACCAACAAACTTTATTTTAGAGCCGGCTGAATATGTTTTGACGTATAACTATTTCAGGTTTGATGATGAATACTACCTCCAAACGAATGGAACATTGACGGGCTCCACGTTCGCTCTGAGCTATGCTAACCTATATGTGGGTCTCAGAATTTCTTTGGGTTAACAATGAAAATGAAAATGCATTATTGAATAGTCCCAGACCTGCTGTTTTCAACTCTCTAGACACCGCAGGAGCGGTAGAGATACTCTTAATGATCGGCTATGAAAAGCCAACTGACATTTACTCCTGAGGTGCTGACTTGCTACACCCTCAATAACTACTGTGATTATTATTATTTGACCATGCTGGTCATTTATGAACATTTGAACATCTTGGCCATGTTCTGTTATAATCTCCACCCGGCACAGCCAGAAGAGGACTGGCCACCCCTCATAGCCTGGTTCCTCTCTAGGTTTCTTCCTAGGTTTTGGCCTTTCTAGGGAGTTTTTCCTAGCCACCGTGCTTCTACACCTGCATTGCTTGCTGTTTGGGGTTTTAGGCTGGGTTTCTGTACAGCACTTCGAGATATTAGCTGATGTACGAAGGGCTATATAAAATAAACTTGATTTGATTTGAATAGGATCCTGAAGCGGTATCGATATAGACACTTTTTTTGTATATGGTGAGGAATGGGAGAAGACTTTATGACATTACACACCTGAGCCATTGAAAAGAGGACTTCCAAGAAGGCAGTGTTTCAGGTTGTGCCGTACACTGTATGCCACTCCACAGAGGACTATCCAGAAAAAACAGCAGATGCACAATAGCTTTCTAACATGAGGCTCTTAAAGGGGAATGTCACCTCGTTTTTTGTCTTGCTCCTCAAGAAATGCTGGCGGCCATGACAGGAGCCAAACGTGAGTTGGCTTGGGGGTGTGGTTTGATGTGGGTGTTTCTTGGGTGTCACCTTTGCACATTTTGCTACAAGGCTTTGAGAAAATCACCCTGGACGAATGTCAATACCAGCAGATTACCATTATTTCATGACCTTTGTTACTGTACTAGAGAAGGATAAATGTCTATAAAGTAAGTGTGTATGGAGGGAAGGGCAGTTACCTGTAGTGCTGTGGACATGTAACAATGCAAGTCATCCTCCAGTGGGAGTGTCCCTAAAAGGGTGGGTCTGTGGTGGGACGGGCCCTGCTGGGGGTGGAGGGGGCCACTCCTGCCGTAGAAAGCCGACTGGACGGTGATGGTGGTGCGGGGCGGGCAGCGGACCGACAGGAAGTCGCCGTCGCCCGCCTGCTCGGTGTAGTTCCTCAACACCTTGGACAGGTAACCTAGGAGATGAGAAAAACACCATGGTTACCGACGTTTACCACGAAAACAGCAGCACACCTACATCTATCTACAGATAATGGCGCCGGAGGGGATGTCTGTCGTTTTACGGGCTCCTTACCAACTGTGCTATTTTATTTCTTTTCACACTGTTTGTAATGTATTTTGTACATAATGTTGCTGCTGCCGTCTCTTTTGACCGAAAATAACTCCTTGATATCAGAAAAGCGATTACTCAACTCGAACTGGACAAAGATTTTTTCTTTAATGAGTCTGACTTGAAGGATATACTGCTTCCCTGAGACCAGGCCCAAATCGGCGTCATTCACGTAAAGAAAAGACGGAAATACAGGAGGCAGAGATCGGGGTGCCTTGTGAGAATTCGTCGGCGAGTGGGTAACCCGCCTCTACCATCCGTTCTATTGGCCAACATACAATCATTGGAGAATAAACTGGATGATCTCCGTTCAAGACTGTCCCACCAACGGGACATAAAAAAATGTAATATCTTATGTTTCACCGAGTTGTGGCTGAACGACGACACAGATAATATAGAGCTGGCTGGGTTTTCCGTGCATCGGCAGGACAGATCAGCTACATCTGGTAAGATGAGGGGTGGATGTGTGTCTATTTGTCAATAACAGCTGATGCGCGATGTTTAATATTAAAGAAGTCTCAAGGTATTGCTCGCCTGAGGTAGAGCACCTCATGATAAGCTGTAGATCACACTGTCTACCAAGAGAGTTCTCGTCTATATTATTCGTAGCCGTCTATTTACCACCACAAACCGATGCTGGCACTAAGACCGCACTCAACAAGCTGTATATGGCCATAAGCAAACAAGAAAATGCTCATCAAGAAGTGGCTCTCCTAGTGGCCGGGAACTTTAATGCAGGCAAAGTTAAATCCGTATTACCTAATTTCTTCTATGTGCCTTCAGAGGAGAAAAAAAAACTTTAGACCACATTTACTCCACACACAGAGATGCATACAAAATCCCCTCACCCTCCATTTGGAAACTTTGACCATAATTCTATCCTGCTGATTCCTGCTAACAAGAAAAAACTTAAGCAGGAAGTACCAGTGACTTGCTCAATACGGAGTGGTTAGATGATGCGCATGCTACGCAACAGGACTGTTTTGCTAGCACAGACTGGAATATGTCCCGGGATTCATCCAATGTCATTGAGGAGTATACCACCTCAGTCACCAGCTTCATCAATAAGTGAATCGACGACGTTGTCCCCATGAAGACCGTGCGTACATATCCCAACCAGAAGCCATGGATTACAGGCAACATGCGCATCGAGCTAAAGGCTAGAGCTGCCTCTTTCAAGGAGAGGGACACTAATCTGGACACTTATAAGATATTCCGCTATGCCCTCAGATGAACCATCAAATCAGGCAAATCATTAATACAGGACTAAGATTGAATGCTACTACTTTGACAGCTTTGGCGCTCGTCGGATATGGCAGGGCTTGCAAACGATTAAGGACTACAAAGGAAAACACAGCCGCAAGCTGTCCAGTGAGCTAAATGCATTTTATGCTCACTTCGAGGCAAGAAACACTGATGCATGCAAGAGAGCACCAGCTGTTCCAGACGACTGTGATCACGCTCTCCGTAGCCAATGTGAGCAAGACCTTTAAACAGGTCAACATTCACAAGGCCACAGGGCCAGACGGATTACCAGGACGTGTACTCGGAGCATGCGCAGAGCGACTGGCAAGTGACTTCACTGACATTTTCAACCTCTCCCTGACCAATTCTGTAATACCTACATGTTTCTAGCAGACCACCATAGTCCCCGTGCCCAAGAAAGCGTAGGTAACCTGCCTAAATGACTACTGAGCCATAGCACTCACGTCGGCAGCCATGAAGTGCTTTGAAAGGCTGGTCATGACTCACATTAACACCATCATCCCAGAAACCTAGACCCATTAACATCAGCGGGGCTGTAGTAGAGCGGGTCGAGAGTTCCTTGGTCCTCATATCACCAACAAACTATCATGGCCCAAACACACCAAGACAGTCGTGAAGAGAACACGACAAAACCTTTCCCCCTCAGGAGACTTGGCATGGGTCCCCAGATCCTCAAAAGATTCTATAGCTGCACCACCGAGAGCATACTGACCGGTTGCATCACCGCCTGGTATGGCAACTGCTCGGCATCCGACCACAAGGCACTACAGAGGGTAATGCGTACGGCCCAGTACATCACTGGGGCCAAGCTTCCTGCCATCCAGGACCTACAGTGCTTTTGGACAGTATTCAGACCCCTTGACTTTTTCCACATTTTGTTACGTTACAGCCTTATTCTAAAATCTATTAAATATAACATTTTGCTCAGCAATCTACACACACTACCCCATAATGGCAAAGTGAAAATAGGTTTTTTGAAATGTTTGCAAATTTATATAAGAAAACGAAAAATAAATACATTTACATAAGTATTCAGACCCTTTGCTATGAGACTTGAAATTGAGCTCAGGTGCATCCCGTTTCCATTGATCATCCTTGAGATGTTTCTACAAGATATTTCTTTCTTGCACACTCATCTTCTGCACATCTATCACTCCAGTGTTTAATTGCTATATTGTAATTATTTTGCCACTATGGCCTATTTATTGCCTTTCCTCCCTTATCCTACCTCATTTGCACACACTGTATATATACTTTTTCTATTGTATTATTGACTGTATGTTTGTTTATTCCATGTGTAGCTCTGTGTTGTTGTTTGTGTTGCACTGCTTTGCTTTATCTTGGCCAGGTCGCAGTTGTAAATGAGAACGTGTTCTCAACTAGCCTGCCTGGTTAAATAAAGGTGAAATTAAAAAATTAAGAACAACTTGACCTGTGGTGAATTCAATTGATTGGACATGATTTGGAAAGGCACACACCTGTCTATATAAGGTCCCACAGTTGACAGTGCATGTCATAGCAAAAACCAAGCCATGAGGTGGAAGGAATTGTCCATAGAGCTCCGGGACAGGATTGTGTCGAGGCACAGATCTGGGGAAGGGTACCAAAACATTTCTGCAGCATTGACGATCCTCAAGAACACAGTGGCCTCCATCATTCTTAAATGGAAGAAGTTTGGAAACACCAAGAGTCTTCCTAGAGCTGGCCACCCGGCCAAACTGAGCAATCAGGGTAGAAGGGTCTTGGTCAGGGAGGTGAGAAAGAACCTGCTGGTCACTCAGACAGAGCTCTAGAGATCCTCTGTGGAGATGGGAGAATCTTGCAGAAAGACAACCATCTCTGCAGCACTCCCCCCCTTTGTTTTGACACTGCTGCTACTAGCTGTTTATTATCTACTGTATGCATAGGCACTTTACCCCTACCTACATGTACAAATTACCTCGACTAACCTGTACCCCGCAGACTTACTCGGTAACGGTACCCCCTCGTTATTGTTTTTTTGTGTCACTTTTTATTTGATTTTGTACTTTAGTTTACTTAGTAAATATTTTCTTAACTCTATCGCTTGAACTGCATTGTTGGTTAAGAGCTTGTAAGTAAGAATTTCACGGGAAGGTCTACACCATACAATTCTATTTGAGTACATCAACCCAATAATTTTTTTCTGCAGCGGTGTCAGAGTTACTGGGGGCGGTGGAGTCTTCCTGTGGCATACATCTATATATCAAAAATATAAACTCAACATGCAACAATTTCAAAGATTTTACTGAGTTAAAGTTCAGTCAATTGAAAATAAATTCATTAGGCCCTAATCTTTGGATTTCACATGACTGGGAATACAAATATGCATCTGTTGGTCACAGATTCATAAAAAAAAGGTAGGGGCGTGAGTCCGAAAACCAGTCAGTATCTGGTGTGACCACTATTTGCCTCATGCAGTGCGACACGTCTCCTTTGCATAGAGTTGATCAGGCTGTTGATTGTGGTCTGTGGAATATTGTCCCAGTCCCCTTCAATACGCCTCAGGATCTCATCATGCTATCTCTGTGTATTCAAATTGCCATCTATAAAATGCAATTGTGTTCGTTGCCCATAGCTTATGCCTGCCCATACCATAACCCAACCGCCACCATGGGGCACTCTGTTCACAATGTTGACATCAGCAAACCGCTGGCCCACAAGACGCTGTATGCCATCTGCATTGTACAGTTGAAACTGGGATTCATGCGTGGAGAGCACACTTCTCCAGCGTGCCAGTGGCCATCGAAGGTGAGCATTTGCCCCACTGAAGTTGATAACGACGCAGAACTGCAGTCAAGTCAAGACCCTGTTGAGGGCGACAAGCACGCAGACGAGCTTCCCTGAGATGGTTTCTGACAATTTGTGCAGACATTCTTCGGTGGTGCAAACCCACAGCTTTATCAGCTGTCCGGGTGGCTAGTATCAGACGATCCCGCACGTGAAGAAGCTGGATGTGGAGGTCGTGGGTCACGTTGGTTACACATGGTCTGCGGTTGTGAGGCCGGTTGGATCTTTTACTGCCAAATTCTCTAAAATGACATTGGATGCGGCTTCTGGGAGAGAAATTAACATTAGATTCTCTAACAACTCTGTTGGGAGTTCCTGCAGTTAGCATGCCAACTGCACGCTCCCTCAAAACTTGAGACATCTTGTCACGCTGTATAATATCAGGAGACAGGCGTAGGAATACGTAATAGGGTTTTTTATTTCTCCACCCAAAATAAAGTACGTCATGAAAACGACAGAGATGTAACCCAAACAAAAGAGCGAGGTGTAAACCTCTAAATAATACACGGGACGAGACCCGTAATAACAAGCGCGCATTAACACGTAGCCTGACAGCCGATACAACAGGAACCAACGGACATGAGACAATAATCCACAAGGACAATGGGGAACAGAGAGCACATATATACACATCCTAATTAGGGGGTATGGGAACCAGGTGTGCGTAATGAGACAAGACAGTCCGGGGTTGGTGGTAATGAATCTAGTTCAATGACGCCTAGAAGGCTGGTGACGTAGACCTCTGGAGCTGGTGAACGGAATGAGCAGCAGTACCGGGGAAATCCGTGACACATCTGTGGCATTGTGTTGTATAACAAAACATTACATTTTTAGAGCGGACTTTTATTGTACCTAGAAAAAGGTGCACCCGTGTAATGATCATGCTGTTTAATCAGCTTCTTGATATGAAACAAATGTCAGGTGGATGGATTAGCTTGGCAAAGGAGAAATGCTCACTAACAGGGATGTAAACACATTTGTGCACAAAATTTGAGGGAAATATGCTTTCTGTGTTCATGGAAAATGTCTGGAATCTTTTATTTCAGCTCATGAAACATGGGACCAACACTTTACATGTTGCGTTCATATTCTTGTTCAGTGTAAATTATATAACATACACTGTGTACAAAACATTAGGGTCACCTTCGTAATATTGTGTTACTGTCACGCCTGCTCCCGCTTCCCATCTCTGGCGCTCGAGGGCGCCAGGCTGCCCATCATTACGCACACCTGTCCCCATCACCACGTGCATCTGCACAATATTGGACTCACCTGGACTCAATTATTTTGTTGATTGCCCCTTTATATCTGTCTGCTCCTCAGTTTGTTTCCTGTGTCAGCATTGATGTTGTTACATTTTCCCCTGTCTAGATGCTGTCCTTGTTTGTCTCTTGTCTATTATCCATTAAATGTTCACTCCCTGTACTTGCTCCTCGTCTCCCAGCATCGGTCCTTACAGTTACACCACCTTTTTCCGTCAGAACAGACTCAATTCGTTGGAGCTGGGACTCTACAAGCTGTCGAAAGCGTTCCACAGGGATACTGGCCCATGTTGACTCCAATGCTTCCCACAGTTGTGTCAAATTGGCTGGATGTCCTTTGGGTGGTGGACCATTCTTGATACACACGGGAAACTGTTGAGCGTGAAAAACCCAGCAGCGTTGCAGTTCTTGACACACTCAAACCAGCGCGCCTGGCACCTACTACCATACCCAGTTCAAAGGCACTTCAATATTTTGTCGTGCCCATTCACTCTCTGAATGGCACACATACACAATCCATGTCTCAATTGTCTCAAGGCTTAAAAATCCTTCTTTAAAATCCTTGAGAGTCTATCTAAGTAACATAACAAAACAATCCCCATCAATTTAAGCTAGCATGGGCTGTGTCTCAATCCAGCAAATCCGCCTATGTTGGCCTTCTGTATCTGTGGTGGAAGGTGGCTGAGCTACAGCGGTGTTTGTCAGACCATAAGACATCCCGAAAATGTAAAACCTTATTCCTTATGATTTATTTTTGGACTGTCTTTTTTGCCATTTAGGAATGTGTTACTCAATGCGTTTCTACGGGCTATAGTAGTAAATGCTAAATTCAATATTTTCAGAAACAAAATATGTATAGCTATTTTTTTGATAGCTAAAGGGGTCCTAAAATTCAAAAACAAATAGCTAAATGATCCATTGTATTAACATCATTACCAACAATTCCATATGTTAGCTTGGGTACCCCATCCCCCCAACGGCTTAGACTTTTAGAGGTTATTATCTCTATCTACACTGATTGAAATGGATTTAACAGGTGACATCAATAAGTGATAAAATCTTTTACCTGGATTTACCTGGCCAGTCTAAGTCATAGAAAGAGCAGGTATTCCCAATGTTTTGTACACTCATACATTATATAACAACATTCATTTTTTAGAATAAAAGCAGTGGTGTTGCGCCACTGATAAATGCATATAGGGCATACAGTCCTCAACCCTTTATTGGCATTCCAGGTTGTCTTGTTTGAAGAAGCACTGCGCATTTCAGCAGATTGCTATATCATGTCAATGCACAATATTCCCCGAGATGCTAATCCCTTTTCCAGGCGTTGTGCGATATGATCGTGTGCACGCGACTGCATTAAATACAATCTGGAATGCGCCCAAAGTTTAAAATCATACTACGAACAAAGATACTCAATGAACATGAGATAATTCACTGCAAACAAAGATACTCAATGAACATGAGATAATTCACTGCAAACAAAGATACTCAATGAACATGAGATAATTCACTGCAAACAAAGCTTATCTGAATAGGAAACCCTTCACTCCTCCATCTTATTCCCCAGGAAGTTCAAACGGACAACGCCATGGGTGTTGCACCCTGAAATACTTTAATTAAGAACTGTGTGGCACGCTGCTACAGTTCTCTCAGTCAACTGGCATAAAAGAGTAACAGAAAACATCCTGGAGTATAGGGCAATCAGCATTGCCGATGAGATACTCACGCACCCAAGTACACACACACAAACACAGCGTGCCAAGCTTAGCTTTGTCTCGCCTGGGCTGGACCACCTTGGAAGAAACACTCTCCTTTAATATAATCCCTCATTTCATTGTGATGATGTCATATGGAGAGAGCTAGCGTGTAACGTTTAGCATGTTGTCTTACAGTGGTTCCTCCTTTAAAAGTTGTGTCAGACTGCAGGACAGTAGAATTCTATGGTACGTTATTTAATTGTCAGCCATTTTTACCTTTATTTAACTAGGCAAGTCAGTTAAGAACAAATTCTTATTTTCAATGACATCCTAGGAACAGTGGGTTAATTGCCTTGTTCAAAGGCAGAACGACATATTTTTTACCTTGTAAGCTCGGGGATTTGATCTTGCAACCTTTCGGTTTCTAGTCCAACACTCTAACCACTAGGCTGCCGCCCCAGTTAGTTCTAGTTTGACCACCAGAGGACATCTTTGAGAAGCATTTGATAGTCTTCAATATTAACGTTACTAGAGAATTTACATTTTTTTTTGTAAGAACATAGTATATGGGATTGATTTGAAGAAATGTAGCTTAATTAATTTGATTAATATTATGGTGTTTCTACTCCAAGAAAAACAAAAACGAAACCCTCAGGGTTTCCGTTAGGACGGAACGGAAAATATGGCGCCATACAAAGTGACGGTCGGGAGTAGGCTACAGTATTAAGAGCATAAGAGCATTGAAGTATTCAAAACTAATATCTAAGAGGCATTTTTCGTTAGGGTAAATCTGATCTGTGAGAATATCTAAGGGGCTTTTATATCATTCTAAATTCATTAATAATAATACTAATAATAGCTTTGTTTAAAAAATAACAATAGTTTGGAGATTATTTTGTTTTAATTTAACCTAGAGTGAGCGAGAAAAAGGCCATTCTTGAACATGGGGTGAGACATTCTCACTAATTTGTAACTAAAAGCAGTTTGTTATTTAGAATTATTTATTTCTGTTTTTAGAGAGAGAGAAACCAAAAGCCGCCTCATGGGTCTCCTGGTGGCAGCCAGCACGGGTATCGAACCAGCATCTCTAGCAACTCAGTTTGCACTGCAATGCAATGTCTTAGACCATTGCGCCACTGGGGAAGCCCCATTCACAAAGTTTTAAATGCTGATCAATTGCCTTGCACAAAGTATCAAACTACAGAAAGGTGTTGGTAAGCGTATATTGTCCTGCTAATAGCCCATAATGGGCTATTATAATACTGTACATGGTGTCCAGGTCAGGATAACCAAAACATTTCTTTATTAAAGACTATCAGAAAGAATGTTGGTACTTATTTATTTTTATCCAAAGCCATGAATGAGTGAGTCACTCAGCTTTATGTAGGTGCCGAGGCCATATGACTGTGCCATCAATTTGATTACTTAGCAGACATCACTTGCTTTTATAATCAGTCAACACATATATCTTAAGAATATCATAGAATATAATTGAAAATGTTTGTTTCTCCATGCTTGTCTCAGAGCTGCACGAAACGGTGCGGAAATAGTTTACCAGAGCGGGTAGGCTATATATAACAATATTTTGGAGAGTATTTTGTTTTCAAAAAAACTAAAGTGAGCGATTGTAATCTGAATAAAGGCCAAAATAATATTTATGAAGCCCAAAATATTTATTTATGTTTTTAGAGGGAGAGAAACCAAGGACATCCAGGCCAGCCAAACCCTCCCCTAACACGGATGATGCTGGGCCCATTGTGCACCGCCCTATGGGACACCCAATCACGGTCAGATGTGATACAGCCTGGATTTGAACCAGGGACTGTAGTGATTCCTCTTGCACTGCGCCGCAGTGCCTTAGACCACAGCGCCACGATCAATATGACCAATATATATTGTCCTGCTAATAGCCCATCATAGAAACGTTGTTTGCAGACATATTTGGCTAAGGTGTATGTAAACTTCCGACTTCAACCGTAAATGACATGACAAAGACACTAGAGAGGGGGACCATACGTTGGATCAGGACTAACAAGCTGCTTTTGTGAAATGGAAGGACACTAGGTAAGTAACCATGCTCACCACACAGCATAAGGCATTTAATAACAACCATGTCTCAAGGAGGGTGAAAAAGGAATTATGTCTCCATTTCTGTGAAGGATTACAATGCCAGCATGGGGGCTGCCGACCTATCTGATGCTCTGATAGGCTACTACCAGGTCCTCTGCAAGACCAGGAAGTGGTATAAGACTTTTTTGTTTACCACTTTGTGGACATTGCTACCTTAAATGCTTTCATTCCCCACAAGCAGATGGCCAAAGCATAAGGTCAAACACCTCTCTCCCAGTTGGCCTTCCGAGAGCAGCGGGTGTTGGAAATGGCTGAATTGGGGGCCCAAAGCAACCTCACAACCATCACAAGACCCCCCACACAAAGTGAGCACCACTATCCAACACACATGACAAAAGACAAAAGGAAGAACTGCAAGCACTGCACAAAACACAGGGGGGAAAAAGTGAAATGACAGATCTTCTGTCCGAAACGCCAGTTTGCTTTTTTTTGTCCCAGGCAGAGAGAGACTGCTTCAAAGACTATCATGACATGCACACGCTACGGTGAAGGTGCCACCTGGGATGTAAACGGACACGAATGCCATTTGTAAATAGTTCCGCTTATTTCTATTTTTGCACCTTTTCTTAGCGAAGGACACGTGTGTAACCAAGTGTGTGTTTTTTTTTATAAACAGTTTATTTGTATGAGGGACCAATACATTGGGTTGAAAAAAACACGTGGATATCCCCTGTATGTCCCCCGACACCACCACAACGTTTGAGAGAGGTTGGTGTTGTAGAAATGTTGTTTTATAGTGAACAACAACTTTTTGGCACATCCAGTGTGCAAAAACAGTGCAATTATCACATTCTGACACTTCAGAGAGGTGGAAATCAATCAATCAAATGTATTTCTAAAGCTCTTTTTACATCCGCCGACGTCACAAAGTCCTGTACAGAAAGAGGTTGATATGGTAGAAATTGTTTTTACACTGAACGAATAGCATTTAGGGATTGCAAATATGTAATAGTACTTGAATGATCTAATTTACAGACATAGTCCACTTTGGAGAGGTTTAGGAACATCACTTACTAAAACATCTGCCCGTTTCTAGTTAGGTCTATCAACCCCATTTTTTTATTCTGAAATTGTTAACATGTTGCGGAAGCCATCTGATGTGTTTCTAGCTATGGGAATCAATAATTCACATATAGCTTCTCAATGAAAGATGACTTTCAAAATATAAAAATAAAAATTATTTTGTGTGTGCTTGATCTTGTGTATTCTGAACTATGTCATTCCTATCTATCTTCTGATCATTTCCTCATAATCTCCCAGATGTCTTCCTTCCAAATATACCAAGTTTTTGCATGTCAGAATCATGTAATTACACATGAATAGCAGTTACTTTTGGGTATGTCTATTTAGGTGGAAATCTACATTTTTCCATTACATTTAATTAAGAGTTATTTTTTCATGAGTATGGCCTTATTTCTATTATAGCAAATTGGATCACTGTCATTCATATTCCATTCACCCAGCTCAATGTAACATGAATATGTTTAGGCTACTACATGAAACCAAAATGTTCCCTATTACCCATCATGAGGTTGCTACAATCAAACCTATGAATAAAAGTTTACAATGTGGGTGGACACAGGTCGGGAGAAAAAGTTGAAGTGACAGACAGTGACACATTCAATGCTGCCTTGCACACTCTTGCCTGAATCTAACTGATCTAGAGTGTAATCATTAGTCCAACAGTTGCAAACTAAAGTTTCTATTGGACAAATTCAGGCATGTTTATCCCCGTCTCGTTCTGTTTGTTTCCATTTAAGGAACGTTTTTCCAACAGAATCGGCGGAATGAATACACCCCAATCATGCATAAACACGGTTCACTTTCATAGCAGCCACCTTGCATTCCTTCTCGCATCCATGCGCTCTCCTCCTCTCACCTTTTCCCTTCGCTTGTGGAATTCAATGCACAACACACCAGGCGAAAAAATCTTTCAAAGTCAAACCATAACAAAACCGCTACACACAGCCTACATCGTTGTCACCATAGCTAAAGTATTGTCAACCCGTTCCAATCATGTAGTAATGTTAGTGTACAGTCAGTAAGCAGTTTAGCACTTACACTGGCGGGCCCCGTGGCAATACATTAGTAAAACCAAAAGATTACCTTGACTTGGAAGAGTTCCAGTGTTGTGTTGGATAATCATAGCCAGCTAGCTAACATAGCATCCCTCTGTTTGAGCAGTGAGAGTAGGCTAAACTAGCTAGCTGCATTTGCTAGCTAAGTGAATCTGCAAGTGAAAAAAAATGACACTCCATCTCTCTCTTGCTTCTCCTTCATTTTGGAAGAAATTAATTAGTTAACTGTTCAACTATTGTCTTTGTTTCTCTGAGTTAACTACTCACAAAATGTTATGCACTGCAGAGCTAGCTAACTGTAGCTTATGCTTTCAGTAATAGATTCATTCTCTGATCCTTTGATTGGGTGGACAACATGTCAATTCATGCTGCTAGGTTGGAGGATGTCCTCCGGACGTTGTCATAATTACTGTTTAAGTCTATGGAAGGGGGTGATAAGCGTGAGCCTCCTAGGTTTTGTATTGAAGTCAATGTACCCAGAGGAGGACGGAAGATAGCTGTCCTCCAGCTACACCATTGTGCTACCCTACAGTGCTGTTGAGGCAACTGTAGACCTTCATTGCAAAACCGTGTGTTTTAATCAATAATTTGGTGATTTGTGAATATATTTAACTAACTTTTAAAAATTGTTTTATAGTTTTTATTTTTATGAAACTCACTGAAGAGGATGGTCCTCCCTTTCCTCCCCTGAGGAGCCTCCACTGAGAGACACAAATAATAAATACACAGAGGAAATTATGGCAGAGACATTATGTACAAAAAACACACAGTCCATGAGGTGGCTGCTATCCACTGCAGCGCCATCTTCCAACAAGCCTGACAGACGACTGCCTTCACTTAACCATCTCAAAAAACATTGCTCCGGGCCTAGAATACCACAACACCAAGCTAACGCTAAAAGCGCTAGCCTAGTGTCATTGGCTGTTAGCCTCCAGTCATATCTGAAGAACAGACTCTGCATATGAGGCTCTCTGAGGCTAGGCTTGAGATAAAGCCCTCGCTAACCTGCGCTAGCGCTAAGTTCGCTAACCCTGAATCCTTGTCTCCGCCGATAACCTCTTTGTTAGCATTAGTGGGTCTATTCTCAGACTCAGTAGCTAGGTTTATATTCGATTGGCAAAAGATTGTCATGCAAATATACATTTCCCCGCCAGAGATGTTTCCATCAAATTGACTTGTTGCAGATAAAAGGCTGTTCGTGATGAGTAGTGCACATAAAAATACCTTTTGCAGTTAAATTCCCATGTACCAAATAAATGTTTTTAATGGGTTTCCATTGCATTTTTAACTATTGATAGTTTTCTAACAACAAAAATGGTGTTATATAGTGAGTGTGCCCACTCTGGTGTTGGCAAATGTGCTCTAACCAACAGCACAGCCCTCACGTTGTTGACTAGAGCGTACGTATAGCCTACATGATGAGATTATTATGGACAAAATAGCAAGATTATTTCTTATTTGTCAAATGGCAGCCAAGTATTGATGATCATGTCACCAGAATAACACCCTCAATATCTATTGGAAAGGAGCACCAAGCTCATCACTTTGCACTTTCACCACCCTGTGAAGTTCATCACAGCTTATTTAGTCTGTAGCCTAACAAACGGCATGCTTTCCCGACGGGTATGACTCCAAGATGACTTCTATACGATGGTTATTATATCAATATTTCCACAAACATTTCTTGCATAATTAATTATACCGACACAAAAAGATCCCACCTTGTCTAGCATATTTTGTTTTGTTGACATTTGGAAAGTTAACTGAAAAATGTTGTTTCCATCAGGCCTGTCCTTACATTTTTTTTATCCGACATTTACTTTACTCGCATAAAAAGGTTGGAAACCTGGTTAGCCAACCAAGAAGTTAGCCAACCACCATGTTTTGAACTGTATTCCGTATTTTTAAGTGTATAAAAACAGCGCAGCGCAGCCTATTTGAAAACTTTTTATGTTATTAGTGTTATTTCACTTGACACGTGCCTGTTAGGTGAAACCCCACAGGCCTAGCATGTCTCTTTTAATCTTTAAACCTAAAGCTAATTCCGGTGTTCGCCAGCATTTTCTGGCATTTCTATTGACATATTCCTGTCATTGTGAGGCACCGGCCTGTCAGTCAGTCAGTCAGTTAGTCCGTCCGTCAGGAGAACTGAACCCCATCACAAAGCACCGGCACCATTAACATTCCTGCCTGCGAGAAGGAGAGTGCAGATAAAGGAGCGAGCATTTCCTTCCTTCCTTCTTTCACCTCTGTCTTTTTTACTCCTTTTTTCCCCAGAACTATTCAGACAAATGATTGACAGCTGGCAGTGGACCATTCAGGACAAAAGTCCTCAAGATAAACTTATGTGTCCCAAATGGCACCCCATTCCCTGTAACGCGCACTACTTCTGACCAGGGCTCATCGGGCTCTGGTCAAAAGTACCCTATTCCTGCACTTTACAGGGAATAGGGTGCCATTTGGGACTGAGACAGACTTCGTCATATGGGAGAGGGGAAGTGCTTTCACTAGTGACTTTCGCAATACAGGCCCGGTGCGATAATGTTTGAAACCAACGTTCCACTTTACTTGAACCCATCGACCATAAGGACTTACCAATGACGTAACAGATGTAATTTACCGTCGTGCCTGTTCATGTCAGCTTATAACAAATTACTTTAAAACAAAGTGTTACAAAAACGCATAAGAGCCTGCACAGACTTTATCCAAAACAAGGAGACTTGTTAGTATCATTTTAAAGCCGTAAGCCATCTCTTGGTTCAAAACTGACAGTATCAGCTAAGAAGAATTGCAACTTTGATTCGGCTAGCTGAACATGTCAGGTTCCCACTGCTGAGTGCTTTGCAAACATTACAGGAACATTAGAGGAGGTACGAACTATCCTCATACACAGTGACACACACACAATCATCTCTTACCATTACCATGGTTACCTCTTAACGGTGCAGTAGCTCCACGGAGATTGGTCATGGAACTCTCCTAGCTCAAAATAACAGGTCAACATTGGGACATAAACAGACAACAGTGGAGCCTCTGATCTTTCACTGTCTTATTGATTGCCTTACCTGTGTACCTTTTCAAGTGCACTTGAAATTAAACCAAGAACATTTCACTTTTAAGCTTTTAACTATAACAGTAGGCTACTTTGAAGGGATTGCCATAATCAAGGGCTAGATGTTTGCAGTCAGATATAGCAGGGTTTGCCTTGACGATTTCATTGATCATAAAAATGCAGAGTGAAGTTAGCTTGGTGTGAATAGCACGCAGTGTTTCTTTGGCACACAGTAAGCTTAATGCGTGGACACACACACACACACACAGGCCAGCTGGCATAGCCCTGCCCGCTGCAGAGAGAGTAAGGGTGAACTTGGCATTCCCCATGACAGGACCACACACACAAACAACAACACGACCAGCTCGGACGGCAACCTTACTGCTAGCATGCATTTGTACTGGCCTTTAACCAAAGCTAACGTGTCAAATCATTACAGCTCTGAAGTTCACAAGCAACGTTATTCAATTCAAAATGTTGGGTAGATATTTCAACTCTATACGGCAATCGTGAATGTCGGACTGAAAACGTTTGAGGCTGCTTTGAGACAGCTCGTTATAGCCACGTTAACAATCTCATCACATCACTGTTTTCACAAGACAGCGCGGTGGTATCGAGACTGGTTTAGCGTGCGCAAACTGGTAAGCAGAGGACTTGATCTGTTTTCAAGATAATTAAACGTAGGCACACATGCACGAATGTAATACACAAGCAGGTACTAAGGGCATATGTATGAGGCATGACAACACAACCAGCCCTCAAAACAGCTGCTGTAGAGATGCAGCTTCCACTTTATACACCGTGTTATAACACCCAAGTCATGCGATAAGAATCGGCCTGCCAGACAGTTTTATGGAATGTCCAGACCTCGGAGGTAATTGTGCTTCCACCCCCGTCATGTGATCTTCTACCCCCCGTCAGCCTATCAAAAAGCTGGAAACCGGAGGACCTGAGGCCCGACGGCAATTAGTTCCTCATTTGCGGTCATGTGATGGTCTCGTGGCCTGACCCCGGCGTTGGAGTGGGTCAGGTAGGACGGAGATTAGGGATGGGCTGCTGTGTTGTTGTCAACACCCTCACACGTGGATTTCCTGTGCAGGACTCACTGATTAGATAAAGGCCTGCCGTAGGTCAAAGAGATGTGGGATCCAGGCTTTCCACATGGTTCAGCAGAGAGAGAGAGAGATGCATTAAATGTTGAGTTAATATGTATGTGCTAATGTAATAAACTCTCATGATCAACTATACATAATAAAAAAAGGAGGCGTACTGTGGTCAGAACCCTGGCTCTGACCATAGTACGCTGAGGTGTGTCAGGTACCAGCAGGAATGCACAGAGAGGTATGCTCTCAGGTACACTACATGAGCAAATGTATGTGGACACCTGCTCGTCGAACATCTCATTCCAAAATCACGGGCATTAATATGGAGTTGGGACCCCCCTTTGCTTCTATAAAAGCCTCCACTCTTCTGGGAAGGCTTTCCACTAGATGTTGGAACATTGCTGCGGGGACTTGCTTCCATTCAGCCACAAGAGCATTGATGAGGTCGGGCACTGCCGTTGGGAGATTAGGCTTGGCTCGCAGTCGGCGTTCCAATTCATCCCAAAGGTGTTCGATGGTGTTGAAGTCAGGGCTCTGTGCATGCCAGTCTCAAGTTCTTCCACACCGATCGCAACAAAACATTTCTGTAAGGGGCCTCGCTTTGTGCATGGGGGCATTGTCATGCTGAAACAGGAAAGGGCCTTCCCCAAACTGTTGCCACAAAGTTGGAAGCAAAGAATTGTCTGGAGTGTCCCTTCACTGGAACTAAGTAGGCTTTGCCCAAACAATGAAAAACAGCCCCAGACCATTATTCCTCCTCCACCAAACTTTACAGTTGGCACTATGCATTGGGGCAGGTAGCGTTCTCCTGGCATCCGCCAAAACCAGATTCCTCCGTCGGACTGCCATATGGTGAAGCGTGATTCATCACTCCAGAGAATGCGTTTCCACTGCTCCAGAGGCGAATGGTGGAGATCTTTACACCACTCCAGCCGATGCTTGGCATTGCGCATGGTGATCTTCGGCTTGTGTGGGGCTGCTCTGCCATGGAAACCCATTTCATGAAGCGCCCAACGAACAGTTTTTGTGCTGATGTTGCTTCCAGAGGCAGTTTGGAACTCGATAGTGAGTGTTGCAACCGAGGACAGATTTTTAAAATATTTTTATTTTTTACAGATGATTCTTCAGCCCTCGGTGGTCCCGTTCTGTGAGCTTGTGTGGCCTACCACTTCACAGCTGAGCCGTTGTTGCTCCTAGACGTTTGCATTTCACAATAACAGCACTTACAGTTGACCGGGGCAGCTCTAGCAGGGCAGAAATTTGAAGAACTGACTTGTTGGAATGGTTGCATCCTATGACGGTACCACGTTGAAAGTCAGTAAGGCCGTCATTGACAGTGATGCAAATGAATACAAATAGTAGAATGCCTTACTTTTATTTTGAAGGCTAACCGCAAAGTCCACTATTGTGGCTAATCCTTATTGTGGCTAGCTTCACATAGATGGGTCCGACCACCATTAATCAAATAAGAACTCTTATAAATGATGGTTATTTTAGATGATGACACCTAGCTATATAGTTAGCTAGCTAACTATAGCAATTGAAACAGATTATGTCGTGTTATTTGACGTGTATCTTTTTTGACACGCAAAGACCCAAACGGCGTTCCATAGAAATCCTGGTTGAGAATGAAACGACTGAACAAATGAACAACGAAACAGCACAGCAAGTAAGTGAAAGAAATAGGTTTTGATTATGTTTTACTGGTAAGTGGGACATACGTAAATGCAAACAAAATTTCTTTCTGGTCAGTGTGATGAGTGTGTGTAACCTTTTATTTAACTAAGCAAGTCAGTTGAGAACAAATTCTTATTTACAATGATGGCTTATCCCGGCCAAACCCGGACGACGCTGGGCCAATTGCGCCGCCCTATGGGACTCCCAATCACGACCAGATGTGATACAGCCTGGATTCGAAACCAGGGACTGTAGTGACGCCTCTTGCACTGAGATGCAGTGCCTTAGACCGCTGCGTCCGTGTGTGTGTGTGTGTGTGTGTTAACTATTTAACTGTACTAGAATGCTTAAAAGACCGCAAACATTTTAAATATCGGTATCGGGTTTTTTGGCAAGGAAAATATCGGCCAAAAATGTCATATCGGTGTATCACTACCCAATACCTTTCTGAATCATTTCAGCCACTTCAAACCATACTTCCTTCAGATTGACATACTCTCAAAGTACTGTCTGATTTGTAATAGACTCTCATGGCCCCAAATAAAAAAGTAAACATTGGCTGTTGATTGGGCTATGGCTTACCAATAACTATTTTTATGTCACTACAGTCTATAATCAAAAAGTAATCTAGAATCAGTTTCAATCTAGCAAATTATGGTATGGATATGAAAGTGTTTCTTATGTATTGCAGCTAATATTTTCTTTGCCTGTCCATTTATTTCTGCAGACAAGCTCCCAAACCCATTTATCAACACGATCATGCCGGAAACCGAAGACTCAATCCAATTCGCATACCGCCCCAACAGATCCACAGATGATGCAATCTCAATCGCACTCCCCACTGCTCTTTCCAACCGACGTGAGAATGCTGTTCATTGACCACAGCTCAGCGTTCAACACCATAGTGCCCACCAAGCTCATCACTAAGCTAAGGACCCTGGGACTGGCCACCTCCCACTGCAACTGGATCCTGGACATCCTGACCGGCCGCCCCCAGGTGGTAAGAGTAGGCAACAGCACATCTGCCACGCTGAACCTCAACGCTGGGGCCCCTCAGGGGTGCGTGCTTAGTCCCCTCCTGTACTCCCTGTTCACCCACGACTGCGCGGCCAAGCATGATTCCAACACCATCATTAAGTTTGCTGACGACACAACAGTGGTAGGCCCGATCACCGACAATGATGAAACAGCCTATAGGGAGGAGGTCAGAGACCTGACAGTGTGGTGCCAGGACAACAACCTCTCCCTCTATGTGAGCAAGACAAAGGAGCTGATCGTGGACTATTGGAAAAGGAGGGCCGAACAGGCCCCCATTCAAATTGACGGGGCTGAAGTGGAGCGGTTCGAGAGTTTTAAGTTCCTCGGTGTCCACATCACTATCATGGTCCAAACATACCAAGACAGCTGTGAAGAGGGCATGACAACACCTTTTCCCCCTTAGGAGACACATTTTTTTGGGGCATGGGTCCCCAGATCCTCAAAAAGTTATACAGCTGCACCATCGAAACCATCCTGACCGGTTGTATCACCGACTGGTATGGCAACTGCTTGGCATCTGACCCTAAGGCACTACAGAGGGTAGTGCGTACGGCCCAGTATATCGCTGGGGCCAAGCTTCCTGCCATCCAGGACCTATATAATAGGCCGTGTCAGAGGAAGGCCCAAAAAAGTTGTCAAAGACCTCAGTCACCCAAGTCGTAGACTGTACTCTCTGCTACCGCACAGCAAGCGGTACCGGAGCGCCAAATCTAGGACCAAAAGGCTCCTCAGCAGCTTCTACCCCCAAGCCATAAGACTGCTGAACAACTAATCAAATGGCCACCCGGACTATTTACATTGACCCCCCACCCTTATTTTTACACTGCTACTCGCTGTTTATTATCTATGCATAGTCACTTCTCCCCTACCTACATGTACAAATGACCTCAACTAACTTGTACCCCTGCCCACTGACTCGGTACCGGTACCCCCTGAATATAGCCTCATTATTGTGCTACTGTTTATTTTAATTTATACTTTAGTTTTTTTAGTAAATCTTTTCTTAACTCTATTTCTTGAACTGCATTGTCGATTTAAGGGCTTGTAATTAAGAATTTACGGTAAGGTAAACCTGTTGTATTCGGCGCATGTGACAAATAAAATGTGATTTGATATGTGGCTTGTTAAAGCAAATGTAGGTGTGTCATAACAAAGGGGTTGAATACTTATTGATTCAAGATATTTCAGCTTTTCATTTTTTATTAATTTGTAAAAAAAAAAACATAATTCCACATTATGGGTACCGTGTGTAGGCCAGTGACAATTTTTTTTTTTAATCCATTTAAAATTCTGTCTGTAACAAAACAAAATGTGGAAAAGTCCATGGGTGTGAACACTTTCCGAAGGTACTCTAAAGCGAACGGGCACTCAAAAGTGACAGACTAGTAGACCCTTGCTCTGTGGGTGGTGGCTTTGGGTAGCATGTTGTTGTGCAGAATGTTGCGAGTTCGAGCCCCGCTCGAGGCAGAACAGAATGTGTGTGTGCGCGCATATGTGTGGGCTTTGTGTGTAAACTTTAGACAAGGAGAGAACGTCCACCTGGGAGCCTGCTCGCTAAGCTTCTCCTGGGGCTCTGAAGGGGAACTTTAAAGCAACAAGCTGGAGATTGCCATTCAACCCCCAGTTTGTGCTTTTAATATCAGTTGGGGCTTGGAGATAGTATCTTTAAAGCCCCCCTCTCAGCACGCTAGAGGCTACTTACCGCTTAGCATCCTCGGGGGTGTTGAGGGAGTGTCCACAACTCCCCTCCTATCCGCCCTCCCCAAACACAAACAATGGTCTCCCCACTGACCTCTCGGCTAGCGCGTGCCTGTCCCGCTGACCCATGTGGGCAAGGGGACACTTTCACTCTGAGAGATGGGGGGGGGGAAGAGTTGATGAGGGGGCGGAGGGGCACGGGAGATAAACACACACGCTGACAGTCGCCATTCATCAATTTAATGCATTAACAGTTACAACCACATACCTTTTCGGAAGGTTCAAAAGCCCCGGCGGGAAGAAAGGGAGGAGAAGAGGAATTTCCATTCAAAAAGGGGGGAGTGGGTGGGCCCTGAAAGGGAGAGCTTTGCCTGGTTTAAACAGGCTTATCCGAAGGGCTGTTCACAGAGGAGAGAACAACACGTGGAGGGGCAGAGTAGCACCTCCGAGGGTTTAAAGAACAGGGGCTGAGGGAAGCCTATACACAGGCATGTTCAATAGGACTTAACCAGGGAGATCCCCACCCACAAAAGGCCTGTTGGAACAGTTAGCAGCTAGCCAACAAGAGTCTCTCTTATTGTTTGGCTCACTGGAGACACACACGTAGTGCATGCACACACAGACAGATCGAAAGACCCAGACGACAGACAGAGACAGTGTCACAGGGTATTACTGTTTGAATGGAGGGATAAGGCTGAGGAGTGGGACCTTTCTTTTCCTCACTATTTCCTCCTTTCTCATCTCCGCTGCCTGTTCTTCTCATCTTGCTACATCAGCTCCATCTCTTATCATCATTTCTCCCTCTCTCTTCCTCTCCCTCATCCTGAGCCTACCTGAGGTTGCCAAAACAATCATTGGCAGGGCTCCCTTTTTCTTTCTTTACGTCTTTCTTTCGCTGTTCTCTTCCCTCTCTCTGAGCTTACCCGAGGTTGCCACAGGCCAAGGGAGACGGAACAGAAGCAGACTGTAATGGCTTTGAGGACTCCGCTGTAGCATGGTGTAATTCAGACCGTCAGTCTTTACCAGAGGGGGCGTACACAATGCCTCCTTGTTCCAATGCACCCCACACCCCTTCTCTACCTTTCCCTCCCTCTTTCTTTTTACATTTCTCACTTTCTCTTTACCTTTCATATTTCTCTCTACCACTTTCTTTCCTCTCTCTACCTTTTCATGTGTTTCTTTATTTTCCCCTCTCTCTCGGTCTCCCTTTCATACTTATCTCTCTTCGGGGCTCTCTACCTCACTTTCTTTTAACTCGCTTTCTCTATCCCTCTCTCTCCTCCGGGCCATACCTCTGCATAAGTCTGATGGGCTTTAAAATATCCTGTTCCCCCCTGACTGTGATTTTATTGTCTCCCATAAACACAACATAAAACAAGAAATAGGGGGATGATAAGGGGAAAGAAAAGAGAGCTGGATGGGTGGACGACGGGAGGGATAACAACTTGTAAAAGGGCTGAATTGAGACACACGTCAGCTTTTTAAAAGCAACCTAAAATCAGCTCCCAGGAAGCAAGTGAATAAGAAAAAAAGAGAGAGGGAAAGAAAGAAAGGGAAGGAGTGAGAGAGTGAGGACGGAGGGCATCAAAGCGTGGCTGACATTCCCTCAGACACAGGAGCAACGGGCCGTGTTGAAAGGATAATTTGATAGCCACACGTAAGTGGGGCGGACGAGAGGAGATAATCGGTGGCATTTCTAGCTACAGCACATTGTCACTAGCTACATCCACTACCATAATGTGACTCTCAAAAGCAAGTTCTGGAGAGACATATGATGATAACGGGTTATTCTCGTCAAAATCTGAGCAGAGATAACAGGCTACATTGTTCTCAATAGCAGCCTGCACAGTCGTGAGTCAAGACAGCGATGCCATAATGCATCTCTCATTAGTATAGTCTGAATAGTGAGACTGAGACCGACTGTGTCCAACAGGCTGTGCACTACACCCCTGTAGAAGCAAGCCTGGGCCATCACTGTTTATGGTTTGTTTTCTGTTCCATACTGCAGTGTCTGGAGCTTTCCGAAAGCTTTCAGACAATGGAACTGGTATTGAGTTGATGAATGTTGCACAATGTTGCCTAACTGCAAACCGAAAGGGAACCGACTGAAATAGTCATTCCCTTATTTTCAGGGAATGTTTCTTGCTAAAAAATATGTCTTGGACTGATGCTCTCCGGATCCACATTCTACAATCACAACTTCTCCATTGTGTTGATGGTACTAGTGGACAGGAATGACAGGTTACTGTACGTTGATGTTGGGACGCAATGGAGGGGTTTCGGATGGCGGATGTTCTTTACAGAATGCCCCGATGAAGAGGACTGCCGACATCCCTGCTGCTGTGCCCCTTCCTAGCACTGACCTGACCTGATCTGGCTCCACACACCATCACTGCAGATGAGGCATTTCCCCTGAGGCCGTACCTCACGAAGTCATATCCACACTGGCAACTTGACGATCCCAAAAACGTCTTCAACTACAGGCTGGCACATGCTTGGAGGATCATGGAAAAAGCCTCTGGCATCCTAGCCAATCATTTCAGAGTCTTCCCGACCACCATCAACCTTCATCCTGAGAGAGTGGAGGAAGATGTCTTGGCTTGCTGCGCTCTACACAACTTTATGTGGAGTGAGTGCATGGACTGAAACACACATGACAGTGTTGGACAGGGGAGGGCCCAATCATTAAACTATTCCAGGAAGATGGAGACCCTCTCCTAACTCAAGCCTCTCTGTCAACCACCACGAACACTGCAGTGAGAGCTAAGTAGTTACTTCATGTCAAAATCAAATATATTTATTTGTCACATGTGCCGAATAGTGTAGACCTTACCGTGAAATGCTTACTTACAAGCCCTTAACCAACAGTGCTGTTCAAGAAGAGTTAAGAAAATATTTACCAAGTAGGCTAAAATAAAATGTAACACAATAAGAATAACGAGGCTATATACAGGGGGCACCGGTACCGAGTCAGTGTGCGAGGATATAGGTTAGTTGAGGTAATTTGTACATGTAGGTGGGGGTGAAGTGACTATGCATAGATAATAAACAGCAGGTAGCAGCCGTGTACAAAATAGGGTGTCAGTGTAAATAGTGGCGATTTTATTAATTGTTCTGCAGTCTTATGGCTTGGGGGTAGAAGCTGTTGAAGAGCCTTTTGGTCCTAGACTTGGCGCTCCGGTACTGCTTGCCGTGCGGTAGCAGAAGAAACAGTCAATAACTTGGGTGACTGGAGTCTCTGACAATTTTATGGGCTTTCCTCTGACACCGCCTATTATATAGGTCCTGGATGGCAGGAAGCTTGATGTACTGGGCCATTCGCACTACCCTCTGTAGTGCCTTACGGTCAGATGCTCAGCAGTTGCCATACCAGGCGGTGATGCAACTGGTCAGGATGCTCCCGATGGTGCAGCTGTAGAACCTTTTGAGGATCTGGGGACTCATGCCAAATCTTTTCAGTCTCCTGAGGGGACTGTCTTGGTATGTTTGGACCATGATAGGTCGTTGGTGATGTGGACACCAAGGAACTTGAATCTCTTGACCCGCTCCACTACAGCCCCGTTGATGTTAAATGGGGCATGTTCAGCCCGCCTTTTCCTGTAGTCCGCGATCAGCTCCTTTGTGTTGCTCATATTGAGTGAGAAGTTGCTGTCCTGGCACCACACTGCCAGTTCTCTGACCTCCCTATAGGCCGTCTCATCATTATCGGTGATCAGGCCTACCACTGTTGTGTCGTCAGCAAACTTAATGATGGTGTTGGAGTCGTGTTTGGCCACGCAGTCGTGGGTGAACAGGGAATACAGGAGGGGACTAAGTACACAACCCTGAGGGGCCCCAGTGTTGAGGATCAGCGTGGCAGACGTGTTGTTGCCTACTTGATGAAGTCCAGGATCCAGTTGCAGAAGGATGTGTTTAGTCCCAGAGTCCTTAGCTTGGTGATGAGACATTGGTGCATTGCATTTTCAGTGGGAAAAGATAGCTACAACCTAGCCCAAGTGATTAGAAATTAAGCCTAGCAGTCACCAACATAGTCACCATAGTCATTCATGGGCCATGTTTAAAAGCAAGGAGTCTAATTCTGTTTTGCTCAGTGAGTGTACACCTTTTTACTTCTGTGTTGGTGTTTAAGTCGGTTGTAACCCATGCGAGACAGAAACAACATTAAAATGCTACTGTGACTGATTGGGCTTTTAACAAAACTAACACAATGGTAAATCTAAGCGCAGGTGGTAGCGCTATAGGTTCAGTGGCGTGTCATGTCAGAAATATTTGAGCTATTTTCACTATTATAATTATCGGTGGACTTACTGGCATTGCTGAGAAAGGGCTGGGTTTTGATGAATAAACAAGTTGTGAGTGTGTCGAGACTTGAGACTTGGCTTCTCACTGGCCAATCAGAACGTGCACCATGGCGAAATGTGCGGTTGCTTCAAGTTATGTATTTAAGGGCTTTTATGTATCACCTCGGAATCAACTCCAATTCAAACGTTAGTCCGTTATAGTTTTGTTAAATGGTGTACAGAAACCAAATAACAAAATGTAGACCTATCTTTGCTAAATATGTTCAACTGAACCCATGTGCAGTTCACATTGTTCTAAGTAATTGCATGGCTTCAATAGCATTCACATTGATATAGGGGCTAGGCCTACTGTACATTGCATTATGACTGGGTATGGACATGCCAAACATTGTCAATATGCAAGAATAAATTAATTATTCATAAGGCATAAAAAGAGAATGAATACTTTTAAACAAAATGTCACACTTACAGGCACCATCATTTCTCCCCATGGGCATATATTATTAAAACAATGCAGACTATGGAGAGTTTTACGCACATCCAAACTGTTCACAGTAGCTGGACAAAGATCCAATATAAAAGAGAAAGGGAGAGTGTCCACTCCCGGTTTTAATGCTCCCAAATAAGTCTGTTTTATGAACGTAATTGGAACCATCTTACAGTTCACATCGCAGTCACACATCTCCAGAAGTTGCATTGTATGCGCAGCACGTTGTAGCCATAAAACCAGGAAGATTTATTTCCAAGCGGGCTCACGAGCCAAACCCTTTATCGATAGTCTTGACTACTTTGCAACTGCATTTGGCAGGACAAAAAAAACCTTCATTGAGAGGAGAGGAGGCTATGCTTGGTTTTTAACCGAATAAAACAAAAAAATTGGATTTTTTATTTTGTTATGCTTCTAAATATTAAGTATACAGGCACCAAAAGCAAATTAGGCTACTCTTGTTCCATGCGCATATTAGCAGTGTGCATCACAGCTGGATAGGCTGCGTTTCTGCGTCAAAATTCATGCCGTAACCAACAGCGTTACCGAGACTACTTTTGTTTAGCATGTATATTATGAAGATAGAATTGGGCGTGTTCACTCTTCATCTGATAGAACTGACTAGCCAGGCAGATCTTAAGAATTGTTCAATTTAACCCATGCGAAGGTCTGAGCTTCCTTTATTGTATGATCATTTCAGACACATTGAGTGGTAATTCAGTCACTTTTAATTGTGCAAAACTGAATCAGTTACATTGTACAAATAAAAAAGTAAAGAATAACCCCAAATCCACAACCATGTAATGAAAAAAAGAAACGTTTGTATATAAACATGCAATAAGTTGAACAAATTGTCTGTGCAATATTGATGGTGACTTCATTACATGGAGATAAGGGCAACTGCTGGTTCACTAGCTACTGCTGTTGACGCAACTGTTCCAGGTGCATCATCTGCCAGTGTGCCCCAATCTCATCCACCTGCTGTTGGTAAAAGGCTTTGCGTTCTTCATTCCAGGGATCAGCCAAAAGGAACCATCCTCATCAGTATGGCAGAATTCATCCAGGGCCTTCGAAATGGTGCTGAGAGCCCTGGTCCTCTACCTTCCCAAACTCATCTTCCTCCTCGTCATTGTGCCAGTGCCTTTTCTTGCTATTGTGCCTTGGGGTGCTTCTACAAGGAGCCATCCCAACCCGTGAGTTATTGTGGTTTTGCTGACTGGTGTTTGACTTCATCCGTGGGCAAGGGGGGAAAATGCAGGCTGTACTGACTGTTGCTGGATGGGCCTCATCCGTTATGCAGTATGGGGCTCCAGAAAGTGCAGTCTCTGAAAGATGGAGATTTGTCTTCCGTTGCCCCTTCCACTAGCACTACCCGAGGGTGCCGCCTTCCTGGCATAGGTGTACTGTGTCCTCAGAATCTTCCACCTCGTATCGACTTCTTCCACTGAAAGTCAAAGCAAAGGGGGAAATATTGAGCAAAGAGCATGATCTTCTGCAAATACTTCCAAGCTTCGTAGACTCACTTTTTTAATTGCAGAGCAGACACACATTTATCAACATTAAGCTATGAAAGAAAACAAAAACAATCGACACATTGTTTAAGTCGATTTGTTAACGGGCTAGCAATGATCTCCCTCCATCCTAGCTAGCAAACAAACGAATAAACAAAACCAGACATAGCCAACGTGTCTATTGTTCAGTGTTGTTGGAATGGTGTATGCTAGCTACATGCAATAGCAAGGCAACCACAACAAAGTCTAAACAACGCCAGCTACAAAGGAACAGGTAGCAAGCTACGTTGGTAGCTAGTGGTCATGTAGCTAGTTACCGAGATAACATTAGTTGGGTAACTATGGACAGACGGTTTTTGGCAAAGTCACTAGTCTACCTAAAAACGTCTTCATAGCAAGTTCAACAATTAACTAGCCGGAAAAGACCAGACGGCTTGCAATCCGCTGCCAGAGAGTGACTTTAGTGTCTCTGTGGGAATACTGGTGACAAGATATATCCTAGAGAAGCGAGCTCTCCTTCACCAGAGCTTATGATCTCCTCCTGGTTATCGCTCCACGATTTCTGTGCTATTTGATCCAAAAAATGTAAACATGCCTTGTAGTTACTTGTCTATCTTGCAGAGAAACGGTCTACTGTGTCCTCCTGAAGCCAGAGCTGCCCTAGCTATTTAAATATGGCATGCTGGAAAGTTACACATTTTCTTGCTCTCGTTGATCTTCTCACATTATCTGATTGGCTCAGAGTAGAAATGTCTGTAGCTGACGGGGAAACCGATTCTACATGTAAAAATGCTAGAACATTTTTGTTAGTCAGGCAGTGTGGTCTCCAAAACACACGTAGTCAGCAAGCGAACGAATGTCAGATGAACGCCAGATGACCGTCAGATCAACATTCGGTGCGGTGTGTGTGTGTGTGTGGTTTCTTAGCTTAGGTCGGGATTTTGCGTATCAGGAAATGCTGCAGAGTTTGACTTGATTACACACAGTTTTGTGGGACATCCTAATCACGTTAAGGCCGTAGGCTACTTCTTCGAGCACTTTAGGCCGACGCATTTCCACACTCAACTAAAATAAACCAAAATGAGTAACTCATTTTGACAGTAGGATTATAGACATAGTGTGGGACATTACATATGTCAATCCTTATCCTAAAAAAGGCCCAAAAAATCTGCCTTGTAGTGGTGCATGATTGAAACTGGGTTGTGTTCATTATGCACCAAATAGAAGAAAACAGGGGTTTGTCCAACCTGACCTTGGCCAATAAGAAATGCTCATTTTAGTTTTTGTTGCAAAGTGTGTGTTTTGTAACAGTGTGCCCTAATGGACACAGCCCAAATGATTCCCTGCATGCTGACCTCACACGGGGAGAAGTGAAAAGTGTTTCCTTTTGTAAAGAACACACCCAGGTGTCTCTCATCACTAGTACAGCTCTCTGTTTCCCCATGAGTCACACTCTCTCTGTGGGATGGGAGACAAGGAGAATGGCATAGCCGTTAGTGTTGACAAGCTCGGCTTCACCTCTCCCACCCCACACACACACACTCTAACATCAAGTTTGAAGTCACCCAGCTCTCTATGCTGACAGGCCCCTAAGGTTATACACTGAGCTTTACAGGAAACCTACTGATCATAACAGTTTGTTGAGGGCTGATAGTTGTCACCCGCTTACCTTGAAAAACAGTTTGCCCTACAGCCAATTCTGTCGAATCAAAAGAATTTACAAAAAACAATAAGATTGACAGAAATATGGCTGACACGCAAATAAAATTCAAAGAGAGGGGGTACAACAATGTTCAGAATAATACCGCCACTGAGAAAATTCGAAACAAACCGAGACATGATCTCGTTTAAGGTCAGTCTCGCAAAAATAAGCATTCTTGCATTTTAACTACCCGCTATTCAAAGAGCTCTGAACAAATTAAGGGTATCGTTCACAAACATCGGCACATTCTAAGATCCAATGACAGTATTGGTAATGTGTTTTCGGACCCTCCCTTGGTCGTAATCTCGCGGGGCAGAAACCTCAGAGATCAACTGGTAAACTCTGATTTACCACCCCAAGATATCCCTTGCTCCCTTTGGTCTCAATGTAGACTTTGATCATAAGCCATTCCTGTGATTATTGTGATTTTGCTATTGTAAATATTTGTAGGCCTTTGTAGCCAAATTGTATCTATGATCGTATGCTATCCATTCATGCTTTTTGTATGTTATTTTTATACCTGAGAATGAACCAATGATATCAGGCCACACCCGGCCATGACTACAGACACCTGTGTGTCCTTTGACACTATATAAACTAGTCACCCACAGTGGTTGCCATTATACCCTGATGAAGACAGCTTGTCTGTTGAAACGTTGGATATTAGGTTATTAAGTCATTGCATCTGAGTTCCTATAGTGTGCGGCTCTCCTTTAATTTTTCAAGTGTTTCTATTCTGCTTGCAAGCACCTCACCTAAACAGGTGTGTGTTTCTTTTGCCTCCAGGCCCCTAAGGTTCACATTTCCCTGAGACTCTTTAGAGCCTGGTTGCCAAAAAAAAAGCCTGCCAGTGCTAAGTGGATATAGACTACCAACACAGCTCCTCCATATGACGCACTCTTACAATTGAGTGTCATACTTTGAGTTCTATCATATAGTCACAAATATAGAACTGTTTGTGGTGTGTGTGTGTGTGTGTGTGTGTGTGTGTGTGTGTGTGTGTGTGTATGTGTGAGATATATGACAGGATATTGGTCATTACGGCTTGACAGACTGCTGCTAGATGACCAGAAATATGCGTCTGTGTGATAAAATAGACACATTTACACTAAATGACATACCAGAGTACACAATGTCACAAAACACTCCACTGATATGTAGCATCCCGTGTTATCTACAATAAAAATGGAATCTAATTTTATTTGACACATGCTTCGCAAACAACAGGTGTAGACTAACAGTGAACTGCTTACCTACGGGCCCTTCCCAACAATACGGAGAGAAAAGAAGAGAGAAATAATAACACAAGGAATATTGATAACTTGGCTATACACAGAACATGGGGTACTAGGGATTAATATGTTCCAGGAAATGTCAATATTGGGACTAATTCATATTTATAAAAAAATCTAAAAATCGGAAGTGCTCATTGAAAGTGTTTAAAACCAAGATATGGTCACTATGCCAGGGTTCTCCCAAAATAAGGTTGCTGCGCCACATGGCCAGCTTGGCTGCACTATGAAAATATTTCACAGCAAGTGAAACTGATATTTAGTAATGATACGAGTCATTTTCTTCGCCAATGAGCCTTATCGTGTTCCTCAATTAATTCAGAGCATTTCAGCAGTAGGCCATCTTGACACGGACCACGCTCGGGACGCCAGAGCGCACCCCGAGTAGGCCATAGCGTTGTCAAATCATACAAACTTTGTAACGCCAGTCAGACAAAAGTCAAATGACCAAAGCGTCTTAGGCGTCTCACAGTACGGATATTGCAATTTATTGCCCTGGCCACATCTGCAGTCCTCATGCCTTCTTGCAGCATGCCTAAGGCACGTCCACACAGCAAAAAAGGACCCTGGGCATCTTTCTTTTGGTGGTTTTCAGAGTCAGTAGAAAGGCCTCTTTAGTGTCCTAAGTGTTCATAACTGTGACCTTAATTGCCTACCGTCTGTAAGCTGTTAGTGTCTTAACGTCCGTTCCACAGGTGCATGTTCATTAATTGTTTATGGTTCATTGAACAAGCATGGGAAACAGGGTTTAAACCCTTTACAATGAAGATCTGTGAAGTTATTTGGATTTTTACGAATTATCTTTGAATGGTCCTGAAGAAATGATGTTTCTTTTTTTGCTGAGTTTACTATTTGGCAAAATTGAGTTGATGATGATACAGATAGCAGATCAGCTCATGAATAACGGGGGATGAAGAGAGGAAACGGTTTGTTTAAATATCCAGATATCTTAACTCTGTTTAAAAAAATCCATATCTACTCTCATACCGTTTGTTGATCGGACATTTTCTACCAAAGCTCTCATATGGATAGCAATACAAGAGCGCAGAGAAGCAGGGGAAATGTTGTAGGCATATTTTGACATGCAAAGGCGCGATGTGCATTGATAATGCAACCTATAGATTAGATAATTTTCACGCGAGACAGGAGTCAGTATTTTGGGTTTCAGTGGGATTGGGACGATAAGAAAATAGCCTAGGATCTATATTAAGCCATATAAGGCTACTATGTGTTTCAATATGCTTTGTGTTGGTTGTAGTCACGACAGACAAAGATGTATAGTTAAGCAAACTTTACTAGGCATGTTGTCAACCAGCACATGAAATAAGGTAAGTAACAATTGGTTGCCGTTTCCTGTGTAACATCAATATGAGTAACGTCAATATTGCTACACTATGTGAGTCAACAGATATATAATTCACTTGATTTAGGCTACATTATTGCATGCTAAATGTGTCCGATCAGTGATGAGCTACTCATGAGCTACCACTGCCACTTGTCCAGCAAGAGATCAAATAACCAAATATAAAGACAAGAGATTCCGTGAAACAAAATCACATTGAGTGATTATCAAACGAGTCACGGGCTTATGGTACAGGAGTACAACATGTTCTGATCAGCTAATATGTGAGTAAACTAGAAAAAAGATCATCATTAGCACTCAATTTAGCTAGCATTTCCCCAGCCTAATTGCTACCAAATATCCAAACAGGGATTCAGTGAAAACAAATATCTGACATCGATTGATTTATCTTGATGAGTCCCTAAGCTTGTCTCAAAAGAGCATGGTAGCGTTATCCCAATAAAAACGGTGCTGAAATTGTGATCTAGATGACCACAAATGACTATCGCTTTAAATGAGTATAACGGTTATATATGACTGGGAGTTTCACCAAGGATTTGATACATGCCTTCAATTGCATTAGCCTACTTTATTCCACTATTTGAATCATTCAGTTGATCCTAACTAAGGTGCCTTTTCCTCTCTCTCTGTGCTTTTTATAGGCCCAATGGCTGTTTCCTCGTCTCCTCACTCTGCTGCCGCCCACCTCCGCCGCATTGTTCTCAACGCCAGTTTAAATCAATATAACCTATTGTTTTCTAGTAATCTGCCTTTTTTTGGGGTTTCGGCTCATTTCATTTCTTTGACGTCAGACCAGGCCTGGGCTCAGGCTTCAGCTCACCGGGCTTTGGTCCGACCGGGAATCTCATTTTCAGTTCTGATGAGAACTCTAAACTGCATTCGGGTGGCGTGTGCAGTCCGGCAGTGTCAATTATGCGCGTGCTTTGAATTTATGTGGACTTTGTGTGAAGTAAATACACTAGACTAAAGGCTTCCATGTGATAACCTGTTTGGATAATGTGCTATTAGATTTTTTTGCCAATCTGCTGCACATGTTGTGTATTTTGTAGAATTGCAGGAAAATGTTATAATTTCCCGGGTCTTGTCATTAAAACATTTCGGGATATGTGAAGAGTGGTCCCGGGACAGTCCCGGGATCCCAGTTACCCGTGTTAATCCCTAACTAGTACCGAGTTGATGTGCAGGGTTACAAGATAAATTGAGGTAGAGATGTACAGTGTCTTCAGTTACAGCCTGAATTTTAAATGGATTAAATTGAGATGGCCTACACACAACACCACATAATGTCAAAGTTGAATTGTGTTCTTAGACATTTAAAAAAATGTATAAAAGATGAAATGTCTTTAGTCTAAGTATTCAACCCCTTTGTAATGGAAAGCCTAAATAAGTTCACGAGTAACAACGTGCTTGATAAGTCACATAATAAATTGCATGGACTCACTGTGTGAAATAATAATGTTTAACATAATTTTTTTATTACCTAATTTCTGTACACCACACACACAAATCTGTAAAGTCCCTTGGTCGAGCAGTGAATTTCCAACACAGAATCAACCACAACTATCAGGAAGGTATTACAATGTCTCGCAAAAAAGGGCACCTATTGATAGATGGGTCAAAATAAAAAAGCAGCCATTGAATATCCCTTTGAGCATGGTAATTAATCACACTGTGGCATCCTTCCTAACTCAGTTGCCAGAGAGGAAGGAAACGGCTCAGGGATTTCACCATGAGGCCAATTGTGACTTTAAAACAGTTGCAGAGTTTAATGGTTGTGATGGGAGAAAACTGAGGATGGATCAACAACAATGTAGTTAATCCACAATAGTAACCTCATTGACATAGTAAAAAGAAGGAAGACTGTACAGATTACAAATATTTCTAAACATGCATCTTGTTTGCAACAAGGCACGTAAGTAATACTGCAAAAATGGGGTAAAGCAATTAACTTTTAGCCCTGAATACAAAATATTATGTTTGGGGCAAATCCAATACAACACATTACTGAGTACCATCTCCATATTTTCAAGCATAGTGGTGGCTGCATCATCTTATGGATATGCTTGAAATCGTTAAGGACTAGGGAGTTTTTCAGGATACAAAATAAAGGGAATGGAGCTGAGCACCGACAATATCCTAGAGGAAAACCTGGTTCAGTCTACTTTCTACAAGACACTGGGAGATGAATTCACCTTTCAGCAGGACAATAACCTAAAAGACAAGGACAAATTTACAGTGGAGTTGCTTACCAAGACGACATTGAATGTTCCTGATTGGCCTAGTTAGTTGTGACTTAAAATCAGCTTGTAAATCTTTGGCAAGACCTGAAAATGTCTGTTTAGTAATAATCAACAACCAACTTGACAGACCTTGACGAACTTTTCGAAGAATAATGTGCAAATACTGTACAATTCAGGTGTGCAAAGTACTTAGAAACGTACCCAGAAACACTCGCAACTGTAATCACTGCCAAAGGTCATTCTAACATGTACTGGCTCAGGGGTGTGAATACTTATGTAAATTACATATTTCTGTATTCAATTTTCAATTAATTAGCAAACATTTCCAAAACATGTTTTCACTGGCATTATGGGGTATTGTGTGAAGATGGGCGAGAAAAAAAATATTTTAATCCATTTTGAATTCAGGCTGTAACGCAACAAAATGTGGAATAAGTCAAGGGGTATGAATACTTTCTGAAGGCACTGTAGGTACAGTACCAGTCCAAAGTTTGGACACCTACTCATTTAAGGGTTTTTATTTATTTGTACTATTTTCTACACTGTAGAATAATAGTGAAGACATCAAAACTATGAAATAACACATATGGAATCATGTAGTAACCAAAAGTGTTAAACAAATCAAAATATATTATAGATTCTTCAAAGTAGCCACCTGCCTTGATGACAGCTTTGCACACTCTTGGCATTCTCTCAACCAGCTTCACCTGGAATGCTTTTCAAACAGTCTTGAAGGACTTCCCACATATGCTGAGAACTTGTTGGCTGCTTTAACTTCACTCTTCAGTCCAACTCATCCCAAACCATCTCAATTGGGTTGAGGTCGGGCGATTGTGGAGGCCAGGTCATCTGATGCAGCACTCCATCACTCTCCTTCTTGGTTAATAACACTTACACAGCCTGGAGGTGTGTTGGGTCATTGTCCTGATGAAAAATAAAATGATAGTCCCACTAAAACCAAACCAGATGGGATGGAGTATCACTGCAGAATGTTGTGGAAGCCATGCTGGTTAACTGTGCCTTGAATTCTAAATAAATCCCCGACAGTGTCACCAGCAAAGCACCATCACACCACCTCCTCCATGCTTCACTGTGGGAACTACACATGCGGAGATCATCCGTTCACCTACTCTGCGTCTCACATAGACACGGCGGTTTGGAACCAAACATCTCAAATTTGGACTCTGCAGACCAAAGGACAGATTTCCACCGGTCTAATGTCCATTGCTCGTGTTTCTTGGCCCAAGCAAGTCTCTTCTTATTATTGGTGTCCTTTAGTAGTGGTTTCTTTGCAGCAATTTGACTGTGAAGGCCTGATTCTCGCAGTCTCCTCTGAACAGTTGATGTTGAGATGTGTCTGTTACTTGAACTCTGTGAAGCATTTATTTGGGCTGAAATCTAAGGTGCAGTTAACTCTAATGAACTTATCCTCTGCAGCAGAGTTAACTCTGGGTCTACCTTTCCTGTGGTCCTCATGAGACCCAGTTTCATCATAGTGCTTGATGGTTTTTCTGACTGCACTTGAAGAAACTTTCAAAGTTCTTGAAATTTTCCGGATTGACTGACCTTCATGTCTTAAAGTAATAGACTGTCGATTCTCTTTTGTTATTTGAGCTGTTCTTGGTCTTTTACCAAATAGCGCTATCTTCTGTATACCACAATACCTTGTCACACCTGCTAATTTAAATGCATTCCAGATGACACACCTCATGAAGCTGGTTGAGAGAATGCCAAGAGCGTGCAAAGCTATGGTGGCTACTTTGAAGAATCTCAAATATATATATTTTTGGTTAGTACATGATTCCATTTGTGTTATTTCATAGTTTTGATGTCTTCACTACTATTCTACAATGTAGGTGTGTCCAGACTTTTGACTGGTACTGTAGGCATAAAGTGACTAGGCAACAGAATAGATAAACAGTAGCAGCAGCGTATGTGATGAGTCAAAAGAGTTAAAAGGGTCAATTCAGAGATTGACCTTGGGGCTTGGGGGTAAAAGCTGTTCAGGGTCGTGTTGTTTCCAGACTTGGTGTATCGGTAACTGCTTGCCGTGCGATAGCAGAGAGAACAGTCTATGACTAGGGTGGCTGGAGTCTTCAACAATTTTTAGGGCCTTCCTCTGACACCACCTGGTATAGAGGTCCTGGATGTCAGGGATCTCGTCCCCAGTGATGTACTGGGCTGTATGCACCACCACCTGGTATAGAGGTCCTGGATGTCAGGGATCCCATCCCCAGTGATGTACTGGGCTGTATGCACCACCACCTGGTATAGAGGTCCTGGATGGCAGGGATCTCGTCCCCAGTGATGTACTGGGCTGTATGCACCACCACCTGGTATAGAGGTCCTGGATGGCAGGGATCTCGTCCCCAGTGATGTACTGGGCTGTATGCACCACCACCTGGTATAGAGGTCTGGATGGCAGGGATCCGTCCCCAGTGATGTACTGGGCTGTATGCACCACACCTGGTATAGAGGTCCTGGATGGCAGGGATCTCTCCCCAGTGATGTACTGGGCTGTATGCACCACCACCTGGTATAGAGGTCCTGGATGGCAGATCTCGTCCCCAGTGAGTTACTGGGCTGTATGCACCACCACCTGGTATAGAGGCCTGGATGGCAGGGATCCCGTCCCCAGTGATGTACTGGGCTGTATGCACCACCACCTGGTATAGAGGTCCTGGATGGCATGGTCCGTCCCCAGTGATGTACTGGGCTGTATGCACCACCACCTGGTATAGAGGTCCTGGACGGCAGGGATCTCGTCCCCAGTGATGTACTGGGCTGTATGCACCACCACCTGGTATAGAGGTCGTGGATGGCAGGGATCTCGTCCCCAGTGATGTACTGGGCTGTATGGACCACCACCTGCCAAGCAGTGATGCAGCTAGTCAAGATACTCTCAATGGTGCAGATTCCCAAGAATGTGAGGGCCCATGTCAATTATTTTCAGCTTGTTGAGGGGAAAGAGGCATTGTCGTATCTTTTACACGACTGTATTGGACCATGATACTTCCTTAGTGATGTGGACACAGAAGAACTCGAAGATCTCGACCAACTCCACTACAGCCCTGCCGATGGGATTTTATGACGTTTTGCTCGAGACTGTCGATAGCGATGAATCGAGTATTTCACAATCTGGCTCCATGGAGCATCAGTGAGCTACGTTATAGTTCAGTTTCTTCTTCTTCCTTTCTGTTTAAGATAATACTATCCCCCCCTCCTTCCTACTGACTCTGTCCCCCCTCCCCTCCCCCCAGCCACCCGCCTCGGCCCGCCGTAGACAAAAGAAGCAGGAGGCGAAGTAGGGGATTTGTTTGGACAGAGCTCACCTGGCACACAGACACAGAAAGACAGTAGTGCTCAAGAAAAAGCCCTGTGAAGGAGGGGCTGAGTGGGGAAAGGAGGGGTGAGTTAGAAAGGGGAGGTATGGTGAGGAAAGGGGGAGGAGGAGGAGAGGGGTAGTGGAGAGGGGGTAAGGGAAGTGTTGAGGAAAGAAGCTTGGAGAAGCAAGGGAATGGGGGGGGATGAGGGAAGAAGGGATGGGGATAAGAGGAGTGTGGAGAGGTGCTGAGAGGGGGTTACATGGTAAAAGAGGGGAGGGGGCCTGGTGCACTCCAACCAGCTCTCAAAAATCAGAGCAGGATTAAGATATGAGAGGCTTCAAGGGGATCTGGATAATGAAGGGAGGTGTGTGTGTGTGTGTGCGTGCGTGCGTGCGTGTGTGCGTGCGTGCGTGGGTGTGTTAGGGATGGGCATTTGAAATTATTTTTTTATGCTGCTGCCGTCTCTTTACAGTTGAAGTCGGAAGTTTACATACACTTAGGTTGGAGTCATAAAAACTCGTTTTTCAACCACTTCACAAATTTCTTGTTGACAAACTATAGTTTTGGCAAGTCGGTCCGGACATCTACTTTATACATGACACAAGTAATTTTTCCAACAATTGTTTACAGACAGATTATTTCACTGTATCACAATTCCAGTGGGTCAGAAGTTTACATACACTAAGTTTACTTTGCCTTTTAAACAGCTTGAAAAGTCCAGAAAATGATGTCTTGGCTTAAAGAAGCTAATGATAGGCTAATTGACATAATTTGAGTCAATTGGAGGTGTACCTGTGGATATATTTCAAGGCCTACCTCTTTGCTTGACATCATTGGAAAATCAAAAGAAATCAGCAAAGACCTCAGAAAAAAAATTGTAGACCTCCACAAGTCTGGTTCATCCTTGGGAGCAATTCCCAAACGCCTGAAGGTACCATTGTTTGTACCACATCTGTACAAACAATGGTACGCAATTATAAACACCATGGGGCCACACAGCTGTCATACCTGTAACGATCTTCTTCATCTGAAGAACAGGAAAGATCGGACCAAAATGCAGCGTGGTACGTGTCCATGTTAAATTTATTATAACTGAACACTGAATACAAAATAACAAAAGTGAAACAACAAAAATCGAAACAGTCCTGAAAGGTGACACAACACAAAACAGGAAACAACTACCCACAAACACCAGGTGGGAAAATGATACCTAAGTATGGATCTCAATCAGAGACAACGATAGACAGCTGCCTCTGATTGGGAACCATACCAGGCCAAACACATAGAAATACAAAACATAGAATGAAAAACATAGAATGCCCACCCCAACTCACGCCCTGACCAAACCAAAATAGAGACATAAAAAAGGAACTAAGGTCAGGACGTGACAATACCACTCAGGAAGGAGACGCGTTCTGTCTCCTAGAGATGAATGTACTTTGGTGCGAAAAGTCCAAATCAATCCCAGAACAACAGCAAAAGACCTTGTGAAGATGCTGGAGGAAACAGATACAAATGTATCTAAATCCACAGTAAAACGAGTCCTATATCGACATAACCTGAAAGGCCGCTCAGCAGGGAAGAAGCCACTGCTCCAAAACAGCCATAACAAAGCCAGACTACGGTTTGCAACTGCACATGGGGACTAAGATCGTACTTTTTGGAGAAATGTCCTCTGGTCTGATGAAACAAAATAGAACTGTTGGGTTTACCAAATGGACAATGACCCTAGCATACTTCCAAAGTTGTGGATAAATGGCTTAAGGACAACAAAGTCAACATATTGGAGTGGCCATCACAAAACCCTGACCTCAATCCTACAGACATTTGTTGGCAGAACTGAAAAAGTGTGTGCGAAGAAGGAGGCCTACAAACCTGACTCAGTTACACCAGCTCTGTCAGGAGGAATGGGCCAAAATTCACCCAACTTATTGTGGGAAGCTTGTGGAAGGCTACCCAAAATGTTTGACCAAGTAAAACAATTTAAAGGCAATGCTACCAAATATTAATTGAGTGTATGTAAACTTCTGACTCACTGGGAAGGTGATGAAAGAAATAAAAACTGAAATAAATTATTCTACTATTATTCTGACATTTCACATTCTTAAAATAAAGTGGTGATCCTAACTGACCTAAGACAGGGAATTTTTACTAGGATTAAATGTCAGGAATTGTGAAAAACTGAGTTTAAATGTATTTCTTACTCAACGACACTGATTATTGTGCAAAATAAATTATAATTGGATATGTTGAAAGAAAGTAAACACATTAAGTGTCCTGAATAATGATACTTAGTTAACCATACTTAGTTAGCCCTTTTTCCCACCTGTCGTTGTAGGAAGTTATCTTTGTTAGCGGCATTATAGCCGAGTTAAGCTTCACGGTCGTTTCTGTATGTTTATTGTTTTGTTGGCGACATCATTAAAATAAAAGTATGTACGCTCACCACGCTGCGCTTTGGTCTACTTCCTTTGACGGCCGTGACAGGACTTCCCACCACCAACGGACCAAGCAGCGTGGTAAGGAGGAGCAGCGTGTTCAGGACTCCTGGACATGGGAGGAGATCCTGGACGGTAAGGGACCCTGGAGGCAGGCTGCGGAGTATCGCCGTCCAAGGGAGGAACTGGAGGCAGCGAGAGCAGAGCGGTGGCGATATGAGGAGGCAGTCCCCAAAATGTTTTTTGGGGGGGCCACACGAGGAGATTGGCTGAGTCAGGTTATAGACCTGAGCCATCTCCCCGTGCTTACCGTGGCTAGTCAGGCACCAGATTATGCGTGCACCAGGTTCAGGTTAGTCAGGCACCAGATTATGCGTGCACCAGGTTCAGGTTAGTCAGGCACCAGGTTATGCGGCTCTGCGCCGTGTGTCTCCAGTGCGCTCTCATAGCCCAGTGCGCTCTCTGCAAGCTCCCCGCAGTTGCCATGCTAGAGTTGGCATTCAGCCAGGAGGGATTGTGCCGGCTCAGCGCTCCTGGTCTCCGGTGCATCTCTTCGGCAAGGGTTAACCTGCACCAGCTCTACGCACGGTATCCCCAGTTCGCCAGGAGAACCCAGTGGTTCCCATGCTGGTTTTACATTGAGGTCCCGGGTGAGGTTAGGTTAGCATGCTCTCCAAGTGGGTGCTGTTGCTAAATCTTGCTACTCCATGCATGTACACGAGCAACCAGCAAAGCTTCCAACACTTTGTTTAATCAGACATCACATTTGGTAACGGGAACACAATCAAACACAATGCTAAGATTTGGGAGGCCCTCTTTGGAAAATGTTGATTAAAACGCAAAACTGTGGGTTTTGAATCGCCATGTATGCTCACGTCAAGAGCAGAGACAGGAAGGCAAGATGGATCATTAGCCCTCCAGCCACACACACACATTAGTTAAGAGGGTTTGACCTTTGTTGACCCCGTGACCGTTTAACAGCCATTGACTGAGGTTAAACGGGTCTCCCGGCCACAGGTTTACGAGACACAGAAAGAGAAAGAGAGGGGGAAAGTTTTCACTGTAACACCCTGGTGGGTCTACAATAATAGAGACCTATGGAGCAACCCTGCATGACGCTTTAGGCTGGACGACACCGAAAGAAAGATTGGGTCAAATACTTTCTGCAGCTGGGGTCATATGTCACACTGGTAGACAATGTGTGCCTGAGAGAATGTGTTATCCCAAAGGCATAGAAAAGGTGAATTAAGGTAATGTTTACGTGCAAAGAAACTTCAAAACAAGTCATTAGTAACTTCAAAACAAGTCATTTAAGCTAGACAAAATGATTTTCAGAATCTTTGACTTGAAATCTGGATGGACTGTCCCTTTAAAGTTCCAATGTTGTATACCTGTCATTGCTGGGAAAAGGACCGACGTTTCAAGCACTATGATTCAATGTCCAACTACTGATAATGATGGCGGTTCTAATTCCCCAAGAAAAGCTTGGGATAAGATAAAGGTATTTTAATATTAAAGGTTCAGTAAGTATGAATTTAGTCCACAAATGTACCGAAATATCTATTTTATGTGAATAGTTTATGATTAGTGAATGCCATAGTGTAGTTATCCCTATTAGCTGAAATCATGTTTTTTCAAAGCCATTTTAGCTGTTGCGCTAGCTGTTCGGTCCGATCAGATTCACAAATCTTGGGAATTCGTCGCTGATTAAAGTTGTATTGGAATTTGCAGATGTTGTTGGTCAGTAATGAATCTGCTAGCTTCTGACATGACCGACTGCATCTTTAAAGAGCTAGCTCATAGCCCAAGGGGAGCTTCCACATTAAAAGCTCACTCCCCACTTCTAATGAAATAAAATTGTATTTGTCACATGTGCCGAATACAACAGGTACAACCTTACAGTGAAATACTTACTAACAAGCCCTTAAAGAAAAGAATCTTTGTCCAGTACGAGGTGAGTAATCACTATCCTGATGTCCAGAAGCTCTTTTCGGTCATAGGAGACGGTGGCAGAAACATTATGTACAAAATAAGTTGCGAAAAAACACACACAATAGCACAAAAAACGTAAAACGGCAGCCATCTCCTCCGGCGCCATTAAATGAGTCATTCAGGCAGCTGTGTGTTGGAATGATAGAGGTGATAAGGAGAGATATACCTCAATTACCTACCACCAACATTTTTTTTTTTATATCTAAGCGTGAATTAAATAGTTCAACGCTTGCTCTGATTCAGAGGGGTTGGGTTAAATGCGGAAGACACATTTCAGTTGAATGCATTCAGTTAAATGCGGAAGACACATTTCAGTTGAATGCATTCAGTTAAATGCGGAAGACACATTTCAGTTGAATGCATTCAGTTAAATGCGGAAGACACATTTCAGTTGAATGCATTCAGTTGAACAACTGACTAGGTGTCCCCCTATCACCTATACTTGCATGCTATTTAAGCTAACATTGTCAGCACTGGTTTAGCTTTGATTTCTAGAGCGAACATGACATTATGACAACTGGAAATGCATGACTAGCACTGATATGCACTGGTTATATGTACACATCCTTACTTGAGATAAGTGCACGCAAGTTGGACTTAAGCCTAAATCATTCATTACAGTCAATGTGCGATTTGAAAAAGCATTTGACTTAAGTGCATTAGGATCCAGGCCTTGCTCATCTCATCTCCTCTCCTTTATGACCCCTGACCTAAGACAACACGATAGACCTAAGAGTTACGGTGAAAAGTAATTGGAAACCAACTCGTCCTTATACCTATCCTCTGAAGGGGAAGGAGACAGGAAAGGAAGCCATTAAGTACAATTTAGTTGCAGCTTCCAACCATGAGACATATCGTCTAGCCTCTCCTCCCTGCAGATGTATGCTAGGCCTAGAGACGGCCATCTTCATCAGCTTCTGTCACCCTCCTCAGCTCAGCAGCAGCTGTCAATCAGAGGCTTGGTACTTGGTCTCCAGGGAGACGACAGCTGGCCAAGAATGTGCCTTATTGCTAAAGTTCTCTGTCAGTCCCCCAGATGGCATTTGGAAGCAGAATTATTTTCTTAATTCACATTGAATTGAATGCTGCCTAGTCATCAGTTTTTGCTTGTTGCGTTGGAGTGGTCCTGTTGAGCAAACAAGATTGATTTTGGGGACTCGGGTCTCAAATTCCGAACCCCCGGCCCTATTACTAATATCATTTAGGAGTTTAGGAACCAGGAATTGCATTTCCTTTCCCATCCCCCAACGGGACAAAGTACTGGAATCAATAGACCATTGGAAATTCCTTATGGCAAAGTCCTCCTAATGAAAGAAATGTGTTTATGTTGCTACAAAGCTGCCGAATTAGAGATTTTCTAGATTTCGCAGAATTAACTCCTGCCTCTGACCCAATGTTTTGATAATAGTGTAACATGTTTTCTCTGAGGTTGCATTAAAGGCCTATCGATTGACTCAATCTAGTTCTTGACAATACTGAGTGGAAGAGACTCTAGATGTAAAGTTGTCAGCCTTTTAAGGTGTAATGACAGCTGTCACCTACGCAACAGGCCGCAAAAGTAGGGTTAAGTTAACTTCAAACTTCACACACAAGTTAACTTAACACATCTGCTCTTTAAAACCTTGGCCCCCCGGTCAGGCATTTGTCTGCTCATTTAAAACCATTAGGAGACCCATTAGAAGCCAATTCACATTGACACAAAGCTCTCTTCCTGGTTTATGGCACTGTAAACACAACTTCCATCCCTGCTGCTGCTACTCAGTCTGAAACAAGGTAGCTGGCCTGGCCTGGGGGCTGGAGAAGAGTTGGCCTCCAACCTCAAATGAGAGAACAGTGGTGTCTTCTGAAGTTTCCCTTGCTGACTTTCTTGCCAGGTCTCCCTGGAAAAGGTGGTTTTCTATCCCAAGAGACAGCTATTGGTTAAATAAAGGTTAAACAAGTATTACTGTGTTATACTGGTACTGTGTATTCTGCATGTGAAATGAACTGAATTTATAATGAAACTTTGCGGGCTACGTTTCCATTCATTACAATAGACCACCACAGTTAGGGCTTGCTCTTTACAGTGTGGCAAATAGCAAGAAAACATCCACATGAGTAATGTTACGTGTGTCCATATCTGCCAATGCTCTTGCAATATTCTCAATATGGCTGTGTTGGAAGTCGGAAGAATGTGGGTTATTTATTTTTTAGACCGGGTGAGGTAGTAGCATAAGCTTTCATGAAGTAAAACATTAACTCCATTTTTGTCATGTCTTAGTCTACACACATGGTCAGGAAGTTATGTGTGCTATTTACAAATGTGAGTTAGTGTACAAGGCTTACAACACCTGATACTGAGGCATGGGTACAGTAAAAGCAAAAGAGTTATTTTGAAGTGCATGTGGGTCATTGACAAGCAGCAAAACAATAGGGCACATGTTTATCCAGGGCACCGAGCACATGAGGCTTTCAGCATGTTTAAAGCCAGTAACATTTCCTGTAAAATCATAGAATGAAATAGACCTACACTTAATTTGGAATAATATGACTGTACCTTGTTGAGATTAGTGCAACTCTATACCTTATAACAACAAAAAAACATTGTTTTAGGGCTTAGTTGTCATATTCTGACGAATACTGTAGCAAAAAAACAGTACTGTTACTCTATGGAATGTCATGCCTTAAGCACTAGATATAGCCTATAATATCAATGTCACTTGCATGTGAAGCCATGGGATACATTACCACCATTGTTTACGTTTGTGTTGGTGGTCCACTCTTTGATGGCATGCACATCTTACAGAGTGTACCTTTTAAAAGCTATGGTCTTTTAGCCTACTATGAAACAAACACACATGACAGGTTGCAACACGCCAATGCGGGCCCATTGACTACAAAACAAGTAGGCTAGTAAAAAACTGCAACCAATAACAATTTACACTGTATTCTGCAAATCTGAAACCCAGGCTGTATTTAGACTGGTAGCCCAATTCTAATATATTTTTTCTCTCACTAATTGGTCTTTTGACCAATTTATATCATTTCTGAAAAAGAGCTGATGTGAAAAGATCTGATGTGATTGGTCAAAATACAAATTAGTGGAAACAATATAAGAATTGGGCTGCCTGTCTAAAGGCAGCCAAAGTAGCCCACAATACTTTCTGTGCAATGACCACGACTTAATAAAATCCCCTGACCACCATGCACTATGGCTTTCTGTATCACTTGCTGTAGCCCAAAACAACTCTTTAAAGCGTTTACGTCACATATACATAATGCACACTACAACGGTTAAACAAAAGCAGCATTAATTATACAGGGGTAAGCATGCTTTCCCAACCTGAAAACTCAGAGGAACTGTTGGTGAAGTTGCAGAAGACCGTCAGACACGTTATTCCCAACAAGAGTGCGTAATTGATGGCTGGAGGCACATCTGGGAAGAACATCCTTGAAACTGCGAGAAGTTTCGAGTTTCTTATTCTCCACGTTCTGAAAGTCCAGCGTTGCTTTAGGTTCTGTGTCGCGAGCAGCAGTATACGCTCAGTCCCATTGCTCATGCTCCGAATCACCTCATCATCCCTGAGAGGAAGAGAAGGAACGACAGCTCAAGCCAAGCGGCGATGCACTAGGGAACTTCTATTTCGAACTGCGTGTCCAAGTGGCTGGCCCATCTCAGAGAAGAAAAGACGAAGCGAGAGGTTTTACGAAGCCAAAATCTGTCTGCGAAAATAAGCCCACGAAGTGAGGAATTTTGGTACGGTCAACGAGAGAGTATCGAATTTGATCATCAACAAAAAATAATTGCTAAATTGCTACGTGTCGCTTATTTGATCAAATATACGTTTTGTAATGTTTAGGTTGTTAGGAATGCACTAATATAAGTGGACGCACGTGGCATTTTGGCAACTTTGAGAAAAAACGACTTTATTTCAGAGTTGTGCCTTTTGTTAGAGATAGAGGACGCATCATGGATATTTAAGCAATAATACATGAGGCCATGTGTTCTGACATTTTTATAATGGCTGTGAAGTGGTCATAGCCACAAGGCGAAGCTGACTGGTGTAGACCACCAAAGCCATGATAAAAATGTCAGAACGCATGGCCTTTCATGTATTTTCATGTATTTCCCAAACCATTCATTTTTCAACAAAACATGATGCTACATTCACCAAAACTGGTTGTCAAGTGCAATTTTAGTTGTTCTATGGTTGTTAGTTCCATTTGTAAGCGATGGTTGATAGTTCAAGAACTTTGCAGGTTGCTATGGCAAACAAAAATCATTGCTATGGAGGCTATTTCCCCCTTGTGAGCTAGCCAACTACACAGCTAACACATTCACTTCAGACTGAAGCTGGAAAGGCAGAGAACGAGCTGCATTTCGTTTCGTTTTACCTGTTTTTCTATTGACATTTCTTTGCATAGATCCATAGAAGTATGTTGATTCATGATTTTGACTGGCTAAGAAAAACTGCCTGTCTGTCTCGTCCTGACTCCTGACTCCCATTACTAGTGGAGATCGAATTTCAATATTGCAACATTGTTGTAGTAGTAGTGCGTTGCTAGGTAACGATGTAAACAATGACACTTTTTATGAATGTAGTGGCTATGTGTATGTTGTCTAGTATAACATGGGCAGGATAGGCTTTAACACTGGGAATTCCAAACCACCTGTTATATAAAACCGGTTTTAGCATGGACATTGCCATTGAGGGCTTCCACCATTTTAAAGTAGTCAACTGGGTGGGGATTCCTATGAGTTGGGCGCAATCCGCTAATGAAGAAGAAGAAGATTGACTACTTTAATATGGAGAATGCTGTCACAGATGCTATAATGGCACAGATACAAAAATGAGTCATCTATCTATCTCTATGGCCTGTTGTTAAAATGTGTATCTGCCCTCTTATTGGCTAGAATGGTCCCAGCTGATCTGGCCTGCCTTCCATCTTTGAGGACATGTATTTCCATTGTAAGAGCGGTCACTTGACTATCTTGTTAATATAATAGACAATCTTTGCCCACCTGTAGGAGTGGTGTCTGCATGGTCTGAAAGCCTCCGAATTTAGGCTGCTGCATCACTATAATCCCTACAGCCACTCCATGCAAGTGACTAGGGCACTAGGCTATAACCATTTTTGTATCCATTCAGAAATAGCATAGAATATATTAACTTTACCTCTTCCCGAGGGGCAATTTCGGTAGTGGCATTCAGATTAGAAAAAAAACACTCGCACACAGGCTAACACCACAATTCAAACATGACAGGTAGGCCGACAAAATAAAAACAAGATAAATAAAAAGTAATAAGAAAAGATGTAGCCTACATTGGTCTATCTATGGAATTGAAAACAATTTTACTTGCACTCACATCAAACTGAGCTTGTCACCGAATGTCACTAGCCTGCTTGTGAGAAGGATGTCTCTAGGCCTAGGCTTTCATGACAAAGTTAGCGCATCTCACCCTATAACTACCGGGTTCCTGGTTCAAGCCTGGCTTTGGCTGTTCCTCCTCAATTGCTACACTGTTGGCAGTGATGAGATCCCTGTGGTCCCTCAGGCCTTTGTTGGAAATGTTCCCTCATTGGTATTGGGACATGTAGCACCTGTATGGGAAGCTATACTGCCTCTACCAAGAGGCCCAGGCTTTTATATCACAGGTGGCAGTGTAGGCTACTCACCCTGTGAGTGGTTCAAGTTCTCCTTTGGTGGATCCTCCTCATTTTTAAATTTTATTTATTTAACCTTTATTTAACTAGGCATGTCAGTTAAGAACAAATTCTTACTTACAATGACGGCCTACACCGTCCTAACCCGGACGATGCTGGGCCAATTGTGCGACCACCCTATGCGACTCCCAATCACGGCCAGTTGTGATACAGCCCGGAATTGAACCAGGGTGTCTGTAGTGACGCCTCTAGCACTGAGATGCAGTGCCTTTGGACTGCTGCGTCAATCGGGCGCCCCCCATTGCTCCTGCAGAGTAGGTTATTTCTTCAGTATTTAAATCAAATGAAATGATTATGACTGATTGAAATGAGATCCAACACCAACACATCATCATTATCATCCGTTCAGAATTAGACTGCCCTACATCATCAGCCACAGTAAGATTTCCATATATAGTACATCTTGATTTTGAATAACTAAAAAGTGTAATTCCTGGAGTTATAAATATTAAATCAAGAGCTATGTGCATGTGAAATGTTCTAGGATCAGAAGCATGCATGCATGGGATGTAATTCTCTCATTCCTACATTTCTGATGTATATCTTTAGTGACATCGTGTGGATGAAAGGATAAACTGCATGTTTAGTCTCCTGAGAAATATGTCCCTTTTCGGTTCTGTGACAATTCACAGCACGCAAGGTCAGCCTCCAGCATGGCTGTCTACACAGGGAGGCTTGACTAGCTTTGAAAACACCAACAGCATTTTGGCACACCAGAATTACATCCATTTCCAATGGAACACTGCGTTCGCCTTGCAGCGTTGCAGAGGCAGTTGCAGTACATTTGGCGTGGTGCGTACCGATGTATCGAATGTATGCATAGACGTCTTGACAGAAATGTTAGCAGAAGGTGAATGTTGAACTTTTGTGGCATACATATCCAGAGAATGCTGCTTACTATTTTGCGCAATGACACTGTCGGTGTGATCGAAGCGTCAGCATACCGTTTGATGCATACCTTCCAAAAATCCAAAGTATGCACCACACAGAACACATGGCAACTGCCTCTGCAACACAATGCTGCAAGGCAAATAAAGTGTTTCATTGGAAATGGATGTACTTCTGGTGTACCGAAATGCAATGACACAGTCGGTGTGATCGAGGCATAATGCTGCATCATCTGGAAATGTGTGCAAAAAAATAAAATACATGAATTGATACACATCTTTATAGGGTTGGGGTTCCCACACGGACATATTTCCATGTTACAGTGCTTGTTTACAGAAAACACCCGGAAGACAGGGTGGACTAACTGTGCTAGTTACGCTGAACAAATATATCAACTCAACATTTCAAAGATTTTACTGAGTTACAGTTAATATGAGGAAATCAGTCAATTGAAATACATTCATTAGGCCCTAATCTATGGATTTCACATGACTGGGAATACAGATATGTATCTCCTAATCCAGGCACTTGTCATCTCCCGTCTGGATTACTGCAACTCGCTGTTGGCTGGGCTCCCTGCCTGTGCCATTAAACCCCTACAACTCATCCAGAACGCCGCAGCCCGTCTGGTGTTCAACCTTCCCAAGTTCTCTCACGTCACCCCGCTCCTCCGCTCTCTCCACTGGCTTCCAGTTGAAGCTCGCATCCGCTACAAGACCATGGTGCTTGCCTACGGAGCTGTGAGGGGAACGGCACCTCCGTACCTTCAGGCTCTGATCAGGCCCTACACCCAAACAAGGGCACTGCGTTCATCCACCTCTGGCCTGCTCGCCTCCCTACCTCTGAGGAAGTACAGTTCCCGCTCAGCCCAGTCAAAACTGTTCGCTGCTCTGGCACCCCAATGGTGGAACAAACTCCCTCACGACGCCAGGTCAGCGGAGTCAATCACCACCTTCCGGAGACACCTGAAACCCCACCTCTTTAAGGAATACCTAGGATAGGATAAAGTAATCCTTCTAACCCCCCCCCCCCTTAAAAGAGTTAGATGCACTATTGTAAAGTGGTTGTTCCACTGGATATCATAAGGTGAATGCACCAATTTGTAAATCGCTCTGGATAAGAGCGTCTGCTAAATGACTTAAATGTAAATGTAAATGTTGGTCACAGATACCAAAAATAAATAAATAGGGGCGTGGATCAGAAAACCAGTCTGTATCTGGTGTGACCACCATCATGCAGCGCGACACATCTCCTTCGCATAGATTTGATCAGGCTGTTGATTGTGGCCTGTGTAATATTCAATTCTCTGGCAACAGCTCTGGTGGACATTCTTGCAGTCAGCATGCCAATTGCACGCTCCCTCAACTTGAGACATCTGTGGCATTGTGAGGTGTGACAAAACTGCGCATTTTAGTGGCCTTTTACACAACTGTGTAATGATCATGCTGTTTAATCAGGTTCTTGACATGCCACACTTGTCAGGTGGATGGATTATCTTGGCAAAGTATAAATGCTCACTAACAGGGATATAAACAAATTTGGGCACAATATTTGAGAGAAATTAACTTTTTTGCATATGGAGAATTTCCGGGATATTTTATTTCAGCTCATGAAACATGGAACCATAACTTTACATGTTGCGTTTATATTTTTGTTCAGTATATATTCTGGACATATATTTCAAAAAAGCTGGTGTACAAAACTGAAAATGAAAGACGCAAAAACTAAACTGGATGCATAAAAATAGCACACATAGTCTGGTTTTGAATTAGAATGACAGATCTGTAACTCACAGTTTATGTGAATTTGGTTGGGTCGCCCAAAACGTTACATATTGGAGTGTACGTCTTAAAGTGGTCCTATGGACAGATACTCCAATCTCCGCTGTGGAGCTTTGCAGGTCCTTCAGGGGTTATCTTTGGTCTCTTTGTTGCCCCTCTGATTAATTCCCTCCTTGTCTGGTCCGTGAGTTTTGGTGGGTGGCCCTCTCTTGACAGATTTGTTGTGGTGCCATATTCTTTAAAACATTTTAGTAATGGTTTTAATGGTGCTCCATGGGATTTTCAAAGTTTCAGATATATTTTTTAAACCCAACCCTGATCTGTACTTCTCCACAACTTTGACGCTGACCTGTTTGGAGAGCTCCTTGGTCTTCATGGTGCCGCGTGCTTGGTGGTGCCCCTTGCTTAGTGGTGTTGCAGACGATGGGGCCTTTCAGAACAGGTGTGTATATATACTGAGATCATGTGACAGATTATGTGACACTTAGATTGCACAAAGTTGGACTTTATTTAACTAATTATGTGACTTCTGAAGGTAATTGGTTGCGCCAGATCTTATTTAGAGGCTTCATAGCAAAGGGGGTGAATACATATGCACACACCACTTTTCTGTTTTTTAGAATTTTTTGAAACAAGTATTTTTTTTTCACTTCACCAATTTGCACTATTTTGTTTATGTCCATTACATGAAATCCAAATAAAAATCTATTAAAATTACAGGTTGTAATGGAACAAAATAGGAAAAACGCCAAGGGGGTGAATACTTTTGCAAGGCACTGTATGTTTCATCTCATGCTGGGGAGTGACAATGGCAAAGCCAACAAAATTCACCCCTCCACCAAAACCTGTCATCATTGACAAAACACAGTCCGAGACTTCACTTGCAAAAGTAAGTAGCTAAGGATTTTCTAGCCAACAAGCTGTGTTCATAACATTGAAACCATAGTGATGTGATGCTAGCCTGGTCCCATATATGTTTAGGGCTATCACTTTTGCCAACTTCATTGCTGTCATTGTCAAACCAAACATTGGCATGAAGGCTATTTGTTTAGGCCTATCACTTTTGCCAACTTCATTGCTGTCATTGTCAAACCAAACATTGGCATGAAGGCACAAACAGGCTGGCACTGCCTCACTTATATAATGCAATTTAGCTATAGTAACACTGACTTTACTTTTGCAGTTCCTCTTGTTTTTCATCAGCAATTATGCCATTCTCAATTAATAATGCTTGCTTCTGTTCTGATTTTGAACACAGGTTCCTGAGTCCAGAATTCATCCTTCCCCGACAGAGAATAAATCCACTGAAGTTCTACATCGAGGGCAAAGACATGATCCAGCAGAGGTTCATTTTGGTAAGAGACATTTGAGACAGTTGTTGGTTTATAAATCATATTGCAATACACACCATCATATTTGCTAGCCAGCCCTGTACAGAACATAGTCTATTGAGAGCTCCATTCAACGACCCATGCTGAGCGCTTTTGTGATGTTCTGTTGCAGTATAGCTACTTGCATTGTTGTTATTCTAAATCTGTTCTTGGATTGCTAATGTAACAGGCTTCATTGTGCTGCTAGGCAGTATAGGCCCATTTCTCGGCCATGTCAGTTGCTCCAAATCAGAAACCTGTTTGTTTATATAGAAGTAAATACGATTACGTCGACTTCAGATGCAGCTCATGCAAGTTGGCAAACACGTAATCAGATGGTTATCGTCAACAACATTTCAGATGTCATTAGAGGATTGATTACCTAGCAAGCCAGCGAGGCAAGGTAAAATATCACAAATAGAGCCAGAAGAATAATATACAGTGCCTTCAGAAAGTATTCATACCACTTGACTTATTCCACATTTTGTTGTGTTTACAGCCTGAATTCCAAATGGTTTAAATCTATTTTCTACACACAATGCCCCATAATGACAAAGTGAAAACATGTTTTTTGACATTTCTGCAAATATATTGAAAATTAAATACAGAAATATCTCATTTACATACTGTAAGTATTCACACCCCTGAGTCAATACATGTTAAAATCACCTTTGTCAGTGATTACAGCTGTGAGTCTTTCTGGGTAAGTTTCTAAGAGCGTTGCACACCTGGATTGTACAATATTTGTCCATTATTCTTTTCGAAATTCTTCAAGCCCTGTCAAATTGGTTATTGATCATTGCTAGACAACCATTTCCAAATCTTTCCGTTGATTATTGAGTAGATTTAAGTCAAAAATGTAACTCAGCCACTGAGGAACATTTACTGTCTTCTTGGTAAGCAAATCCAGTGTAGATTGGGCTTTGTGTTTTAGGTTTTTGTAATCTCCCAGTGTCAGTTAGAAAGCAGACTGAACCAGGTTTTCCTCTAGGATTTTGCCTCTGCTCCCCAGTCGTTAACAGTTACAAGCATACCCATAACATGATGCAGCCACGACTATGCTTGGAAATATAGAGAGTGATACTCAGTAATGGGTTGTATTGGAATTTCCCCAAACATAACACTTTGTATTCAGGGCAAAAAGCTGATTGCTTTGTCACATTTTTTCCAGTATTACTTTAGCGCCTTGTTGCAAACAGGATGCCTGATTTGGAATATTTGTATTCTGTACAGGCTTCCTTCTTTTTACTATGTCAATGAGGTTAGTATTGTGGACAATTAAAACTCTGTAACTGTTTTAAAGTCACCATTGGCCTCATGGTGAAAACCCTGAGCTGTTTCCTTCCTCTCTGGCAACTCAGTTAGGAAGGTCGCCTGTATCTTTGTAATGACTTGTTGTATTGATACACCATCCGAAGTGTAATTAATAACGTTACCATGCTCAAAGGGATATTGAATGGCTGCTTTTTAAAAATGTTACCCCTGCCAATAGGTGCCCTTTGCGAAGCATTGGAAAACCTCCCTGGTCTATGTGGTTGAATCTGTCACGACTTCTTCCGAAGTCGGTTCCTCTCCTTGTTCGGGCGGTGTTCGGCAGTCAACGTCACCGGTCTTCTAGCCATCATCGATCTATTTTTCATGTTCCATTTGTTTTGTCTGGTTGTCGCACTCACCTGGTTTCAATTCCCTAATTACATGTTGTATATGTTCACTCTGTTTCCCCCATGTCCTTGTCAGGAATTGTTTATTGTAAGTACGTGTGCTTTATGTGACTGGTGCGATACGGGTTTTGTGCCCATGTGTTTTGTTATTTTTGTATGCCGGTAGTTATGTACATTAAACGGCTCCGGCTATTTACCAAGTTCTGCTTTCCTGCGTTTGACTTCCATGCCACCAGTTACGCACCTCTGACAGAATCTGTGTTTGAAATGCACTGCTCGCCCGAGGGACCTTGCAGATAATTGTATGTGTCGGGTACAGAGATGAGGCAGTCATTAAAAAATCATGTTAAAAACTATTAATGCACACAGGGTGAGTCCATGCAACTTATTATGCACATTCTATACCCAGCAGCATACCACCCTGCATCCCACTGCTGGCTTGCTTCTGAAGCTAAGCTGAGTTGGTCGTGGTCAGTCCCTGGATGGGAGACCAGATGCTGCTGGAAGTGGTGTTGGAGGGCCAGTAGGAGACACCCTTTCCTGTGGTCTAAAAAAATTATCCCATTACCCCAGGGCAGTGACTAGGGACATTGCCCTGTGTAGGGTGCCGTCTTTCGGATGGGATGTTAAACGGCTGTGTCACGACTTCTGCCGAAGTCGATGCCTCTCCTTGTTCGGGCGGTGCTCGGCGATCGACGTCACCGGTCTTCTAGCCATCATTGATCTATGTTTCATTTTCCATTTTCCATCGTTTTGTCTGGTCTTCTTACACACCTGGTTCCAATCCCATTCATTGTTGTGTATTTAACCCTCTGTTTCCCCTCATGTCCTTGTCAGAGATTGTTTATTGTTATGTTCATGTTTTATGGATTGGTGTGCGACGGGTTCTTGTACCCACATTTATTTTTATTATGGACTTTGGTTTTGGAGTTTATGTTTTAAGTTATTAAAATAATCCATTTATACCAAGTTTATTTCTCCTGCGCTTTACTTCCCTGCCACCTACATACACGACGTGACAGGCTGTCCTGACTCTCTGTGGTCACTAAACATCCCAATGCACTTATTGTAAGAGTAGGGTTGTTAACCCCGGTGTCCTGGCTAAATTCCTAATCTGGCCACCTAAATATCACATCATGGCCACTTAATCATCCCCAGTTTACAATTGGCTCATTCATCCCCCTTCCTCTCCCCTGTAACTATTCCCCAGGTCGTTGCTGTAAATGAGAACGTGTTCTCAGTCAACTTACCTGGTAAAATAAGGATAAAATAAATAACTAAATTAGGCTTGCCATAACAAAGGGGTTGAATACTTATTGAATCAAGACATTTCAGCTTTTCATTTATTATTAATTTGTAAAAAATTAAAATAAACTTATTATGGGGTATTGTGTCTAAAAATCTAAAACCAAAATGTGATCCATTTTGAATTCAAGCTGTATCACAACAAAATGTCAAAAAAGTAAAGGGGAAAAAGTCAAGGGGTGTGAATACTTTCTGAAGGCACTGTATTTGTTGAGCATATGTAACGGATGTGAAATGGCTAGCTAGTTAGCGGTGGTGCGCGCTAATAGCGTTTCAATCGGTTACGTCACTCGCTTTGAGACCTTGAATTGAAGTAGTGGTTCCCCTTGCTCTGCAAGGGCCGTGGCCTTTGTGGAGCGATGGGTAACGATGCTTCGTGGGCGACCGTTGTTGATGTGTGCAGAGGGTCCCTGGTTCGCGCCCGGGGCGAGGGGACGCCGTAAAGTTAAACTGTTACATTGATGCTGTTGACCCGGATCACTGGTTGCTGCGTAAAAGGAAGAGGTCGAAAGGGGGGTGAGTGTAACGGATGTGAAATGGCTAGCTAGTTAGCGGTGGTGTGCGCTAATAGCATTTCAATCGGTTACGTCACTTGCTCTGAGACCTGAAGTAGGGTTTCCCCTTGCTCTGCAAGGGCCGCAGCTTTTGTGGAGCGATGGGTAACGATGCTTAGTGGGTGACTGTTGTTGATGTGTGCAGAGGGTCCCTGGTTCGCGCCTGTGTCGGGGAGAGGGGACGGTCTAAAGTTATACTGTTACACATAGCTATAGCAATCACTGTTTTCATGGTCATCACTCCCAAGTTTTTCAAAGTCCCGACATCAGTGTATCACTAGCTATCTACTACAGGGCTTTTTGTCCTGAGCATGCCCGTGCATCACTCAAAAGTATCTTGCTTCCTAGCTCACAAACATCCTTATACCAGTACTTAATCTGGCACCATCTACCTTGTCAATACAATTTGTATCTCTGTTACACACATGTTCTTTGCATGTGGGTCTCATTTAGCCAAAAATTTGAGATAAAGTTATACAAACATTTTCTATACTCACTGCCACCTAGCAAGCTCAATCATATTATTCACATTGAGGGGAGATACTGGTCTTTCCAGTATATTTTTAAAGGCCCAAAGCAGCCGTTTTTATATCAATATCAAATAATTTATGGGTAACAATTAAGTACCTTACTGTAATAGTTTTCCATAAAAATTGACAAAAATGATTGGTCTATCAACTAATTTAGCGCCTGGTGATGTCACCATGCAAACATGCTGGTAAGAAGGTTATGTGTAGATTGTATATTGCAGATTGCCGGGAATAGTCCTTAGGAGAGAGTTATCACACGATAAGCCGTATTGCTTTTATAAAAAGGTTGCCAATATATTTATACAAATATTTTTACATTAAAAACATTATTTTAGCTAGTAAATTCATTTTTGCATTCTGATGTTGCTACCCAAGCGGGGTGGTCATACATTTTTGTCTCATGTTTTGACCCAGTCGTTAATAATAATTATTCTATTAATTCGACGTTGCTATTCTAAACAAATCATTGGCGTCTAGCTAGCTAGCAGAGAGTGAATGTTGACAAGAGACAAGAAATTCAATAAATAATGAGTTAAACCCCTAGAGGCATTTTTCTGACCCCCTATATCTATCTGCCCCATTCTTCCCTCCAGACCAGAGTGCGTATGCGTCCCAAGCCTTGGTCCAAACGCTGGAAGCGGCCCAAGTGAGAAGCGGCTCCCCTAGTGGCAGGGGACTTCAATGCAGGCAAACTTAAAACCGTTTTACCTAATTTCTACCAGCATGTCACATGTGCAACTAGAGGAAAAAACCTCTCTACCATCTTTACTTCACACACAGAGACGCATACAAAGCTCTCCCTCGCCCTCCATTTAGCAAATCTGAATAATTCTATACTCCTCATTCCTGCTTACAAGCAAAAACTAAAGCAAGGGAGTACCAGTGACTCGCTCAATACGGAAGTGGTCAGATGACAACTATTTCCATTGATTGTTAATTCCCTCTTGACCTTTAGTCCTCTGCGTTGTCTCTTAAAATATTCTTACATATGTCTTTTGTGTATGCTTTCAATGCCAGGCTGTCATACTAATTTTCCATTTTCATTGGGAAAATTAAAGCCTGAAGCTTTTCAGGATGAGGGTTGCTCCCACCCCACCCCCTGCTCTATTGTAGTCAAATAAGAAACCTTTTTAATACATTTTTTACATGCCGTTGTTGTGGAAATTCTCAGACACTCAAAGTCAATCTTAAATGAATCATAGTTCCTTATCAGCATGCTGAAGAGGTTCCAAACATCTCAATGCACCAAGTACACATGTCGATCAGGAGCTTCACCGGGGCAGTCCCGTTAGTTCCCTTATATACAGACAAGTTATATTTGCATGATTTAGCTTATTCATCATTCAAAAATAATTCATAATTAACATTTGCTTAATTCATGTGACTGACCAATACTGGGTCATGCATATGACAGACCAATACCTCACGATGCTTCTTCTCTCTAAGCTGAGACCTTGAAACTGAGATATCTTTCTCAAAACAAGGTTCTGGGTGTACTGCCAAATTGCAGATACTGATAGTGAGGATTTGTTCAATCAGTCACTTGCATGAACATAGAAATTGGTTATTAGAAAAGCACATAAATGAAACACAGAAATTGGTTATTAGAAAAGCACAAACATAAGAATTTCCATCACACCATTTAGCAGACACTTTAATCCAAGCTACTTACAGTCATGTGCACCTACATTTAACGTAAAATTCATCCTGGGAATCTAACCCACTATCCTGGCATTGCAAACACCATGCTCTACCAACTGAGGTATAGAGGACTATGACTTTTTGTGTTGTAGTAAACTGTAAAGTTACAAGGAACTTGCTTTTGTTATTACCAATGATAATACCATATTGTAACACTACATTTATTTATTTTTTACCTTTATTTAACTAGGCAAGTCAGTTAAGAACAAATTCTTATTTACAATGATGGCCTACCGGGGAACAGTGGATTAACTGCCTTGTTCAAGGGCAGAACGACGATTTTTACCTCCGGGATTTGATCCAGCAACCTTTTGGTTACTGGACCAACGCTCTAACCACTAGGCTACCTACCACTGTTTTTCATAGGCTATTTGTTAGTCAACTTGTCTATAATTAGATACATGCAGCTTCTCTTCTGTCATTAGCCATTATGTTGCCCTAGAAGACTAAATAAACCCTTGCAAACCAGAATAATGTCATAAATCGACAGAATGAACGCGTCAATCTAGTTGACGTCGATAAAGTTTTGTCATGTCTGCTTCATTCTCGGAGCAAAGATGTTTAGGGACCTGGGAGAAAATGGAATAGCACAACAACAAAAAAGGGCAAGATTTTATGTGCAAAATGTTCATCAGTTTGACCGGTTGTAAGCGAGTGGTCTAAATTTACACACTTGTTACCTGGAACAAAATGGTGGAGGGTCATGCTTTTTCAATTTCAGTCAGGGTGATGGTTTAGTATTTTTTTATTTAGTCTAGGGGGGAGGGTCATGTCATTTGTAATCGATTAAATGTCATATTGTTCAGGGTTTGAGAATAAGTTGCTTATTATGGTATCTCGTGTGCCCGATGATACCCCTAATCCCTGGGCGAGCAATATCAAGTGTGCCTAGTGTGGTCTCAATAAAATGATCCATAGCCTTTACCAACCTGGGGTACTAGGACCACTAGGGGTACTTGGCCTATCCACAGGGGGTACTTAAGAAGACTCATGAGGCGATAGGCTTACAGGTAAGCTTACATGCACATGAGGGGGTGCTCGGAGAAGCACAGGGCAAAGTTAAATGTACTTCCTTCTCAAGTTTTTGCACTGCTGGGATGGTTTATATGAAACTAGGCTACACTGCATTGCACACTGCAATGGATAGGCATTCCCAATCGTAAGCCCCGCCCCGCAGTGCTCTTGCTGATGTAAACCCTTTTGTGCTGCCTGTTGGGTTAAAGGACACATTTCAGTTGAATGCATTCAGTTGTACAACTGACTAGGTATCCCCCTTTCCCTTTCCCTTAAACAATGACTGTGCTCTTTACAATGCCACTTCAGGAGGCGAGTTAAAGGCTTCTTCCGAAAATACTTTTTAATTTGTCTCAAAAATGTAGCATCTGTGCGTGCGGACTAGGCCTACAGATGTCCTGGGCTCAGTTTCCCGAAAGCATCTTAATTAAGGCTAAGCTCAACGTTAGAAGCTTTGTAGGAGCATCTTTAAACATCCGAGCTGTGTCTCAAAACCATCGTTATTAACGTTGCACTTGAAAATGCTCATAATCCACCACCTGCCTCAGACCACTCCTAGAACATGCTAGGTGCGTCGTTAGATGCTTCCCCCCCCCCCCCCCCCCCGTCACTCTATACACAGAGGTCCTCTGCTAAACATAGAATCACATGGTTTATCCATCTCTCTGTGACATCGGATAACTTCAGAATAAAGTTGACTACAAATAAAAAGTTGCCATTGTCTTTGCAATCGTTCGCTCTGCATGTTGTTTTGGGAAACGCATATTGCATTTTCAGCTGTTGAAAGAAAGATGCATTGTTAAGCCTAAGTTCGAAAGTGAGGGCACAAAGATGAGAAGGAGGACCGGAGGTAAACTTGCTACTGTTATAACTGATTTCAATAAAAAACAATATGTTTCGTTGCCAATAATGAAGCTATTTATCAGAGTTATTGACCTCACAATAAGCCATATTTGAGTATTTTACATAACTTACGTAACTATGAAGCGGCAGCCGCGAAGAGGGACAGCGCATGGGTGCTGAAAGTAGGCTAATTTGAGAAGGACTTTTTTAATCCTCTTGTTAGTCTACTAACAAGAGGACTTTGTGTTGGAGCCTATTTCGTCCTATTCAAGAAATAAGAGGTAGGCCTAACTGTTTGACAGATTAAATGATAGTCTACAATTCATAGATTTTGCCAGACAATTCCTTAAGTCACCATGCACTCCTTAAATATCTTTGTCAGTGAAGAGCTCGGTGTGTTAAGCTAAAACCACGGCTTGAATTGAGGGGGTATGTGAAGATATTGTGGCTTTTGTTAAAGAAAATGGCTAATAGCTTATCTATAACTGCTCTTCAGGGCGCAATGCTTTATGTTAGAAACAAGCTGTAAAATGCTGGGGAAAGACATGACTCCAAAGCATATGAGATATCGTTGGTTTGTGTCTATGACATTCAGAGGCTGTGCTTCTGTAGCCGAGGAGACAAAAAATGGACTTTTCTTGGGAAGTTTTGTGTGATTCTGCCACTATAAGCTGACGTTTGACATTTCAACAGGCTATTCAACAGCATACTAAATCGGTCTGGAGAAAGCCCGGTAGCCTAACGGAATTAAATTATTTAGGCTATGTTATTATTATTATTATTATTATTATTTCATGGCTATAGCCTGCCATTTCAGGAATGTGACATGTTACAGGCTGCGGGGAGCGGGGAGCGCTCATTCCCTAAGGAAATAGAAAGCTGTGAAAACGACCCAACATATTTCTGATCAGAGTTCAGTTTGGCTTGGATGCATATTTTGTGGTTGAAACACTATCAGCTTTTATTGTGCTGATAAAGATAACACCTCTGGAGACGGTATCTACCTGTGCATTCACATTCTCTCAAGATGCTGAAAGAAAGAAATCATATTTCTCCACTCCTGTCCCCGAGTCGACATTTTGCCTACATTTATTTGGTGTGTAATTTCACTGCGAGAAATGCTTAATTCTGCCGGAGTTAATACTAAGGATATGTGAGAGGTTATAGACCTGAAGTCAGTGTCCAGATTTCAGTTTCCATTCAGCCCATCTGAACAGTAGGCAACAGTTCCTTTTACGTGCCATAAGCCTATTTGAAGTTCCCACCTTGTGTCTGTCGAATTTGTATAGTTCCTCACAATCATCACAAATAAATAGACGGCACTGCTCTCATCCTCTTTCACCTCTTCACCAAATCTTTCCCAAACATGACTTTTCTGGCCCTCCCCTCTTATGAGAATAAGACATTGTTATTCTCTTATTCTCTTATGAAACTCAGACATGGTCCTTTTTGACTCTGTGGACGGACATAAAAAATTTTTCGGCCTGTTCCCAAAAGCATTTGGCGATTGGCGTGTGTACAGTTAGGCCCAAAGCTTATAAACCTGTGAGTTTTATGAGTCAACCCGTGCATTACTAGTGGACAACTAGTTGCCTTTGACTATAGTGAGTGGAAAAACCTTGTGGTTTTGTTTTGAGACGACATGTTCCATAGTGTTAGTTCCAGTTAGCACTGTAAACACACTTGGAGCCAGTATGTCATGTCTGTGATCTGTGTGTGTGTGTGTGTGTGCTGGGAATGACTCTCCCCTACACTCTCTAATTTACCCACATTACAGGAGGAGCAGTCTCTAATACAGGAGCACCAGATGTTTACTCAACTCATTATGGACCACACACCCTTATAAACACACGCACACATATGCACGCACACACAGGGGCACGCCCAGCTGGTGCCACAACACATACACAATGTGAAGCTGTGACAGAATAAAATCTCTGTCAATACTTGGATATTATCCGTATTAGAACCTGTTAATCAAGACTTGTGAAACCACACCAGTTACTACTACTGCTAAAGTCAGTCAATCTTTTGTGCCAACATCCTCAAAAACATAAATGACACCGTCAACGATAAAGTCCTTCACTCCAAACTCTCACAAAATACTCTTGACTGGAAGGAGTCCCATCTAGCTGACCGGGTCCAGTGTGTCCCGAGAAACAATGACCTTTCACCACCAATGAGATGCACTATGGGATGGGCCCCTGTGTTCAGTTCATATATCATAATGAGCTTCCTTCTGTATGCCAGGGAGTGGAGATCCAAATGTACGTTGACGACACGGTCATCTACATCCATGGAAAGAGTGCTGAGCAAGTGGCTGCCAAGTTGCCATCTGTTATGGAGCATGTTTCACGATGGCTCAATGACTCCTGTTTCACCCTAAATGTGGGGAAAACAGTGGCCATGTGTTTCTCCGTCAATCAAAAGCAGCAGGTCTACCCCGACATCCTCATATATGTCCAAAAAATCTAAACGGTTTCTGAATTCAGTACCTTGGCATAATCCTTGAGCCCACTCATAATTTAAAATAACACTGAAAATATTGGACAAAAAAACACGTCACAAGTTCAACCTGTTGAGTTTTTACAACTTCATTCTGTTCTCCATCATCTGCCTGGTTTACAAGATAACTCACAATCTATCTCCTCACCCCCGAGGGTGTTTGTAAACCTAGGCTCTGAGCAAAATAGCAGGGTAAGAAGAACCTCCACCAGGGGGGACTGTAGCCTCCCCAAACGGTCCCGCTACCTTTGCACAATCAACCTTCTTGTTCAAAGTAGCTGAGAGATGGAATGGCCTCCCCTCTGCTCTGAAAACAGGCAGCAGCGTCCAAGCCTTTCTCGACTGAGACAAATAAATGATCAAGTTCAATCAGTCATGCACTCATTGATTTGAACTTAAAGGGCCATACTGACTTGTAAATGCAACCGAAGACACATTAATACATACACAGGTGTAATTGCAATACGTGCAATAGCTGGGCTATGTACAATATTGCATTTTTATTAATATGTATATTGCCATTTCTATCCAATAGCAATGTGTTTGTTTCTATGTGCAATGTTTTGACTTCTGTGTTGAAACAAGTCTCTATGTCCTAATCTCATTTTTATTGAATTTTTTATGTATGATATATTTATGTTTTTCTGTTTTGCATTTACTGTTTCCATGTCTAGATGTTCACCTGTGTCTGAATGTTTTAGGGACTACAGATGAAAATGAGCTATTAGCTAAATCTGATGTGACTGTGTTTCTCAGTGCTCTGAGACCTATATTTTTTTTGTGCTCTTCCCTGACCACAACAAAAGAAAGAAAATACGGATTTAACTCGCTCTGTTTCATCTCTCTCCGTCTCCCAGTGTTATGTAACCCGGCCAGACAAGTCACGTTAGGCCAGTCAGAATCAATTCTATGAGCGTAAATTAGAACCAAGTCTATGAGAATGAGTCCGAGTCGAGTCCCCATGCATGGCTTCCTCTCCTCCAACCACCCAGCCTCTCTCGTAATTTAAAAGTGTATTGGTGTAATCTGGTCTAGTGGTGGTGTTGCCGTCTCCAGAGACTGCACACTGTCCCTACTGGCGCGGGTCAAATACTGATCTGTCACTTCACTCTCTAATATGTCTCCTTTCACTCCTAATTGCTCAATCTGAATAAAACAGCAAGAAACAAATCAAGTATGTAGGACATATTTGTTCTTAAAAAAAAAAAAGAACCTGTCATTGTAAAGATATATCACCTGCTGGATCTTCAAAGTTCTTCAGTACTAGTTTCGGGCCTAATTGATGGTCATATACTTTATGTATGTAGGCAGTTGCAAAACATGTCTCGCTCTTGAAATGTCGACATACCAAGGTGACACTACTGAGCCAGTGAACCAGTTGGAACCACAGTTATGACTGAAAGGAAGCGTCCTTTCCGTGTGTGTGTGTGTGTGTTTGTGTGCTTGCATCCGTGTGCGTCTCCATGCTTGATGGAGAAACCTGGGGGGATGGGATACAGACGGTATATCCCGCCCATGCCCTCAGGTTGACTCCGCTCCACACTGCACCTGGAGTCAAGTTCAGGCCCTGTGGCTGAGAAAGGAGATCAAGACTGTAAAACACTAACAGACAGAAACAGATCTCTATACTACAAGCAGAAGACAGGCTATAAGCCTTAAACTGAGTTCCCACAGACAGATGAGTCTACATTTCTTCAGACGGTCTATATACTGTATCCAAACTCAGTTTGACCGACGGACAACTGCGGACGAACGGACGCAGACAGACAGACAGAACAGGCTGCAGGCAGAAAGACAGACAGACAGGCAGACAGCTACAAAACACAATTTTCTCTCTCTGAGATCACTGTTTGAAAGCTGATAGGCATTTTCGGTGGTCAACGTGACATCAGGCAGGGTCATGTAGGCAAGCAGGTTCTAATCCTGCCCCTCTATAACAACCCAGCCAGAAGTATGGTGGGCCGATTATGGCTACAGTACCATCAGGGTCAGCACAGGATTGTAGTGGAGGAGACTGTCTTACTGTGATATGTTTACATTTTTTTATTAAACCTTTATTTAACTAGGCAAGTCAGTTAAGAACAAATTCTTATTTACAATGACGGCCTGCACTGGCCAAACCCAGATGATGCTGGGCCAATTGTGCACCATCATATGGGACTCCCAATCACAGCCTGTTGAGATACAGCCTGGATTCAAACCAGGGTGTCTCTAGTGACGCCTCTAGCACTGAGATGTAGTGCCTTAGACCGCTGCGCCACTCGGGAGATATCTTAATCACTCTCTTTCACGTTCTGTCTACTCTGTGTTTCATTCTGTCCTTTTCTGTGTTCTATCTAGACGCTCTATCTCTCTCCCTCTCTGTCTTCCTTTGTCTGTCTCTCTCTCCTTGTGTATATGTCTCTTCCTGGGACTTCTTACTTAAGACAACTCCATGGGTCTCGGTAAATTAGTTTCATTATCTCTCTCTCTCTCTCTCTCTCTGTGTGTGTGTGTGTGTGTATGTTTATTGTTATATTTGATTATGTCACAGCTTTACCTTTGTGTGTGTGCATGCGTGCATGAGAACTGTGCGGTGACAAATGCAAAAGGATATTGGGCCCACCCATAGACCCAGGTAAATTAGCATACAGGCTTCAGGTACACTCTGCTGAGACAGTGTATACTGTGTGGGTCTTTCCATAAACTAGGGTACCAGTGAGGATTTCCTGAGGACCTGTTCATATGTCATTGATAATAATCTGCCAATTGTTTTCATGTCATTACATTTGGATATAACATGGGAACATAGCTACATTCAATCAAATTCACCAGTTGATGTAAAGCCTATGTTAATCTTTTTGCAGGCAATCGTGTTCTTTTGATTAATGTGTTCTCAATTTCCATGGTATAATGTTGTTTTGAATTTTGTATTCATGTTTTGAAAACACATTTTCTGTTCTGCAAAAGGCCACAGAGTTCTGTGTCTTTTTGGACTCTGTTTTTAAAATTCCTAACATTGTTCCAAAAAAATATTTTTCAGAAAATCTCTAATGTGGGGTATGACAGAATAGAACAGAGAGCGAATGGGTGAGGGCTGTGACTCAATCCACCAACTAGAGAAGATTGGGTGATTGCAAAGATGGAGAGGCTATACTCTTCATCTAGAATAGGCGGTAATGATTACGGCCATTATTGCTCTGTGTGTGTTAGCCCATAAAGACACGACAGAGCAGTAAGGCTTGAGACATGCCAGAGCTCTCTATATATTGCCATCTGTGTGTGTTTGCCATATACAGGGGAACACTATGGCCTAGGGCAGAGAGGGCTATTTGACGGGAATAAAGACCATTTTAATCATACTGACAGCAGGAACTGCCCTCACATTCACATGTACCTATAACAAGCGTGTGTGTGTGTTGTGTGTGTGTGTGTGTGTGTGTGTGTGCGTGTGTGTGTGTGTGTATGAATGTGTGTTTAATTGACCTGTGCACATGCCTATCATACAAGCATTATATGGCTGCTATAGTGTATACCCCAGCCCCCCGCCCAGTACTAGTAATGTTGCTACTGTACAGAACTACCGTAATGAAAAATGCCAAGCCCTGTTCAATAGAGCTCAGATGACCACGTCCCGTTGGTGTGAAACCATGGAAATGGTACAACCAGACGATTTCGCAGAGACATGCAATTTCATCCTTGAGTAGGTAGATAATCTTTTGACTTCACTACCAAACAACAAGGCAAATGGATCAGATGGCGTCACTTATGAGACTTTAAAGGCCACAAGGCCCCAGTCCTCCCGTGCCCTCATGCATATCTTCAATGCCTGTCTGATTAAGGGAAAGGTACTCACGGAAGGGTGCTCTTATCCACAGAATACCCCAAAAAAGGCAATGTTCCAGACAATCCATCTACATGGAGAGACATCTCTCTCTTCCCCTTTGCCTATAAAGTGTCCATGGAATGCTTGCCCGCATACTACCATGGCTTGTAGATACAGGCATTCTCTCTCCCAAACAAATAGCATATAGAGACAGGGCGTGAATGAGCATGTATTCTGCCTAAAAACCGGAATCGATGACTTCAAGCATGGTGTTTTTGGACTTTAGCGATGCCTTTGGTACTTGATCACGTAGTGTAATGATCAATGCACTTGAGGAAATACTACTGCCTCAGCCTTTTGTGGACATGATATCTGACGTGTACAAAGACTCTTTTCTCCGTGTTATCTGTGGGAAGCAGCTGAATGAGCACATCCCATTCAGGGTTGGAATAAAAACAGACTGCCCATGGAGTGCCGTTAACTTCATCCTAGCCATCAACCAGTGGCTGAAATGGCTATGCCAGTGTGCCCCTGAACCTAGTACTGGGGTATGCTCATGACATTCAGATCACCTCCAGAAAGGTGCATGTTATCAAAAAAAACATGCTCTCTCGTACAGATGACTTTTTGAAATGGTCTGGGCTGGAATTAAAGACACAAAATGTGCAGTGTGCCACGAAATACGCAGCAGAGGCAACCACTGGTTGATAAGCCCCAACCTTTAATCTAATGAATAAACCAATCAGAGTGTACTCTCGTCGTGAAACATACAGCTATCTTTAACATAAGTTGAATGTTTCTGGCGGGGAACAAGTTGAGAAGTGGGGGGGAACATGTTGAGAAGCTTTTCCATGAGTATTTAACCAGGCTTGATGTGATTGACATTTCCCCTTTGCTTGTGGTCATGAAGCTAGAGGCTGTGAGAGAGGTGGCCCTATAGCAAAGATTCAACATCTGTTTGCAAATGTGCATATCCCAAATAAGGTTACGAGGGAAATAAATAACAGAACTTTACAAGTGGTGAGAAAGTGGCTATGCTTAAACACGCACCACATGTGACTTTATCTTCCTGAGTCGAAAGGTGGGGGTTTGGGTGTCTCAAATGTCGAGTGGATGTACACTGCTACCAGACTGACTCACCTGCTGAACATGCTCAACGGTGACGACGTGACAGTTAGGGAGCTAGCCAGACCCTCTCAGGTTCTGGACTTAGGGAGGAGGAAGTTCCCACAGGCCACGGACACTGAGGACAACTTCCTGGGCTTCAGGAGGAAGGCCAATGGAATACTCGTGCTGCGGGTGTTGAAATCTGGTCTGACTGGCCGAACCACAATGACCTGTGCAACTGGACTGGAATAGAGCTTAGATGGACACGGACTGGCCTGAGGCTGCAGGTGAAACTCTCTGCTCTGGAATGTGGTGATCTACTATTCCATGTACCAGAATGCTGCCATTGGTGAGGACATTCTCACCTTTACCGTTAACCCGAGGCTGCAAGTTATACCAACAAAATACAACCTAGCACTCGTACCTGCAAAACATGGTCCGTTCTGTATTTTACACCCTGAGTTAAATGTAGTGGAGTCTGTTGCACATGTTGTTAATGGTTTACCGTTCACAAATTTGATTACATCCCTGTTAGTGAGCATTTCTCCTTTGCCAAGATAAGCTGACAGGTGTGGCATATCAAGAAGTTATTAAACAGCATGATCATTACACAGGTGCACCTTGTGCTGGGGGCAATAAAAGGCCACTCTAAAATGTTCAGTTTTGTCACACAAAACAATCCCACAGATGTCTCAAATTTTGAGAGAATGTGCAATTGGCATGCTGACTGCAGGAATGTCCACCAGAGCAAACCAGTGGGTTTGCACAACCAAAGCTATGGACAATGATCATAGTTGCACTTTATTGATGGCAATTTGAATGCACAGAGATACCATGATGAGATCCTGAGGCCCATTGTCGTGCCATTCATCCGCTGCCATCACCTCATGTTTCAGCATGATAATGTACGGCCCCGTGTCGCAAGGATCTGTACACAATTCCTGGAAGCTGAAAATTTCCCAGTTCTTCGATGGCCTGCATACTCACCAGACATGTCACCCATTGAGCATGTTTGGGATGCTCTGATTCGACCTGTACGACAGCGTGTTCCAGTTCCCGCCAATTTCCAGCAATTACGCACAGCCATTGAAAAGGAGTGGGACAACATTCCACAGGCCACAATAAACAACCTGATCAACTCTATGCGAAGGAGATGTGTCGCGCCGCAAGAGGCAAATGGTTGTCACACCAGATACTGACTGGTTTTCTGATTCAGGCCCCTACCTTTTATTAAGGTATCTGTGACCAACAGTATTGTTTTAAAAAAACTAACATTTTGTGCGGGGTAGATCAGCTTAAATATTGCAGATAGACTGTGGCTTCAATAAATGTAATTGTCTGCATCATTTACAATCCCCCATAAATGTTGAAATTTTTCAGCCATTCCTGAACCTGCGACCAAAAATTACCAAAACAAGTGATCTAATTATTCTGTCTCTTTGCAGCAAAATCTGCAGTGATGGAATTGTTGTATCCCCCATATATATAACATTCTATTTAAATTGAAAAAGTTTTTAATCTGGGTCGTTTTGTGTATCAGTTCATAAACCATGTGCCATGTAATCAGTTCACCGAAAATGTCCTCCCAACTATTTTGCAACCTGTATGGTGCAGCTGTAAATATTTTGGTTATTAAATGAAACTGGTATATATTTTCTTATTGATCACAATTTTCTTTAGCCAATTTTGGTCTTTATTGCAGGGCCGACAGACAAGTTCCATACCTTCTCCCCTTTCCCGCCTCCTCCATTTTTGCGGTAATGCTGCTATCAGTTGGTTGTAATTTTGAGTAGAGCAGACATTTATATATATTTTTGTTAGCTGCATGTGTGACCATGTGTTTCCATGGAAGCTAAATTTTGTCTAATTTGTCTACATTTCTGTTAAAATGTATTGTAGTGAGAATACCGAGAATACCGAGTATGTCCACTTCACTGTCCACTTCACAACTACACGGTAATGTAAAAGTTTTTTAGATACATAATATGGTGCATTTATCATAATTTGGTTTTAATCCAGAGAGGTTAGAAAAATTATTGAGATCCTCTGAGGCTTTGCAGGGATCCAAGTTGGGGATTTAAAAGAAAACATGAATCGGCAGCGTACAATGACACCTTCGTTTTTAAGCCCTGGATTTCTAGCCCCTTGCTATTATTGTTGGAACTGATTTTAATGGCAACAATTTCGATGGCTGTAGTAAATAGATAAGCCAATAATGAACAGCCTTGTTTTACTCCTCTTGCCAGTTTAATACCTTCTGAAAAGTAGCCATTATTTACTCTTTTACACCTAAGGCTACATAACTTTAACCCATTTTATAAGAGATTCCCCAACATTTAAATAGTCCAGGCATTTATATAGAAATTCCAGTCGCCTTTTTAAAGTCAGCTATGAATACCAGGCCTGGTTTCCCTGACTTTTCATAGTGTTCTATTGTTTCCAGTACCTGTCTTATATTATCTCCAGTGTATCGTCCATGTAAAAAACCTTTCTGATTAGGATGAATAATATCTCACAATACCTTTTTAATTCTATGCCCTATGCATTTTGCTAGGATTTTGGCATCACAACACTGAAGTGTAAGGGGTCTCCAGTTTTTTAGGTGGACTGGATCTTTATATTTACCATCTGGGTCGTGTTTAAGTAATAGTAAAATCAGACCTTCTTGCTGAGTATCTGACCATTTTATAGGAGTGATTAAAATATGTTAATAACGGACCTTTGAGTACATCAAAAATATTTGATATACACTACATTACCAAAAGTATGTGGACACCTGCTCGTCGAACATCTCATTCCAAAATTATGGGCATTAATATGGAGTTGGTCCATATTAAGTTGGTCCCTTTGCTGCTGTAACAGCCTCCACTCTTCTGGGAAGGCTTTCCACTAGATGTTGAAACATTGCTGCGGGGATTTGCTTCCATTCAGCCACAAGGGCATTAGTGAGGTCGGGCTCTGATGTTGGGCGATTAGGCCTGGTTTTCAGGCGGCGTTCCAATTCATCCCAAAAGTGTTCGGTAGGATTGAGGTCAGGGCTCTGTGCAGGCTAGTAAAGTTCTTCCCCACCAATTTCCCCAAACAATTTTTGTATGGATCCTCGCTTTGTGCAAGCAGGCATTGTCATGCAGAAACTTCTCCAAACTGTTGCCACAAAGTTGGAAGCACAGAATCATCTAGATGCTGTAGCTTTAAGATTTCCATTTACTGGAACTAAGGGGCCTAGCTCGAACCATGAAAAACAGCCCCAGACAATTATTCCTCCCCCACCAAACATTACAGTTGGCACAATGCATTTGGGCAGGTAACGTTCTCCTGGCATCCTCCAAACCCAGATTCGTCCGTCGGACTGCCAGATGGTAAAGAGTGATTCATCACTCCAGAGAATACGTTTCCAGTGCTCCAGAGTCCAATGGCGGCAAGCTTTACACCACTCCAGCTGACACTTGGCATTGCGCATGGTGATCTTAGGCTTGTATGCGACCGCTCGGCCATGGAAACCCATTTCATGAAGCTCTAGACAAACAGTTATTGTGTTGACGTTGCTTCCAGAGGCAGTTTGGAACTCGGTAGTGAGCGTTGCAACTGAGGACAGACGATTTTTACTCACTACGCGCTTCAGCACTCAGCGGTCCCGTTCTGTGAGGTTGTGTAGCTTATTACTTCACAGCTGAGACGTTGTTTCTCCTAGATGTTTCCACAATAACAGCACTTACAGTTGACTGGGGCTGCTCTAGCTTGGCAGAAATGTGAAGAGCTGATTGGAAAGGTGGCATCCTATGACTGTTCCACGTTGAAAGTCACTGAGCTCTTCAGTAAGGCATTTCTACTGCCAATGTTTGTCTATGGAGATTGCATGGCTGTGTGCACGATTTTATACACCTGCCTGCAACGGGTGTGACTGAAATAGCCAAGTCCACTAATTTGAAGGGGTGTCCACATACTTTTGTATATATAGTGTACCTCAACTTGTATGCCATCCAGCCCTGGAGTTTTCCCGGACTTGGCTTTAATTGCATCTAGTAGTTCCTCCTCTGTTATTCACACAATATTTTTTTGTGTAGCTGTTAGTTTAGACTATTTATAGAAAATAATCCTTACAAGTAACTTCAGTTAGTGGAAATGGAGGAGACTGAAATGAAAACATATACTTAAAGTACTTTGATTCCTCTTAAAATAATGTTTGGTGAATGATGGATGACTCCTTCATTTCTTTCTGTTAATTATATTTGGTAGCATTTCTATGTTGACGATAAATAAAATATTTGGTGCACTTTTGTCCGTATTCCATCCAGTTCGCTTTATTTTAATTTTTTTACATATTACAATTGATCTGTCTTGAATAAGTTCCTTCATTGGTTTTGGTTTTTCTTCTAACTTATTCTGTACCTCTGTTACACTTTTTATTGCTATCTATCTGTGCTGTTAGTTCCTCTTTTTTGCCTTATTAAAGATGAGCTATTTTGACCTAAATAATTTCTGTTTGAAGATGAGTATTGAATTGAATGACCTCTGAAGTTACATTTAAAAGTGTCCCAAACAATAAGGGGATCTGCTGTACTTATGTTATGTAGAGAAAAGTCAGTTACACATTCTTCTGTCTTGGGTAAAAACAATTTGTCATCCAGTAGGTTTGATTACATTTCTAATATCCTTGCGGAAATTCTGTAAGACTAATGTGTATACTAATTATTTGATGGTTCGACTTCATTCTGTCCCCTATCAACACTCTTTTAACTTTTTGTGCCAGCGAAAATGACATAAGAAAGTAGTCAGGACGACTAGGTTGACTGAGCCTCCGCCATATATATCTCACTAGGTCAGGATATTTAAGTCTCCATATGTCCACTAGTTCCAATATAACCATACTATTCGTAATTGGCTTAAGTGCATGAGGGTGATCGTTTGTAGTGTGATTTCCTTTATGGTCCATTGAGGTACTTAAAACCTTATTATAATCTCCCACCATAATAGTTGAGTCATGTATTGCCTGTAAACTCGATTATTATTATAGATATTTTCAAAGAAGCATGGAGAAATATATTTATTTAAATTGACTGATTTCCTTACACTGTATTAACTTTAATTCATTAAAATCTTTGAAATTGTTGCATGTTGTATTTATATTTTTGTTCAGTGTATTTAGGAAAGGTACTGTAATTTATATGTTGGGGGCTAGGGTCAGTCTGTCATATCTGGAGTATTTCTCCTGTCTTATCCTGTGTCCTGTGTGAATTTAAGTATACTCCCTCTAATTCTCTCTCTCTCTCTCCCTCCCCTCCTGGAGGACCTGAGCCCTGGGACCATGCCTCAGGACTACCTGGCCTGATGACCCCGTGCTATCCCCAGTTCACCTGGTCATGCTGCTGCTCCAGTTTAAACTGTTCTGCCTGTTGCTATGAAACCCTGACCTGATCACCGGACGTACTACCTTGTCCCAGACCTGCTGTTTTCAACTTTTTCTCTCTTCCGCACCTGCTGTCTCTAACTCTGAATGCTCGGCTATGAAAAGCCAACTGACATTTACTCCTGAGGTGCTGACCTGTTGCACCCTCTACAACCACTGTGATTATTATTATTATTTGACCCTGATGGTCATTTATGAATATTTATGAACATTCGAACATCTTGGCCATGTACTGTTTTAATCTCAAACCGTCACAGCCAGAAGAAAACTGGCCACCCCTCAGAGCCTGGTTCCTCTCTAGGTTTTCTTCCTAGGTTTCGGCCTTTCTAGGGAGTTTTTCCCAGCACCGTGCTTCTACATCTGCATTGCTTGCTGTTTGGGGTTTTAGGCTGGGTTTCTGTATAACACTTTGTGACATCGGCTGATGTAAAAAAGGCTTTAGAAATAAATTTGATTGATTGATTGATACTGTATATCTTCAGCACATCATAGAATATGCATGTAAATATATTTTTTTATACACTGTATGTAAAAAAAATGTTTACCACATGTGTAATGATGAAGTGTAATGTTGAGTCTATTGACCTCAGCTAACTTGGCTTTAGGTTCGGCAAAACACAGCATCCCGTGATCCAAAATGGATCATACTTGGCAGTTTTCTGTATTTTGAAAGTTTCCTGTCTTGAAAACTTGATTGCTGACATGCAGAACATTTTGGGACTATATCAACAATGGACTAATGAAACAAATACCAAAATATCCTTTTTTGGTGGAGTTTTCTTTTAGTGTTTAATGTTGCTTTCCGAGCATTGTGTTGGTTGCTAGATAGCTCGCTTTGTAGCGAGGGCTGGGTTTCTCTGATAGCAATATAGTTAGAACACTTAATCTAGCTAGCTAGATTAATTCTAGCTAAAAATAATCGTATTTTTCTTTGCAGTGGGTCCTTCTGGTCTGGATTCTTAACTGCCAATGGACAGATCCCAGCCAATGTATATTCGTATTTTATACCATTTAGCTAGCTAGTTCCTGAATATGAAACCCTTATTCTTCATCTTGTCTGGAATTGTTTCACTGATTCTCTTTCCCTACATTATCCACAGGGTAACTATGAGTCTGAAAGCGAATGGCGCCGACAGACATGGCAGCTCTGCTTCTAGCTCCTAAGCAACTTTGCAGTATTTTGTTTTTTTTGTGTGTTATTTCTTACATTACTAGCCCAGTACGTCTTTTTGTGATTATACATACAGCTGGAAATAACTTTAGGATATCAGAGTGGCAGTAACTCACAAGCATTACGACCAGGAATACAACTTTCCCGAACTACAATTTAACTAAGCCCAAAGGCTGCTCAAAGATGCCGCCGGTGGAGAAGAGGTATTCGGAGTAGTCTTCTATTCCGACTCAGGAGGGGTGCACACCCATCCACCGCTTCCGAGTATATTACTTAAAGTAGATGAGCTCAGGGTTAGGATCTCCTTTCAGAGAGACATCAGGGACTGTAACATACTCTGTTTCACTGAATCATGGCTCTCTCAGGACATACTGGCCCTGTCCATACAGCCAGCTGGATTCTCAGTATATCGCGCAGGTAGTAATAAAGAACTCTCTGGGGAAGAAGAAAGGCGTGGAGTATGTTTCATAATTAACTACTCATGGTGTGATTGTGATAACATACAGAAACTCAAGTCCTTTTGTTCAGTCAACCTAGAATACCTCACAATCAAATGCCGACCATATTTCCTCCCAATAGTATTCATTTCAGTTACAGTCACAGCCGTATATATTTCCCCTCAAGGAACTACACTGGACTTTATGCAAACTGGAAACCACATATCCTGAGGTTACATTTATTGTAGCTGGGGATTTTAACAAAGCAAATTTGAGGAAAACGTTACCGAAGTTCTATGAACACATTGACTGTAGTACTCGCTCTGGAAAAACACTCGATCACTGATATTCCCATTTCCTGGATGCTTACAAGGCCCTCCCCTGCCCTCCCTTTGGCAAATCAGATCACGACTCCATTTTGTTCTCCCTTCCTATAGGCATAAACTCAAATAGGAAGTACTTGTGCTAAGGTCTATTCAACGCTGGTCTGACCAATTGGAATCCATGCTTCAAGATTGTTTTAATCACGCGGACTGGGATATGTTCCGGGTAGCCTCTGAGTATAACCTTGACATATACACGGACACGGTGACTGAGCTCATCAGGAAGTGTATAGGGGATGTTGTTCCCACGGAGACTATTAAAACCTTCCCAAACCAGGAACCGTGGATAGATGGCAGCATTCACTCAAAACTGAAATTGTGAACCGCCGCATTTAACCCTGGCAAGGTGCCTGGGAATATGCTTGAATACAAACAGTGCAGCTATTCCCTCTGTAAGGTAATCAAACAGGCAACACGTCAGTACAGAGACAAAGTGGAGTCGTAATTGCCTAGTTAAATAAAGGTTAAATGAAATAAAAAAATATATAATAATTAAACAGCTCAGACACGAGACGTACACTACCGTTCAAAAGTTTGGGGTCACTTAGAAATGTCCTTGTTTTTGAAAGAAAAACACATTTTCCCCCCAATAAAATAACATCAAATTGATCAGAAATACAGCGTAGTCATTGTTTATGTTGTGACTATTGTAGCTGGAAACGTCAGATTTTTTAGGGAATATTTACATAGGCGTACAGAGGCCCAATATCAGCAACCATCACTCCTGTGTTCCAATGGCACGTTGTGTTAGCTAATCACAGTTTATCATTTTAAAAGGCTAATTGACCATTAGAAAACCCTTTTGCAATTATGTTAGCACAGCTGAAAGTTGTGCTAGGGCCGACAGAACCGTTGCTAACAGTGGAGCCCAACCAAATCAGGAAGCCTGACCTTACTGGGTAGTCACACATTAACTCCTAATTCTTCATAATGCAACTCTTTTGCATTATCCTCAGGGTAACTGTCAACTTGTTTAAATACCTTATTTTCAAATACAAAGACAGTGCACAGAGGTACATTTTTCAGGTGCGACCTTTGAGTGACTTTCTGAGCTCACAAAGGAAAGCAATACATTTTTGAGTCTTAATTGTTTGTGTTTTGTGCCTTTTTTTCTATTGCATTTGACATGCATTTAATAACATTTCTTGCACATTAATCACCATATATTATGACCTACAGGGTATGTACTACTCACATATAAAAATGTATTATTCATATATATGTATATATGCATCATATATTATGTATTATTCATATATAAATATATTGACATGCATACTGTTAAATATATTTTAAACAAATATATGTAAATATATGAATAGCAAACTTATTTAAAATTCACATTACCACATATGGATAAGATATACATGTAAATATATTTACATACAGTTGAAGTCGGAAGTTTACATACATACACAATTGTTTACAGACAGATTATTTCACTTATAATTCACTGTATCACAATTCCAGTGGGTCAGAAGTTTACATACACTAAGTTGACTGTGTCTTTAAACAGCTTGGAAAATTCCAGAAAATGATGTCATGGCTTTAGAAGCTTCTGATAGGCTAATTGACATCATTTGACTCAATTGGAGGTGTACCTGTGGATGTATTTCAAGTCCTACCTTCAAACTCAGTGCCTCTTTGCTTGACATCATGGGAAAATCAAAAGAAATCAGCCAAGACCTCAGAAGAAAAATTGTAGACCTCCACAGGTCTGGTTCATCCTTGGGAGCAATTTCCAAATGCCTGAAGGTACCACGTTCATCTGTACAAACAATAGTACACAAGTATAAACACCATGGGACCACACAGTCATCATACCGCTCAGGAAGGAGACGCGTTCTGTCTCCTAGAAATTAACGTACTTTGGTGCGAAAAGTGCAAATCAGTCCCAGAACAACAGCAAAGGACCTTGTGAAGATGCTGGAGGAAACAGGTACAAAAATATCAATATCCACAGTAAAACGAGCCCTAAATCGACCTAACCTGAAAGGTCGCTCAGCAAGGAAGAAGCCACTGCTCCAAAACCGCCATAAAAAAGCCAGACTGCGGTTTGCAACTGCACATGGGGACAAAGATTGTAGTTTTTGGAGAAATGTCCTCTGGTCTGATGAAACAAAATAGAACTGTTTGGCCAAAATGACCATCGTTATGTTTGGAGGAAAAAGGGGAAGCTTGCAAAGAACACCATCCCAACCGTGAAGCACAAGGGTGCAAATGTGTATGAATGTGTGTTTGAATGACCTGCAAATTTGCCTACCATACAAGCATTTATATGGCTTCTATATTGATACGCCGTAACACAAAAATAACATTACACAAATTCAACCACCCCGATGCACCCAGCTGTCCAGGTTTGTCTTTAATAAAAAACTGTTTGTGTGAGTGTGTGTATGGGTGGTGGAATCCATGTATTCCTTTGTTGTGTCTTTGCCTTTATGTGTGTGTGTGTGTGTGTGTGCGTGCGTGCGTGTGTGTGGTTTGTGGTGTGTGCGGGTGATTGTGTGTGTGTTGTGCTTTGAGGATGTCCCTGCCCACATGTGGTCTAAGATAAGCACAGTCAAGGCTGTTTGATACATTCCTCACATTTCCTTCATATCACCCCATGTTCCTTCCACCGCCGTTGTGTGTGTGTGTGTGTGTTAAAGTTAGAACAATGTATTTAAGTGTTACTCCACAATAATACAAAATACAGTTAAAAAAAAAAACAGATTGGACTATTCAAATGGAGTTTTGAGACACAAAAACAATTATGGTCAAACATGGTACAGGCGTCATCTATAATATATAATATAATCTATACACATGTATACATCAACAAAATAACAAAAAAAGGCAAAGTACAGTGGCTTATTAAAGGATAATTAAGCACTTAAAAGAAACGTCTCCATTGGAGGATAAGATGGCAGGCTTAGGCGTAGACATTTACATTCTTGTTATCTAGTAAATGATCTACTATTTTATTATTTTCATCAAGACCGTTCAAATGTTTATTTTGGCTGCACAGCTGACAGAAAATATCATCTGAAATGTTGCTGTATAACCCACAGTAAAGCAAGGCATGAGCTTCAGTCGCAATGGAACCAGAGTTACAAAAAGAACATGTTTATGTAGGGATGTGTTTGTGTATCAACCAGTCTCAATTGCGAGATGGGTCTCTCCACATCTACATTTTGCAAAATAGCTTCGATATCGCTTGTATAAAACAGTACATACATAGAGTTCTGCCCCAAAAGTGTATTTAAAAAGCCAATAGCTCCACAGTTCATTACTTTCAGATTTGTTTATCAGTTGGTACACTTAGGACCTGAGCGCCAGGTCAAAACCGTGCACATTGTATCGCCTTGACAAGTAGTAATTCCTATGCGGTCAGTGTAACCCAACCACGTTCTGGGGAACAGAAGGTGTGGTCTTTGTCTGTGTGAACCTAGCTGTATACTGAAGTGTTGTTTGCCAACTGTTTCCTAGATAGCCCGCCAGACAGTCCACATTTTTGTTCTAGCCCTGCACTCAACACCTGATTTAATTAGTTAATTCAACTCATCGACTAATCACAGAGACCTTAGTGCGCCAGTGCTATAGCCTATAGCAAACTCATTGCCAAACATAACAACAACTATAGGAGTTGGGACAAACAGATCAAGGACCAGTCTAGAGCAGGGCTACAACAAACATGTGGAATGTCTGGTGGGCGGTCTACACAGGAGAGTGTTGGGAAACACTGGATTTCCACAAAATCACTATAAAGAAAGTGGATGTACTTTCAGACTGTGGCCACTAAGTGGTGCCCTTACAGTTCGGCATGGAAGCTAGCTACCTCCTCATTCACAGCTGGTCGTCTTCCTCCTTCAAAGCTTTAATTGCGGCGCTGAACTGGGAAGGAGAGAGAATGGGAGGAAATCCTAGAGCTTTAGCCTGCAACAATGACCAATTCCCGAAGAAAGAGTAACAAGGGAAAAAAAGACAGCTTGGTCTCAGAAAGGGAGGTGTGTAGGGAAGAAGATGTAGAGGTGGGATCGGAGGAAAAGAGAAAGGGAGGAAGAGAGGGAGGGACGGAGAGAGGGAGGGGGGTTTATTAGCCTCATTTAATTAAGAGGTTGAAAGCAAAGGGAAGGGGAGGAGTGCAAGTTAAAACAGTGAAGTCAAGTCCAGGCGATTTGCTAATTAGAACTTTAAACATGGAACAGTTTCTTTCCATCTTTCAACACTCTCTCTTTCATTCTCTCCCTACATTATCTCTTTTTCTTCTTTCTTTCCCCCTTTCTTTGTTTCTCCCTCTCTCCCCCTCTCTCCCTCTTTCCCGCTCTGTGAGCGCTACTCTGTATTCACCTTGATCCTCTGCCAAGAATGCAGCAGGCAGGACACACAAGAGGGAATGAGGTAGTGGTGCTTGCCTCACATGACCTCTGCTTTATAACTATTGCGAATGTGCAGTTCACTGCAGGATAAAGTAGGGAAACTGATGTTCCGTTTCACTCAACTCAAAGAATGTTCAGTATATCACCTTTTATAGTACTAATCTTGCTATTTTGCTGATATGAGAACGCGGGTGTCAATCATTATTTCAGACATCACATGAAGTAAAGATGAATCCACATCCCACACCATGAATTGTGTAGATCCAGCTACGTAACCCAACCCCGACCCAAAATGCATTGACAAGATATCCACCAAATAAAATCATGAAATCATATGGCGCTTTTGGTTCCCATTCAATTTGGATTGTCACACATGTATTTGGGGAGTTTCTCCCATTCTTCTCTGCAAATCCTCTCAAGCTCTGTCAGGTTGGATGGGGAGCGTCGCTGCACAGCTATTTTCAGGTCTCTCCAGAGATGTTCGATCGGGTTCAAGTCCGGGCTCTGGCTGGGTCACTCAAGGACATTCAGAGACTTGTCCCAAAGCCACCCCTGCGTTGTTTTGGCCTGTGTGCTTGGGGTTGTTGTCCTGTTGGAAGGTGAACCTTCGCCCTCCCCAGTCTGAGGTCCTGAGCGCTCTGGAGTAGGTTTTCATCAAGGATCTCTCTGTACTTTGCTCCATTCATCTTTCCCTCGATCCCGACTAGTCTCCCAGTCCCTGCCGCTGAAAAAAATCCTATCACCTTGATGCTGCCACCACCATGCCTCACAATGGAATTCCCTTATAGCCAATCAGAAATGAGTATTTAACAATGCTGTGGTATAATGAGCAGTAACTCTCTGGAAGAAAGTACACTTTAGATCCCTGTAGATGCACACACAAGACGAATGCCCTTTTAGCCAATCAGAAATGAGTTTTCAACAATGCTGTGGTATAATGAGCAGTAATTCTCCAGAGGAAAGTATTTTTTAGATCCCTGTAGATGCACACACAAGACGAATGAGCGAAGATGCACTCTGAACTATTGACTAATGACGTGAAAACGACACACTGAGGACAGACACCGAATGTGGGCCGGAGACAGATGACAATGACAAGATGGATGTCTCGGAGTCACATACTGAAGATGCTTAGCTGAAAACGTCGTCAGCAGACGAATGACTCACTCCCACTGTTTGTGTCTGGGACCTCATGCCATGGGTGAGCGGACAGTGTTTGTCGGAGGTTTGTTTGGGGTTAAGTGAGCGTTCTCATCACTCTTTGTCTGAGTTGGGATGACCCTAGGACTCCTGTCTGAACTGGGGTGCTTTTGGGAACGTATTCTAAAAGAGCTGTGACTGCCGATTCAAGGCAACTGAATCATCTGTCTAAGTCTCAATGCTTTCCTCGTTCACTCATTCAACCTGTCACCCGTACTGTAGTTAAACTTTAGACACCTTTTATCTGTCCCTTTACAAAACCTCCTACTGTATGGACTCAGAGAAGTCAGATGGGGATTTAAGGTATTTTTGTCTGTGGGTCTGTCTGTCTGTGGGTCTGTTTGTCTGCGGGTCCGTCCATCCATCTGTGTGTTGAGTTTATTTGAGTTGAGTTTATTTGATTTTTAAAAAGGGACAGTGCACACTAATCAAAGTTTCAGTAAAAGTGTCGGTTTTAGCCAGCCGGCTAATTTTCAACCGCAGTCCCTGGGCAGGTTATTAAAAACAATTACAATATATACAATCATTGAGCAGTGAGCACACGCAGAGCAACATAGGACAAGCAAGACATAGCATAGAGACAGAGCAACATAGGACAAGCAAGACGTAGCATACAGACAGAGCAACATAGAACAAAAAGCAGTAAGACAAAATTCATAAAAGCAACAGTGTTTCCACACCTCACAAGCTACAGACAACAGACAACATGGAAAGCGGCAATACACAGCTAGGGATTATGTTCACAAATCTGATTGGCCTTTAGCCATGTCTTTATGCATTTTGTGAAAGTGTGATATGTGGTGCAGTTATGTGTGTCTGATGGCAGTGTATTCCAGAAATGGGAAGCTCTCACAGAGAAAGCAGATTGACTAAAGGTGATTTTCCTTAAGGGAACTATACAGTCACCTCTCATGGCAGACCTTGTGGATCTGCTGCCATATGTTTGGGTTTTCTGTTTAACAAAAATACTGAGTGGAGGGGGGACCCAGGCCATTTAGGATCTTGAATACAAGACATGCGTCGGTGTATTGCACAAGATTTTCCCAACTCAGGAGCTCATGCTTTCTGAGGATGTAACAGTGATGATGGCTATTGGGCTTCCTATAAAGCACTTTGAGAGCCTGTTTGTAGACAGACTGAATAGGTTTTAATGTTGTACAGCAAGCTTGGGCCCAACTAGTCAAGCAGTATGTTAAGTGGGTGAGTATCATAGATTTGAAGTACAGTTTTGCTACCTCTGTAGTCAAAAATTTCGTATAAATCGGAAATTAGCTAGGTTGAATTTGGTTACCTGAATTACCTTTTTCACATGCTTTTTAAAAGAGAGGTTGGAATCAAGTATGATGCCAAGGTACTTAAAATCAGATACCACCTGGAGCTTCTCCCCTGACACATAGACATCTGGCTCAGTAGCATCTGTTGCCCTCTTTGTGAAGAACATGCAAACAGTTTTTTTCACATTGAGATGCAAACACAAGTCACTGAGCCACTTTGTAACCTGGACCATTACAGTAGTGAGTTCTTGTGCAGCTTGTTGTTTGCTCTTTGCATGCACATATATCACTATATTATCTGCATATATTTGAACTTCAGACCCGGTACAGACAGAAGGCAGATCATTAATGTACAGGCTGAACAGGAGGGGCCCCAGTATTGACCCTTGGGGCATGCCCACATCATAGCTAAGAGTGGGCGACAGCTCCTTGCTCACTCTGACACACTGAGTTCTGCCTTCAAGGTATGATTTCATCCATCTCAAGGCATCGGGGGAAAAGTTGAACTTGGACAATTTTGAAATGAGAATCTCATGGTTAACAGTATCAAAAGCCTTCCTTAGGTCCAGAAACACAGCACCAACAACGCCCCCTTTGTCCATCTTGGACTTCACATTTTCCAGAAGAAAGCAGTTGGCCGTTTCTGTGGAGTGTTTCACTCTGAATCCAAACTGCATGGAGTGTAATGTGAAGGGGCTGTTGTTGAGGTGGGCAATCAGTTGTTCTGCTACACACTTTTTTGACACCACAGGTAGTATACTAATGGGCCTGTAGTTACTCACGTCAGCAGGGTCACCCGATTTAAAGATGGCCGTTATTATGGCCGACTTCCATACCCTTGGAAACACCCCGAGACCAATAGATGTGTTGGTGACCTTAGTAATGGGGCCAATGAGTGACTCTTTGTAGTTTTTAAGAAAGGTAGAGTCCAGCCCAAACACATCTTTGGCTTTAGAGTTCTTTAGTGAGCTAATCACCTTGTTCACCTTTGACTCAGAAACCTCCCTTATGATGAAGACAGGTTGAGTGTCATTTACTAGCACTGAGCCCAAGAAACCAGTGGAGGGGTTCTGTGTCAGTACCCTGACAGAGTCAATAAAGTAGGAATTGAAGGCTATTGCTATTTCGACTGCATCCCGTGTTAGATTGTTATTCACCATGATTTCTAGTCTTTTTGCAGTGTTACTAAGGTCTTTCCCTGTTAACTTTTTTAGATTCTCCCAGATCAATTTAGAATTTCCCTTTGCTTCACCAATTATGTTTATAGAAAAGTTTTCCTTGGCCTGTCTGATTTCTTTCATTACCTTATTTCTCAACATGGTAAACCTACGTCTGTCATGCTCTAATTTGGATCTTAGGGCTATTTTTAGAGCATAATCTCGTTCTTTCATCAATTTCCAGATTTCTCCATTTAGCCAAGGAATAGTGCTCTTTTGGCCAGGTTTGGATTTTCTTTTCTTTAGGAAACCATTTATTGTAGTCTGGATTGTGGATAGAAAAACCTGACTGTCAGCTTCCACGTCTGTATAGGACAAGAGATCATTCCAGTTAATTCCCTTAATTGCGTTTTCAAAATAGTTTAATTCACTCTTAGGTATTCTTAGTTGATCCGGCTTTCTAACAGTAGAGAGGTTAAACCTGCTCTTAGACAGCTTTCTGGCTATAAGTGTCAGATTATGATCAGATAGCCCAGTAACCATATTGAATGATTTAGTCACTCGCTCTGGTTTATTACTGAACACCAAATCAATCTGTGTTTTAGAGCAACAAGTCACCCTGGTTGGCCCTTTAACTAGCTGTGTAAGGTCAAAGGTATTAGTGATCCGTTTGAGGGTTTTCCTACAAGACTTGTCTTCATAATTAATATTAAAATCTCCCATTAAGATGACCTATTTCCCAAAATCACATTCCCTAAGCATGTTATTAAACTGATCAAAAACACACTTTTGGTGGAAGGTGGCCTATACATTCCAATAAGGGTAAAATACATTTGGGGAGACAGTGTAACGTTCAGGCCAATACATTCTAGTTCATTATCACATGACCACTCAATTTGTTTACATCGGATATGTTCTTTAATGTAAATCATCACACCCCCTCCTCTTCCTTCAATCCTGTCTCTCCTGAAAACATTGTAGCCAGGCACAATCAAAACAGCATATGGAGAGTTTTTATGGAGCCATGTCTCTGAGAGGCAGAGGAAGTCAAGGTTGGAGTCTGTGAGTAGATGTTGAATTTGATCACTTTTTGGAATGACACTACGAATGTTCAAGTGCCCCCCTAGTAGTCCCTTGGGTTTAGCTCGTGGGTCCCAGATGACTCGAGAGTGATTGACACATTGAAAAAAGTTACATTTTCGGTGTTTTCTGATGGCTGGGTTTAGGCCGTTTTGTTTCGTTTTGATTAGGGGCAGTTCGGTAGCGCAATTAACAATCCCTCCCGCCTGCACTGGATGCGGGGAACTAATTAAAACAGCTTGCGTACCAGAAGCAGAGTCAGGGATCGCATATATCGACTTGGGTATGTTTGAAGAGTCAAAATCTGTCCTGGAGCCGGGTGAGTCGAGAGAAACCATGGGACCATAGCACTCACCCACTTCCACAGCGGCGACGATCAGTAGTGAAGGAGGGTAGTGAACAGGTAGTTTAAAAGTTTCCGATAAATGTTGGACTTGTGTTTGTTACGCCTCAGCGGTTCAGGGGAATAGGGAGCGAGGTAGACTTGGCCATTATTCAGAACATTATGGTATGCTGTGTACTGTCCGCTCCCGTGGAACAGTGAAACAATGTGTTTGGTGTTGATATTCTCCGGTAGTAGACTGATTGTGTCATCCCAGCAAGGACGCACTGAGATTATCAGTAGAGCAGCTACATAACTGACAATCATGGCAAAGTACTGGAGATAAAACACATAGTTGCGCTTTAACGCTTTGCATGAGTTACTTAGCTGGGGTCGGCGTACACCTGATGTTTTCGATAAAATAACAGCATTCGTATGAGAAGCGGCACCTGCCTCACCACCCTGTTTTCCGTCCGCCATTATTCCGTCCGCCATTATTCCGTTGTTTTCCCAGTGGGGGCAATTACTTTGTCACATATTACTCTGTCTGCCTGCCTATCTGTCTGTCTGTTCAACAGTGTTTAGTCATGTTCATCAGCTGAAGTGTAACGTAGGCTACTTACTGTAAATCATTCATTCTTAAACTCTTAAGAGCCTTGCTCTTAGACCAGTCTTCACTCTGCCTCGTTCTATCAAGGCCATGATCACTGCCCAATTACAGTCCATTACCCTCCAATGGCAGATACCCCCAAGATACCCCCAAATAGGTGGATATTTTCAGCTCCGCTGCACAAGTCGTTAGCATTTAACAATATTTTGGCGAGCAGGCTAATGTCTTTTCTCATTGACCTTGCATACCTTGCACAGCAACGTTCCGGGAACACTCCGAGAACTCCCATCACATAGGGAATAGGGTACCACTTGAGATGAAACCTCCATGTTGAATCACCTGTCACGTGTCTATAACATGTCACCACCCGTATAAGCCAACCACTTAATACCTCCACCCCTGAGGTCCGTTTTCCTGATTTCACCCCAGCCTTACCCTGCTGGACTACCGCCACCCTCCCAGCACCCCCACCACCCAACCTCTCCATCCCCTTATAGTGGTGTCTGGGTTGTGGGGATGGGCGCCTAACCAGGAGCAGATGTGGCTCCAGCAGCCGAGCCGCAGAGTACACCGGCCCTCATTAACATCAATGGATTTCCTAATGCGACAGCTACCATATTTCATTTACCGCCACGGACACCCAGACCACAACGGGACCCGCCCAGGGGCCAACTGATACTTCCACTCTCCGCGAGCCAACCGCGATGAGAGACAGAGGGAGAGGGGGGACGGAGTGACATAGAGAGAGAGAGAGAGAGTGTGTCTGTGCATGTGTGTTTGTTTGTTCATTCAAGGGCGCGCATTTGTGTGTCTTCATTTGATCGTGTGTATGTGTCCGAGTGCGTGTGTTTGTGTATAATGGATGAGGGAGGGGGCTTGTCGGAAACCGGAGCGGAACGAGATAGGACCCTCTCTCTCGCTAAGAGGAAATCAATTAATTCATACCTTTTATGGCGGTGTGTCTGTGATAAGGTTTACTGCTGCAGAGTCAGCAGCTACTGTATGATGAGAGAGACATGAAAGGGGAGGAACTAGAACAAGGGAGGAGAGAGAGTGTGAAAACAAAGAGAGGGGAATTCAATGGGCAGACAGAAAGAGATGGGGGGTAGAGCAAGAAAGAGAGAGATAGAGAGAGAGATGAAAAAGAGCGAGACAGAAAGAGAGATGGAGGGTAGCGAAGAAGGAGAGAGAGCAAAAAAGAGTGAGGTGGATATAAATAAAGGCCAAATAAAGCCCCTTTGAATTGAATTGAGAGAGATGACAAAAAGAGGGGAACAGAGGAGAGGGGTTGAGAGAGGAAAGAAGAGAGGGAAAAGGAGGAGTGCGAGAGAGAGAGATGATTTATGGTCCTCAATCTTATTGTTCCTGTACATGTGAGCATGTGCAGCTGGGGGAAAGGGAAATGGGCTACAGATGGACTGTGTCAAACAAGGGGCCTGAACTTCAATAGATACATTTAGCTAAATGACCCCTCCCCCTCAAAATACCATTCCCTCTTTCTCACCCATTTTCCTACTTCTGCCCACACAACACACACACACACACACACACACACAACACACACACACACACACACACACACACACACACACACACACACACACACACACACACACACACACACACACACACACACACACACACACACACACACATACACACACACACACACACACACACACACACACACACCTAATTGCCCCGGGGACTCCCCTGTTTTCTCTCTTGGAGGTATAAGTAGTAGAACATTAATTTCATTTTACTTACTTTTTTATTCGTCTTTTACAGGCACAGCAGGTATCGGGACCAGAAAGGACAAGGGCTGTGTTCCAAATGACACCCAAAGGGCTCTGGTCAAAAGTACGCTACTACAGTATATAGGGAATAGGGCGCCATTTGGGATGCAGCCAATAGCCTAAGCGGCAGCCTCTTTGAACTGTGGCAGGCTCGTTTAAAAAGGCACAAACACACATGTTAGCAATGTCCAGCCCTAACGACATGGCTACATTATAGAGCCCCAGACATACATGCATCACAGCTGTTCACACTCGCCTCCATAGGGATGGAGGGAGGGAGGGGTGGAGGAAGGTACGGAGAGGGAAGATAATGAAGGGGAGGATGGGAAAGTCTAGAAAGAGCTGGTACCTCCTTTTTGCATCCCTGGAGGTTTGTTCTATCTTGGGATTGAAGAATGATGGATTCCTTTGAGAATCCCCCCCCAATCCCGCCATCATTTCCTCCATCCCTCGCTCCTAAAAAAGTAATTCCCTCCGGGGAGCTGAGACATTAATTCCAGGTGCTTTCCCGTGCCGGGTGCCTGTAGCAAGGCGATGAGAGGGCCCCTCTGGATTTGTCAGTTGTGGTTGAAGCTGTCTCCAGGCCACTGAGCCCCTCAAAGCCTACCCAGGTCTCTGTAGCCCAACCACTCTAAGGCCAGGGAAAAGGGGAAAAGGGGGTAGTGTTAGTTTTGAGTGTCCTTTGTCTGGAGAAACAGTGTGATGTTATCCAGAAGGCCTGTCTGAAGTCCGAATGTTGCAAGTGTCTTCGTTGTGATCGTCAAGCTCAGTGTCATCGTCATTATCTTTCAACATCGAAGTTATTGGGATCATTCGTCATCATTGTCATTACCATCACCACCACTTCATTACCATTACCATCACCACCACTTCATCACCATCACAATCCCCACCATAATCATCACCACCATCACTACCATCACCTTAACCATCATCACCATCATCATCATAACCACTAATTACCATTACTCTTATTAGCCTAGTTAGTTAGATATAACAAATCTGGTTCCCAGAGAATCCAGTCAGGTGGACAAAGTGAAATAGCCTCCGTAAAATCATGTTCACCACCATCATCATAACCATAACCACCACCATCATCCCCACCACCACCACCATAACCGCTCATTACCATTACTCTTATCAACCTTGGTAGTTCGATACATCTTCTAGTCACGAGTGAGCGAAATACTCCCCATAAAATCTCCATTCGACCGGGTCCGAGTGGAGGTCCTGGCAAGTACAGCAGGAGGTCATCGCCACAACACAACACTGTAAAACACAAGGCAAGAGGTCAGAGGTCAGCGGTGTTGACATTCCTTCCATGGCAATCGGATATCAGCATGATTTATCTCAGAGAGAACAGGCTCTGGGAGGCACTCCCCACAGTGCCTCCCAGCTCCCGAAACTTAAACATTTATGTTCACCGTCTCTCTAGGTTGTCTGGGACTTGGGATAAAAGACCAGGGATAAGTCCCAAATGGCATCTTATTCCCTATATAGTGCACTATTTAGGGTAACACTATATAGGGAATAACGTGCCATTTGGGACACACTTAAGGTTTTTAGTGTCAGGCATGGATTGATCTCGGAGAGAGAGTGTTTATCTGCATTTCCTCTTTGGGAAAGGAGATAAAAGAAAAGTGTTGATTGATCTCTGCTAGGTTTTTAGTCTTTCCGTGGCGTACAGTGCAAGGGTGTACATTATCGCCCTGTCAAATTCCACACCTCTTGAAAGACTGAAGTAGTGTGTGTGTGTGTATTGAGGGTGTTCTGGTGAGCTTCTGCTGCTGTTAGGCCTAGCAGTTTGCATTTTACACACCGGTGGAGGTTATTGATATACTCTACTTCCAGGAACGGACAGTTGTGTGGTTGTGAGGTTTCGAGACCCTCAGATGAAAAAGTGCCCTTCAAAATACAGCTATTTATTGAATTCAAATTTAAAAGGCGTATCGTCCATCAAATTTGACATACGACCGTACATTTTTACCGTTATTTTACCAGGTAAATTGACTGAGAACACATTCTCATTTACAGCAATGACCTGGGGAATGCGACCTCTTTGGCATGTGCTGAGCATCCCAATCTGATAGTCAACCATAGTCTTTCGCTGAGCTTTCACCCACATGGGAAAAACTCTAACTGGAGATATGCAAGTAACTTTTTAGGGAATCTCACATTGATGTTGTCACATGTGCTCCCTCTCTGGCCTCTAGGTCACCAGCCTGTTCATTATGGAGCACAACTGTCCCATTCGATACGCGCACCTGCACGTCATCACTCCCCTTGGACTCCAACACTTCCCTGATTACCTTCCCTATATATGTCACTCCCTTCGGTTCCTTCCCCAGCCGTCGTTGTTTCTGTTTCTGTGTTATGTCTGTGCGTTGTTCCTGTTTCTTATCTTGTATCATGTTGTTTATTTATTAACACTCACTCCCTGAACTTGCTTCCCGACTCTCAGCGACCTCGTTACAGATGTCATGCATGACTATTGAGAAAGTCAGACACTGTTAGATGTCTGCTCTTTAGGACAGACATTCTTAAGTCATGATTTGAGAAAGTGTCGAGTGACCAGAAACACAGCCATATTTCCCTAAGGCTAGTCATTCCGCTGTGGTCACAGCTTATCTCAACCACTCAAATCAGCCGGCCCATAATTCCTTAGGGTTGGCTCAATCACATCTAATTACATTTTTTTTTGTCTTCAGTTGGACCTATGTGAAGATAACCCCTGCCGCTTAGTCAAATCAAATTGTATTTGTCACATGCGCCTCGAATACAACAGGTCTATAGACCTTACAGTGAAATACTTATTTACAAGCCCTTAACCAACGATGCAGTTTTAAGAAAATACCCCCCTCCAAAAGTCCAGTCTCTGGTGTGTTTGTGTCAATGAACAAACAAATTGTGGAAACAGATGGTTACCAGCAGGGCGGGCTTGATGGTCAGGGTTCAGTCGTCAGGGCAACAGTTTGTTTTCTTCCAGGATGTGGGTGGGGGTGAGTGTGTGTGTGTGTGTGTTTATTGCTCTAATTACTCTGAGGAGCTCTGGAGAGATCTCAGGGCTTCCTTTGAAGCTATAAGTAAATGAGGTCCGGCGTGTGCCATGCTGTTAACCAATTTACACACACAAACACACACACACACACACACAGTATTGTACAGCTAACCTTACGGGGACAGACAATTCAGTCCCATTCAAAATCCTATTTTTCCTAACCCCTAACCCTAAACCGAACCCTAAAACCTAACCTTAACTCTAACCCTAAACCCTAGAAATAGGCATTTGACCTCGTTGGCACAAACAAAATGTCACATCTTTGTTTTTACTATTCTTCTGGAGATTGCTGGTCCCCGCAACGATAGTTAAACACACACACACACACACACACACACACACACACACACACACACACACACACACACACACACACACACACACACACACACACACACACACACACACACAACACACACACCACACACACACACACACACAAAACACCACACACCATAATCCACCAATCTCTCCAAATCCCTCCTCTTTGCCGCTATCTCTAAAAGCACTACCAGACAGCAGGATGAACTGACCTGAGGGACCACTGGACTGTAGGCTTTTATCAATGAAGATTCCACACTGGCCCTGGAAAAAGAGAGTGACGGCATAGGAGTGTGTGTGTGTGCGTGTGTGTGCTTGCATCCGTGTGCGTCTCCATGCTTGATGGAGAAACCTGGGGGGATGGGATACAGACGGTATATCCCGCCCATGCCCTCAGGTTGACTCCGCTCCACACTGCACCTGGAGTCAAGTTCAGGCCCTGTGGCTGAGAAAGGAGATCAAGACTGTAAAACACTAACAGACAGAAACAGATCTCTATACTTTAGGCAGAAGACAAGCCATAAGCCTTAAACTGAGTTCACACAAACAAATGAGTAAAAAAAAAATCGGATTGTCTATATATCCAAACTCAGTTGTGTGCGGGCGTGTGTGTGTGTGTGTGTAAACGTGCATGCGTGTGTGCGCGTGTGTGGTTGCATGCGTGCATGCGTAAGTGTGTGCACGTGTGTATGCCAGCAAGTGCTCGAATCATTAGGGCTGCCTGGCTTCGTGTGCTGCTGTGGTCACTACATGCCCCTGAGACACACGGTCAAGGACGTACATCAGACAGAAAAACTATTCCGCCGCCGGAGCGAGAGAGGGAGGGAGGGGGAGGGGAAAGGTGGGCGGTTGAGAGATAAAGAGGCTGGAGAGGGATGGAGAGACAGGGAGAGACTGAAAGAGTGGGCGAGGAGGAAGAGAAGACAGATGGAGATTGAGAGATGGTGAGAGATTGAGACAGAGAGAGAGAAAAATAGATAGAGAAAGAGAAACAGGGAGACAGATAAAGTCCTGAGTTGGAGGAGGGAGACAGAGAGATAGAGACAGACCGAGAGAGCTGGATAGAGTCCTACAGTAAGTGGAGGAGGGCAGGTTTGTCCTAATAAAAGGATTCCTGTCTCTGTGAGTGCCCCAGTCTGTCCCACTTTCTACTGGGTTTTCACTGAGGCCTGGCAGACACCAATTAAACCCGCTCTGAACTTCACAGCCTCCCGAAGACACACACACTAGACAGTATGCTGCTACATTGACTAAGGGGGGATTCCTTGGAACAGATGTAGGCCATCACACACATATACACATGCACACACATAAACAGAGGTCAACAGACAGGGCAGCTGTTGCATGCAGAGGTCTCAAGTGTTGTGTGCTGTGTTTTGTTTTAACAGTAACTTCTTACCTTTACTCAAGAGCAGAGAGACAGAGAGACAGATGTAGACAGCTTTTCAGGCATATTTTCAGACAGCCAGACACACACCACGATTTCTTCCTCCCTCCCTCCCCCCTCCCTTCCCTCCCTCCTCCTCCCTCCCTCCCTCCCTCCCTCCCTCCCTCCCCCACCTCTCACCATCACCAGACAAGTATATCACAGGTGGCCAAGCATATCACATATCACATAAACCTTACCCCACATCTACCCTGTCCTGTCCTGTCCGGTCTGTCTTCAGCCTGTCCATCTGTCTATCTGTCAGCAGGTCTGCCTATCTGCCTGTCTGGAGTCAACGTGGGGAGTCTCTTTGTGAGTGGAACCAGGAAGCCAGAGACAAGCAAGGGCACATCCTGAGCAGTATAAGCTCTAATGGTGTACGCCTAGCTCCTACACGCTGTTATTATGAAACCATGCACACGTTCGGTGTGTGTGTGTGTGTGTGTGTGTGTGTGTGTGTGTGTGTTGTGTGTGTGTGTGTGTGGTGGTGTTGTGTGTGTGTGTGTGTGTGTGTGTGTGTGTTTCATGACATGACAGGTTTCTTATGCCCACTGCATAGCTGTGTTATCTTCTTGTAGGTCAGGAAGAAAACTATTTCCCAATATTCAGATTACCAGGCTTATTGCTCCTGTAATGACTGGTGGAATGTCAAATTCCGTTCTTAGTGTTTGAGAACAGCCTACACACACCAACTAGCTCTCACAGTCTCATGTTTTTCAAACGTCAAATTTTGAAATTGTTGCTGAGATCAAATGTCAAAGTGTTTAAGGTTACGTTTAGGCATTAACTCCGAATTGATAAGGTTAGGGTTAAGTTTAGGTATAAACTCCGAAATTTTAAGGTTAGGTATTAACTCTGAATGGTTAAGGTAAGGGTTAAGGTTTGGGATAGGCTTAAGGTTAACAACTTTATATCGCTGGATTCAAACTTGCAACCTTTGGAATCAGAGGCACATGCATGGCCCATCCGCCATGCCCTAGCAAAACCGAAACCTACTTGAAGGTAACAGCGCCCACTGTTGCCCCTAGTGGCTGGTTTCCATGTCATCTCCCGATATCCTCAGACATGGATGGACGTCGAATACTGACTTGTATCACGAGTGACCTGGCTGACACACACAGACACACTTGCACAAACGAACTCGCACATGCATGAATGAGCAAACACACGGACGCATGCACACACAAACACACATGCATGAATGAGCTAACACACGGATGCACGCACACACAAATACACATGCATGAATGAGCAAACACACGGACGCACGCACACACAAACACACATGCATGAATGAGCAAACACACGGACGTACGCACACACAAACACACATAAATGAATGAGCAAACACACATGCACCGCACGCACACACTCCCCACAATCTGCCTCCAAAATGATGTGACTTTACCTCTCCTTCCTCTTTTTCTCAGTGACCTCCTTCTTCCTTTGTACCCCTTTCTTTCTCCCTATCATTCGCTCCCCCTTCCTATCTCTTTCTGCTCTCTCCCAGCTCTCTCTCTAATCTAAACCTCCCCTCTCCCCCTTTTCTCTCATTCTCTTTCATTTCATTCATTTTCAATGCCGCTTTTCTCTAGCCCTTCTCTCTCTATTCTCTCCAGCTCTCCCACCTCTCTCTCTCTCTCTTGTTTGATCCCTGACTCAACTTTCACATTCCTAGAGCATTCCATGAGGATTAGCCTCTAGGATTCTCAGGGGTCCCTATACAGGATTAGCCTCGAGCATTCTCGGGGGTCCCCCCCCCCCCCCGTGATACTCTCTATCATCGGTCGTGGAGGGCCACCCCTAGTATCTATGCAGTTCCCTCCCACTTAAGTAGTTGGAAGGGAGAAGGCTAGCTACCTTCATGCCTCACCCTCCATCTCACACAGATACGTTATGCTAGATTAATGTTTATCCCAGAACACTGTCTATCACCAATCACAAACTGACCAGGCTCAACAGGGCAGGTGCAGGACTCACCCTAATGGTTAAAAGACATCTTGGTCCTGGTATTATCCACCATCTCAATTGAGAGAGAGAGAGAGAGAGAGAGAGAGAGAGAGAGAGAGAGAGAGAGAGAGAGAGAGAGAGAGAGAAGAGAGAGAGAGAGAGAGGAGAGAGAGAGAAGAGAGAGAGAGAGAGAGAGAGAGAGAGAGAGAGAGAGAGAGAGAGAGAGAGAGAGGACTTGTTGGTAAGGACATTTGAGGGGGTTTTATGGCAGGGGCTTGCTTTCACTGATAGGTAATAGGCTAATTAATGATTTACCATAGACCACCCCACCAACCCCCATCAAATTCACTACAGCCAACTGTTTTACCTTCTCTCCAACCTCCTAACAGTGAGGTAAGCATGTGGTGATCCTATGCTTTTTCCTGTTTTTCCTGTTTGCTGCTCCCTACTCTGTGGAGCCTTTTTGTGGAAAGAGAGCGAGATAGAGAGAGAGCGAGTGTTACAGGCCAAACCAGTAGCACAGGCAGGGCTACCACATGTGGAAACACTCAGATCACCACCTATGACAAGATCTTGGCAGGGGGAGCAAGACGGAGGGAGGGATGGAGAGAGGGGAGAGAGGAAGGAGAGAGAGGAGAGAGAGAGACCCAACAGTCATAAGTATCTCCTCACCTCAGCCAAAATAAAAGTGAGAGCGGAGCCAAAGACCACTTCAAAATGGGAATGGGTAATGGGGGGGGGGTAGTGAGGGGAGAGCAGGGAGAGAGAGAGAGGGAAGAACGAGAGGGGAGAGAGGAAGGAGAGAGACCCAACAGTCATAAGTATCTCCTTACCTCAGCCAAAATAAAAGCGAGAGCGGAGCCAAAGATGCAATTAAAAAACTCTCTCAGCTGTTTCCCCCTTTTCTCTTGCCAACGTGACTCATTCTCATCCCCCCTTTTCCCTCCTTCTCTCCCTCCTGCCTTCTCCCCCTTTTATCCCTCCTCTGTCATTCTCTTCCCCTCCCATTTCTCTTCACCCTTACAACCGTTCTCTCTCTATTGTGCAGTCTCTATCAACCGTACTGGGATATCTTTTCATCTCCCTCCACCTCTCAACCCTTCTAAACATCCCTCGTTTTCTCCATTTCTCCATCCTTCTATCTTTCTTTCCCTGGACTTCCTCGTCCTTGTTAGCGGATAACTTTCCATCACCCTCCATCCCTCTTTCCATCTCTCCATCCCTCTAAACCTGATTTCCTCCCTCTGAGTCTATATCTTTATCGCTCTCTCCCAGCTCATGTTGCCTCTCTGTGACTCTCTGTGTACAGTACAGCACTCTGTTCTTCTCACATCAATCTGATTACCTTCTGTCAGATTAAGCTGCTATAGGGGGGCCCCTACACACACACACCAGACACCGTCTCCTTACATTTAAACATCTGTCCTTCCCATTAGACGAAGGTGGAAAACCGATATGGGCTGGAAGTTTCAGTTTCAACATGTGATGGTTAAGTTCCTATAAGTAATTGTTATAGGGATCTCTGTGAAGACTAGGAATAATGGCAAGGCATGCCCTGGCATCTAGGCTTGGGTCATTTGATTGGAATAACGAGTCGGGAAACATTCACTGAGTGTACAAAACATTAAGAACGCCTTCCTAATATTGATTTGCTCTCCCACCTTTTGCCCTCAGAACAGCCTCAGTTCGCCAGGTCATGGACTCTACAAGGTGTCGAAAGCATTCCACAAGGACGGTGGCCCATATTGACTCCAATGTTTTCCACAGTTGTGTCAAATTGGCTACATGTCCTTTGGGTGGTGGACCATTCTTATATGAAAAACCCAGCAACATTGCAGTTCTTGACACATGGTCAGGACATGTGGATTGCATCCCAAATGGTACTCTATTTCCCCTATTTCCTACACGGTGAACTACTTTTGACCAGGGCCGATAGGGCTGCGGTAAAATTGGTGCACTATGTAGGGAATAGGGTGCCATTCGGGACGCAGGCATGGTGTATGATCGGTTCTCTGCGTTCTCATTATTACTCCTATGTGGGAATCTGCAGATAAGAAAAAGGATGGGAATATGGATGATGATTATGATGATGATTGATGATGGCGAGGGGGATGAAGAGTGCTAGCAGTCACTAATTGGGGTGGGATGAGTTAGAGTTGGGGAAGGTAGCCTCACCCGCCAGCCCCCCACACATAAGTGATCATTTACAGAAATGTGGGCGTATGACACACATCACAATTTCACAGGTGAGCCATTTGAATGTCATTTTTTTTTTCTTTTTAATTTTTTTTTGAACCTGTGAGCTTTCATGTGCCTTAATAACAAACTCGTATGTCTATCTGTAAATATGAATAAAATGTGATATCACGAAGCTGTTCAGACACTTTGAAAATACAGAATCTAGCAGTGATTGGTTGAGATAATGAGGGGGGCCGGGACCTTCACGAGAATGAAAGTCCATTCTGTCACTCAAGGCATCTCTGTCAAATGGCACATCCTGCTCTTTGCTACCGCGGATATTTGAAAGATCCATTGGATTTACCAATATTTTCTAAATGCAAAGTGCAGCTACAGCTTTCAATACCAGTGTTGTCCTGAATACAGCTGCTGGTATCAACACAGCTCTGTCTTCTGTGGCTAAAGCAGTCTGGACTGGTTGAAGCAGAGTGGGAAAGATTATTTTGAAAGTGTTTCAGTTTGCTGTGAATCATCATAATCCAGACATTGGTAAGAGTCTACACTTAAAATACCACGATAGCTACATATACATGTGTTATTGTCTCAATTGTACTAAAACGTAGTTTTCATTGATAGCTATTGTTAGCTATAAAGCTAGCTAGATTGCTCGTTGAGAGACAGTGTACGGTTAAGACAGCTAGCTGAGCTGGCCAATTGCATTCTGCTGTTAATGTCGATTGTTGATGTGCTAAGGCATGCATGACATGATGATCATCTTTTTCATGTTTGCCTGTTTGTCATGTTTAACTAGCTAGCTATTGAAAATAGCCACTGTGGTGCGAATGCTAATCGATTAGCAAGCTAATCAAACCCCATGTTATGTTATAGGGACACAGGCTAAGTTAGCTAGGTAGCCACGATGAAATTATAGCTAAACAGCTAGACATTGGATCATAAATGAGGTATTTTTCTGCATGTTCAACTAGCTGAATACCATTTGAATACCATTTATATCTAGCCAGCTGGTAATTATGAAAATAAATGTTTGCTAAATCTAGCTAGTTATCGTGTGTCTTCATTGCCATTGTTGGGCTGGAAGCAGGTTAACGGGCATTTTTGGAATTTGGCTTTCAGCATGAACCTGCTCTCCGACACCAGTACAAAGAGATGAGGGTGAACAAGCAACACTTCCGTTATTTTTTCTTTTCACTTTCAGGTTATTGCTTGGACTTGGGAGTCAGTGAGGTTTTAATGCAAGGTTTTAATGTCTTTTATAAAAAAAACTTTATTTATAGATTTTCAGATATAACAACAAAAACAGTACAACCCCTCATTCTCCCATCCTCCCATCCTTCCTTCCCTCCCTCCCCTCCCTCCCTCCCCTCCCTCCCTCCCTCCCTCCCTCCCTCCCTCCCTCCAAACCACCCACCTGCCAAGGCATCTATAACAGTAAGTTAAATATGAAAGAAAAACAGAAACAAACAGTAATAGAAACAAAAACAATGGAGAAAAAAAGTCAGCACAAATGGCCACTAGAACAGACATGACTGCTTACCAAACTATGCAAGTTACACTAAGTAAAAGACAGGCTCTCCAAATATTTTATTAATGGGGACCAGATTAAGTCAAACTTTTGTCGTGACCCATGCACAGTGTACCTAACCTTCTCCAGAGGCAGAGATGAAATCACCTCCTTAATTAACCCGCTGCATAAAGGAGGGCGGCTTTGTAGACTTCCAGTGAAAGAGGACAAGGCGACGAGCTAGCAGCGAGGCAAATGCTTTCTCATTCGCCTGATGCGTGGTAGCATTCTGGTCTAGGGGAAGTACCCCAAAAGTGGCAGTGAACTGGTTGGGGCTAAAGGTTGTATTACACATATGTGAGAATGCATCAAAAATGGGGTCCCAGAAGCCACTCAAAGATTGGTGACCAAAACATGTGTTCCACAGTTGCTGGGCTCTGGTGGCATCTCAAACACTTGGGGTCAACATTTGGGTATATGTTTGCCAATCTGCCATTTGAGTAATGGAGACGGTGCAAAACCTTAAACTGAATAAGCCCATGCCTTATGCAACATGATGATGTGTGGATACGCTCAATACTTTGTTGCCATATATCATCGGGTAGCTCGCGACCTATGTCTTGCTCCCATGTAGATTTTGTATTTGCAAAGGAATGCGGATTAATGTTCTGTATTATGTCATATAATCTGGAGATAGGGTATAGACTCCACAGGGTTAGAGATGTATAAAATACGATTGTCTGCATATAAGGACACCTTGTGAGTTATGTTGCCCCTTAGTATTCCCTTAATCCTCTCCTCCGCCCGCAGGGCGATAGCAAGAGGCTCAATAGCCATATCAAATAGGAAAGGGGATAAACAGCAACCCTGCCTGGTTCCCCCTGTGGAGAGGGAAGTAGCTGGAGGTAACATTGTTGATGTGAACAGAAGCCACTGGGGATGAGTACAAAACTTAATCCAGGAAAGGAATGACGGGCCAAACCCAAATCTCTCTAGTACTGTAAATAGATTTTCCCACTCAACCTGGTCGAAAGCCTTTTACAGCATCAAGAGAGATGACAACCTTTGGCTGTAGAGTTGAGTGGGCAGAATAAATGTAATGATTGTCATCTGGAGAAGAAGAGGAGGACCAGGGTGCAGCGTGGTAAGTGTTCATTATTTTAATAAAACAACAGGACACTGAACAAAACAACAAAAACGACAAACGAACAGTCCTGTAAAGGTGTGAAAAACACAAAACAGAAAATAACCACCCACAAACAAAAGTGGGAAAACAGGCTACCTAAATATGGCTCAATCAGAGACAACGATAGACAGCTGCCTCTGATTGGGAACCACACCAGGCCAAACACACAGAAACAGAAAACCTAGCCCTACAACATAGAATACCCAGACATAGAATACCCACCCACATCACACCCTGACCAAACTAAAAATAGAAACATACAAAGCAATCTACGGTCAGGGCGTGACAATAAAGAACATTCTATAGCGGCCGCATATTATGGAAAGATTGCTTACCTGAGATAAATCCGGTTTGGTCAGAGTTAATTATATTAGGCATCACTGTCTCTAAAAGGCACGAGAGGACCTTAGTGAGAATGTTATAATCGCAGCACGAAAGGCTTATAGGACGGTATGAGCCACAGTCTAGGGGATTCTTGTCTTTTTGAAGCAAAACCGAAATAATCGCCTATGTAAGTGTCTGTCCTTTCTGACTAGAAAGGATTTCATTGTACATGAGCTGAGGATAGGGGATCATTTAGAGGAGAATGCTTTTATAAAATTTAATAGGGAAGCCATCAGGCCCAGTGGCTTTACCGCTCTGCATGGACTGGATTGCCAGAGTAGCTTCATCATCACTTATTGAGGCATCCATGATGGTTAGTTCATCTGAATTGAGACAGGGGATGTCCAGATTGTCTTGAAATGCATGCATATGAGATTTGTCAGGAAGAGCCTCTGACGAGTAAAGAGCAGAATAGGATTGCTTAAATTGATTGTTGATTTCATTGGGATTGTTAGAAGTTAAATCTGCTGCAACACAGATTTCAGGTACGGTGCTGCTAGCAGTGGATTGTCGAAGCTGGTGAGATAACAACTTGCCAGCTTTCTCTCCGTGTTCATTGAATTTTTGCCTTGACTTAAACAGAAGCTGCTCCGTTTGTTTGGTGGAAAGATTGTCAAATTCCGATTGGTGTAGCGGTCTCAATTTGTAGTGTTCAGGAGTCGGAGAAGAAGCATATCTGTTGTCCACATCTATAATGAGTTCAGATAGCTAAGTGTTTGGTGCGCTGTTTGTTGTCATACGCTGTGTATGAAATCATTTGGCCCCTTAGATATGCTTTTAATAACGACTCCCACACAGTAGAATGAGACACATCAGGGGTGCAGTTGATCTGAAAAAAGACATCAATGTGAGTTGATATGTATTTTTTAAATGCACTACAGCATAGTAGTAGTGGGTCAAGTCGCCATGCGCGTTATGACACAGTACTGTCCGGAAAGCAGATATCTAGCTGGACAGGGCTATGGTCTGAGATAATGATGCTGTGATATTGGCTATTGTTACAAAAGGAAGAATTCTATTGTCCAGCAGGAAAAAGTCAATCCTAGAGTATGAGTGGTGAACTGGAGATTAAAAGGAGTATTGTTTAGCAGTGGGATTGCTCCTCCACCATGAATCAGACAAATTATAGGATTCTAGAAAGTAGTTGATTACTGCGCCTGATTTAGAGATGACATTGTTGGGCTTCGGTCTGGATCTGTCTAGACTTAGATGCAATACACAATTGAAATCTCCGCCCAATATCAAATGATGAGAGTTAAGTTGGGGAAGTGTTGCGATGAGGTCAGAGAGAAATTGAGTGTCATCCCAATTAGGACCATAGAGTCGAGACAGAATGACCTGCGTGCTGAACAATTTCTACATATACATATATTGTCCCTGCCCTAACCCATCTGGACAAGAGGAATACCTATGTAAGAATGCTGTTAATCGACTACAGCTCAGCATCCTCGACCCCGCCCTGTGCATCTGGGTCCTGGACTTTCTGAAGGGCCGCCCCCAGGTGGTGAGGGTAGGAAACAACATCTCCACCCCGCTGATCCTCAACACTGGGGCCCCACAAGGGTGCGTTCTCAGCCCTTTCCTGTACTCCCTGTTCACCCATGACTGCGTGGCCATGCACGCCTCCAACTCAATCATTAAGTTTGCAGATGACACTACAGTGGTAGGCTTGATTACAAACAACGACGAGACGGCCTACGGGGAGGAGGTGAGGGCCCCCGGAGTGTGGTGTCAGGAAAATAACCTCTCACTCAACGTCAACAAAACAAAGGAGATGATCATGGACTTCAGGAAACAGCAGAGGGAGCACCTCCTTATCCACATCGACGGGACAGTAGTGGAGAAGGTGGAAGGTTTTAAGTTCCTCGGCATACACATCACGAACAAACTGAAATGGTCCACCGACACAGACAGCGTGGTGAAGAAGGCGCAACAGCGCCTCTTCAACCTCAGGAGGCTGAAGAAATTCGGCTTGTCACCAAAAACACTCACAAACTTTTACAGATGCACAATCGAGAGCATCCTGTCGGGCTGTATCACCGCCTGGTACAGCAACTGCTCCGCCCACAACCGCAAGGCTCTCCAGAGGGTAGTGAGGTCTGCACAACGCATCACCGGGGGAAAACTACCTGCCCTCCAGGACCCCTACATCATTTCTAGGGAGTTTTTCCTAGCCACCGTGCTTCTACACCTGCATTGCTTGCTGTTTGGGGTTTTAGGCTGGGTTTCTGTACAGCACTTTGAGATATCAGCTGATGTACGAAGGGCTATATAAATACATTTGATTTGATTTGATCACCCGATTTCACAGGAAGGCCAAAAAGATCAAGGACAACAACCACCCGAGCCACTGCCTGTTCACACCGCTACCATCCAGAAGGCGAGGTCAGTACAGGTGCATCAAAGCTGGGACAGAGAGACTGAAAAACAGCTTCTATCTCAAGGCCATCAGATTGTTAAACAGCCATCACTAACATTTAAACAGCCATCATAGCCATCACTAACATTTTTATTTATAATTCATTTGCAAACATGTCTAGAAACTTGTTTTTGCTTTGTCATTATGTGTGTAGATTGATGCAAACATTTTTTGAATCCTTTTTAGAATAAGGGTGTAACGTAACAAAATGTGGAGAAAGTCAAGGGGTCTGAATACTTTCCAAATGCACTGTATACACGGAGGTAGGAAGGACTGTAGACAGGTAAACCATTAGTAGTCAATGAGGCATTAACAGAGGTTAAGTTAACAGACGAGCAGATCCGCCAATATGTGTGTATCAGCATGTGGCATTGATGGGAGGGGAGGGAGGTTGTTTGTGCTGTAGAAGGACAGACAAACATCCAGAGTTCCACTGGAATGTAGGAGGCCTAAACAGTTGTGACAACCTGGGGATGGATGGACCATCTATCATCCATCACAACTCCATACCAAGGGACGACTACATGCACTCGGGCCCTGTCCTGAAACAATCGCTAGCCCCTAACCTTACAGTATATCACACTATTGTCACAATGTGTTATACAGATGTAGGATCACTCTTTTGTCACCGAGAATTTTCCTGCTGCATCTGGAAATTACAAATGAGCCTAGTGAACCTCTGAAAATAAACAGTTCTCTTTCTCTCAATCCGGGGGCAGTCAAGTCATTGGGGATAAGGGCTTGCTAGCAAAAAGGTATTCTCTCTCGCTCACTCGCTCAAATGCTAGGCCTAGGTCCTATTAGTGCAACATTCAAATGAACAAAAATGTATCTGAAATGCAGCCATACACATCAACAACCGTAGTTTTATATAGCTTTAAAGGGGAATTTCACCTTGGCTCTGCCACGTATGTAGTCATTACTACATTTACAACATTACATATTTGTCATAAACATTAATATTATCCAAACCACAAACTAGAACTAGTGCATTTTCATTGAACTGGTAGAATCATAACGTTTTATCTGGTCATAGAGAACCACAAAGTCCAGCATTCATAGTAATTTCAGATACCGTCCCGCTAGGTAGATGGGGCATGCCAACAAATTTGGTTCATGGTGTTGTTAACTTCGAACAACCAACACACAGTAATCTCAGAACTTTTCTAGCATATTTTTTTTATTTTTGTTTTTCACTTATGTTTGTCATCATGCACTCGTAAATACGTAAATTGCAATTTGTTTTTGAATGAGTGGCTGTTCATGTGCAAAGGGGTAGCATTTCCATGAGCGTGGTTATCAACTGTATGTAAGTGGGTCAACTTTTTCTTTCCCACTCTTTCTCTGTCCCCACCCCTACCCTTTGTCTACCAAGCCGTCATATCGGTTTAGTCCACTATGGGCTAAACTATGTTATTAACCAATGTATAACCTATCCTGTGTGTGTTTATGTACTTCTGTGTCATTATTTAGTTAGTTAGTAAATAAATAATTAAGCCAATTGGTATATTCCTGATTCATCATTTATGCTAGGGTTCACGCAGATATCCAAGGGTTTGCGACATTCAGAATATGACTGATGAGGTAATAATACATGAATAAGTGACTAATCCATAAGACATGAAAATATCTGAAGAGTTACATTCGGGAAATAGTTACTCTTTAAACAACATTTTCCCGTGGTGCCCCGACTTCCTAGTTAATTACTTTTTATGTCATTAGTTTAACGTAATAATAATTACACATAGAGAATGGATTTGATATAACAGTCTTCACATGAATGAATAGTCACGTTACAACACTAGCTACAGCCATGTCTAACAGGCATGCTTAGGCAAATATTTGTGTAGTAAAACCAGATTATCAGTTTTACAACAGTTAAATTGTTGTGTTATTGTTTCTCTTTACTGTTATCTAGTAAATTTAGCTAGCTTGCTGGATAGCCAATAATTGTTATTTACATCTGTTTGGAATCCTATTTTGCATCATGCCTAAATTTCGTGATTTTGAAATGCATCCACGGTCATAATCATAACCATGTCAACCCTCATCAATTATGTTACATAGCTAGCTATTTACAGTTGCTGATGTTACAATGCTTTCAAAACAATGACAAACGGGAGGCCTGCCGCATAGTAACAAGTTAGCAGGTGCCAGGCTAACTAGCTAGCCAACTCCAATCACGTGCTCACGTTTGCTGGTAAACCTAGATTAAGGTGGCTGGTTGTAGCAATATAGCTTGCTGTTAAGTAGCCATATCTATGACAACAAGTCAAGAGGTTTTACAATCAACATACAATTGATCTCCGATTGTAAAACCTCTTCAATTCTTTGTCATAGATATGGCTACCTATAGTTGCTTAGCGAACCTAGCTACTTAGCTAGTTAAGTAAGCAAACAGAACAATTATTTGATTTCCCCCCACTGTAACACAGTATTATGTTAGCCCGCAACACACAAAATCAGTTTCAGTAGCTAAACTAAAGATATCTAGCTAGCTAGGTGGCTTGCAGAAAATATAACTTACTTAGCTTACGACTGTATTTGTATTCTGACCTCTTGGTGCTGGCATCGGCTGTAGCTGAGCTTCTAGCTAGATCCAACAATGTTTTTTCGCATCCTCTTTGCTATACTCTGGTTGAAACATGTATGGTTAAATATCAGTAGTAATAAAGGCTTAGCTCACCAATTAATATACACAAATGAAAATCAATCTATCCCCTCAGCAACCCTTCTTCAAGACTTCTTAGGGCTAGACGTCCCTGACGGGACACCTGTCGACAATTTCCGGTGAAATTGGAGGGAGCGCAATTCAAATAAATAATCCGAGCCCTAACAAGCTTTAGGTCAGTTTACAATAATCTAGTGCCATCGATGGCTGCAATAAGACCCGTGTTATTTGATTGAATTCCAATAGGCTATTCTGTAGGCCACCCGTTAGCCTATCCATTGTCACATAATGTAAGGTGTGAAAATCGATAATAGGCTACTGTTTGTGTTTCCCTGGCTGTGTTAATGAACTGATTTAGGCAGATGTAGGCCTGCTGTAGAAAGATACTTTCCTCCAGTGTGGATGCTCGCCCACATTTTATAGTTAGACTCTGTATAATTTGTCTATTTAGTTATAGTCTTTGGTGTGAATTGAAGCCCTGTATTGTGTGGCTTTAATATTTAATTTCATAAAGCTGAGATACTTTTCTCTAATGTGTCAATTATCAGGCTATTAAATCAATGAAATTAACTTGTTAGCCTAATGTAGGCTCTGGACCGCCCAGAACTGGACGCAAACTCTTGAGGCACGGTGCCGGAGCGCACTGCTTAGACCAATGTGCTACGGCAGTTGAATGTTAATAAAAAAATTAAAAGCCCGCCCCTAACCTTAACCACTTGGAAATAAGTGGCAGTCCTACAATCTAAGCTGTCCTACAATCTAATCTAAACTAATCTCATTCAAACGATCAAGGAACCTACCAGGTACAACCCAAAATCCGTGACCATGGGCACCCTCTTAGATATCATCCTGACCAACTTGCCCTCGAAATACACCTCTGCTGTCTTCAACCAGGATCTCAGCGATCACTGCCTCATTGCCTGCGTGCGTAATGGGTCCGCGGTCAAACGACCACCCCTCATCACTGTGAAACGCTCCTTAAAACACTTCAGCGAGCAGGCCTTTCTAACCGACCTGGTCCGGGTATCCTGGAAGGATATTGACCTCATCCCATCAGTAGATGATGCCTGGTTGCTTTTCAAAAGTGCTTTCCTCTCCATCTTAAATAAGCATGCCCCATTAAAAAAATGTAGAACTAAGAACAGATATAGCCCTTAGTTCCCCCCTGACTTGACTGCCCTTGACCAGCACAAAAACATCCTGTGGCGTTCTGCATTAGCATTGAATAGACCCCGAGATATGCAAAGTTAGGAACCAATATACTCAGTCAGTTAGGAAAGCTAAGGCTAGCTTTTTCAAGCAGAAATTTGCTTCCTGTAGCACTAAATCCGAAAAGTTTTGGGACACTGTAAAGTCCATGGAGAATAAGAGCACCTCCTCCCAGCTGCCCACTGCACTGAGGATAGTAAACACTGTCACCCCCGATAAATCTACGATAATCGATCATTTCAATAAGCATTTTTCCACGGCTGGCCATGCTTTCCACCTGGCTACCCCTACCCCTGCCAACACCTCAGCACCCCCTGCAGCAACTTGCCCAAACCTCCCCCGCTTCTTCTTCACCCAAATCCAAACTTCTAATGTTCTGAAAGAGCTGAAAAATCTGGATCCCTACTAATCAACTGGGCTAGACAACCCTCTCTTTTTAAAATTATCCGCCGAAATTTTTGAAACCCTTATTACTAGCCTATTCCACCTCTCTTTCGTTTAGTCTGAGATCGTCAAATATTGGAAAGCTGCCGCGATCATCCCCCTCTTCAAAGGGGAGACAACTTAGACCCAAACTGTTACAGACCTATATCCGTCCTGCCCTGCATTTCTAAAATCATTGAAAGCCAAGTTAATAAACAGATCAACGACCATTTCGAATACCACCGTACCTTCTCCACTATGCAATCTGGTTTCCGAGCTGGTCATGGGTGCACCTCAGCCACGCTCAAGGTCCTAAATGATATCATAACCTCCATTGATAAAAGACAGTACTGTGCAGCCGTCTTCATCGACCTGGCCAAGGCTTTCGAATCTGTCAATCACCGCATTCTTATCGGCAGACTCAATAGCCTTGACTTCTCAAATGACTGCCTCACCTGGTTCACCAACTACTTCTCAGATAGAGTTCAGTGTGTCAAATCGGATGGCCTCTGGCAGTCTCTATGGGGGTGCCACAGGGCTCAATTCTCAGGCTGACTCTTTTCTCTGTATACATCAACAATGTCGCTCTTGCTGCTGGTGATTCCCTGATCCACCTCTACGCAGACGACATCATTCTGTAATACCTCTGGCCCTTCTTTGGACACTGTGTTAACTAACCTCCAAACGAGCTTCAACGCCATACAACACTCCTTCCGTGGCCTCCAACTGCTTTTAAATGCTAGTAAAACTAAGTGCATGCTATTCAACCGATTGCTGCCCGCACCCTCCCGCCCGACTAGCATCACTACCCTGGACTGTTCTGACCTAGAATATGTGGACAACTACAAATACCTAGGTGTCGGGTTAGACTGTAAACTCTCCTTCCAGACTCACATTAAGCATCTCCAATCCAAAATTAAATCTAGAATCTGCTTCCTATTTTGCAACAAATCCTCATTCACTCATGCTGCCAAACATACCCTCGTAAAACTGATTATCTTACCAATCCTTGACTTCGGCGATGTCATTTACAAAATAGCCCCAACACTCTACTCAACAAACTGGATGTAGTCTATCACAGTGCCATCCGTTTTATCACCAAAGCCCCATATACTACCCACCACTACGAACTCTATGCTCTCGTTGGCTGGCCCTCACTACATATCCGTCGCCAAACCCACTGGCTCCAGGTCATCTATAAGTCTTTGCTAGGTAAAGCCCCACCTTATCTCAGCTCACTGGTCACCATAGTAACATCCACTCGTAGCACGCGCTCCAGCAGGTATATTGCACTGGTCATCCCCAAAGCCAACACTTCCTTTGGCCTCCTTTCCTTCCAGTTCTCTGCTGCCAATGACTGGAACGAATTGCAAAAAATCTCTGAAGCTGGAGTCTTATATCTCCCTCTCTAACTTTAAGCATCAGCTGTCAGAGCAGCTTACCGATCAATGTACCTGTACACAGCAAATCTGTAAATAGCACACCCAACTACCTCATCCCCATATTATTACTTACCCTCTTGCTCTTTTGCACCCCAGTATCTCTACTTGCACATCATCATCTGCACATATATCACTCCAGTATTAATGATGAAATGTAATTATTTTCGCCTCTATGGCCTATTTATTGCCTACCTCCCAACTCTTCTACATTTAAACACTGTACATAGATCTTTCTATTTTTCTTTTCCTTTGTGTTATCGACTGTACGTTTGTTTATGTGTAACTCTGTGTTGTTGTCTGTTCACATTGCTATGCTTTATCTTGGCCAGGTCGCAGTTGTAAATGAGAACTTGTTCTCAACTYGCCTACCTGGTTAAATAAAGGTGAAATAAAGACATAAAATAATGTCTAAACTGTTAACCTTTGAGTTGTTTCTGTTTCAACCCTTTAACCACGTGGAATTAACCCTGTAACCACGTAGTATTAATTAGTAAAAACAGACATTATTACATTAGTCAATGGGCAGTGGGCTGGATTCAAACCCATCCCAACTCTGGCATATGTGTGCCGGGTAAGCGGCTGTAACCGCTAAACCGCACATACACTTATGTAACAAGTCATGTATTTTACCTGTTGCTTGCCTTAAACATATAATAAAACAATTGATCTAAAAAAAAAAGATCTATAAATATGTAAATGTATTATAATCCACATAAGAATTAGCCTGCATGTAGGCTGCATAAGGTGCAATGTAGGTACGATACTGCATTGTACACAAACAAACACTGATTATAGCTGCCTGCTAGTGGCAATTCTAAATATTTTTTATCCGATATTCAAATCCTCCTTTTGCAGGAATATTTTCCTCCTGCAACAAAAGGGGTCAAATTAAGGTCAGACATCTCTAACTCCAACCTCAAATCAAATCAAATCAAATGGTATTGGTCACATACATATGGTTAGCAGATGTTAATGCGAGTGTAGCTAAATGCTTGTGCTTCTAGTTCTGACAGTACAGTAATATCTAACAAGTTGTTATGCTGATGAATGAGGACCCAAAAGCGACGTAATAGCAACAGAGTCTTTATTCCAGTATCAAACAAACAATGATTCTTCTGGATATATCAAAGGTAAATCKAAAACAGGAAACTGAAATCCTCTCGTCAGTAGAGAGGAACGACTGGAGACGCGACCACAGACTGCAGGTCGCTTCAGGAAGGCACAGGCCGTAGCTGACATAGACACCTGTTCACACGCAGCATCTGAAGAAGGCAAAAACACGACAGGGCGGAACAAGGACACAGGACAGCAAACATCAAACAAGAATCCGACAAGGACAGAAGCGGAAAACAGAGGGAGAAATAGGGACTCTAATCAGAGGGCAAAATAGGGGACAGGTGTGAAAGAGTAAATGAGGTCGTTAGGAGAATGAGAAACAGCTGGGAGCAGGAACGGAACGATAGAGAGAGAGAGCGYGAGAGGGAYAGAGGYAGGYGGAGAGAGAGGGATAGAAAGAGGGAAAGAACCTAATAAGACCAGCAGAGGGAAGCACAGGGACAAGACATGATGATCAAAGACAAAACATGACACAAGTAATCTAACAATTCCCCAACAACTACCTAATACACACAAATCTTAAGGGATGGAATAAGAATATGTACAATAAATATATGGATGGGCGATGGCCGAGCGGCATAGGCAAGGTGCAATAGATGGTATAAGGTACAGTATATACATACGAGATGAGTAATGTAAGATATGTTAACATTATTAAAGTGGCATTGTTTTAAGTGACTAGTGATCCATTTATTAAAGTGTCCAGTGATTTGAGTCTCTATGTAGGCAGCAGCCTCTCTGAGTCAGTGATTGCTGTTTAGCAGTCTGATGGCCTTGAGATAGAAACTGTTTTTCAGTCTCTCGGTCCCAGCTTTGATGCACCTGTACTGAGCTCGCCTTCTGGATGGTAGCGGTGTGAACAGGCAGTGGCTTGGGTGGTTGTTGTCCTTGAATATCTTTCTGGCATTGCTGTGACATCAGGTGCTGAGCTCGCCTTCTGGATGGTAGCGGTGTGAACAGGCAGTGGCTTGGGTGGTTGTTGTCCTTGAATATCTTTGTATATCGATGTCACAGCAATGCCAGAAAGATATTCAAGGACAACAACCACCCAAGCCACTGCCTGTTCACACCGCTACCATCCAGAAGGAGGGCAGGTAGTTTGCCCCCGGTGATGCATTTGGCAGACCGCACCACCCTCTGGACAGCCTTGCGGTTGAGGGTGGTGCAATTGCCGTACCAGGCGGTGATACAGCCTGACAGGA
>NC_036854.1:7298364-7318346 GCF_002910315.2 Salvelinus sp. IW2-2015 | reverse complement strand
CAAGGCCTAAGAATCTCATAACCTGCCATTGATATAAGCAGTACTGAGTGGCAGCCGTTCTTCATCGACCTGGCCACGGCTTTCGACTCGTCAACCACCGCCTTCCTTATACGAGCAGACTCAATGCCCTGACTTCTCAATATGACTAGCCTCACTGTCTTTGACCCAACTACTATCTCAGATTTAGAGTCAGTGTTCAAATTCGGAATGCGCACTCTGGCAGTCTCTATGGGGGTGCCCAGGGCCATTCTCAGGCTGAACCTCTTTTCTCTGTATCATCAACAAATGTCGCTCTTGCTGCTAGTCGATTCCTGATCCACCTTCTTAAGCAGAACGACATCAGTCTGTAATACCTGGACCCTCTTTGGACACGTTGTTAACTACGCTCCAAACGAGCTTATCAACGCACATAACAACAACTCTGTCCGTTGGCCTCCAACTGCTTTATACAATGCTTAGTAAAAACTAAGTGCACAATGCTATTCGAACCGATTGCTGCCGCACCCTCACCGCCACGACTAAGCACACTAACACTTGATACTGTTTTCCATGAGACCTAGAATATGTGGCCAAATAAACAAATACTAGGTGTCGGGTTAGACCTGTATCTCTCCTCACAGACTCCACATTAAGCCATCTCCCATCCAAATTAAATCTAGAATCTGCTTCCTATTTGATGCAACAATCCCCTCATTCACTCATGCTCGCCAACATACCATCTGTAAAACTGATTATATTTACAATCCATTGACTTCGGCGATGTCATTTTACAAATATGACCCACCAACACTCTACTCAACAAACTGCGATGAGTCTAATCCCAGTGCCATCCGTTTTATCACCAAACCATATACACCACCCATACGACTCTTAACTGCTCTCCGTTGGCTTTGCCCTACACTACATATCCGCACGCCAAACCCACTGGCTCCAGGTCATCTATAAGTCTTTGCTAGGTAAGCCCCCACTTTAATCTCAGCTACTGGTCCACCATAGTAAAATCCACTCGTAGCACGCTGCTTCCAGCAGGTATAATTGCAACTGCATCCCAAAGCCACACTTCTTTGGCCTCCTTTCCTCATGTCTCTGCTGCCAATGACTGGAACGAATTGCAACAAATCTCTGAAGCCTGAGAGAGTCCTTTATAATCTTCTCTCTACTTTAAAAGCATCAGCTGATCCAGAGCAGCCTTTAGCTGATCAATGTACCTGTAAACACAAACTCTGTAAATAGCACAACCCATCACTCATCCCCATATAATTACTTACCTCTTTGCTTCTTTGCACCCCATATCCTACTACTTGCACCATCATACAATTGCACATAATATACTCCAGTATTAATGATGAAATGTTAATTTATTTCGCCTCACTATGGCCATTTATTGCCTACCTCCCAACTCTTCTTACATTTACAACACTGTAACATGACTCTTTCCTATTCTTATTCTTTTCCCTTTGTGTTTGACTGTACGTTTTTGTTTTATGTTAACTCTGTTTTGTTTGTTCCTGTTACATTGTATGCTTTTATCTTGCCAGTCGAGTTTAAAATGGAGAACGTTTTCTCACACTTGGCCTACCTGGTTTAATAAAGGGGTGGAATAAGACCCATAAAAAAATGGTCTAAACTGTTTAACCTTTGATTGTTTCTGGTTTCAACCCCCCTTTTACACCGACTGTCGAAAATTACCCTGTAACCACGTATGTTATTAAATAGTAAACAACAGACATTATTAACATTAGTCAAATGGGCCAGTGGGCTGGAATTCAAACCCATCAACTCTTGGCCAATATGTGTGCCGGGTAAGCGGCTGTAAACCGTAAAACGCACATACCACTTATGTAATCAAAGTCCATAGTATTTTACCTGTTGCTTGCCTTAAACTATATAAAGCAATTGATTTAAAAAAAAAATCTATAAATAGTGACAATGATGTGCAATCCAACATAAGATTCCGTGCAATGGTAGGCTGCATAGGGGCAATGAGTACGAGTCTGCATTGTAACAAACAAACAAACAACTGTGATAGCGCCTGCCTAGTGGCAATCTAAAAGTATTTTATCCCGAAGTTCAAGCCTTCCTGGTTGCAGGAAAGTTTCTTTCCTTCCTGGCAACAAAATGGGTCAAATAAGGCAGTACAATCGCTAACTCCAAGCTGGCAACCAAAGTCAAATCAAATGGTATGTTGGTACATACATGTGGTGAGCAGATGGTGTAATGCGACGAGCTGTAGCGAAAGCTGTGCGATGCTTCTAGTTCTGACAGTAACAGTAAATATCTAACAATGTTGTAGCGTGATGAATGAGAGACCCAAAAAGCGACTAAGTACAACAGAGTCTTATTCCAGGTATCAAACAAACAAGGATCTGCTCGGGATATACAAAGGTAAAATGCAAAACCGTGAAAACGAATCGCATCGTTCAGTAGAAGGGAACACTGTGGAGACGCGAACACAGACTGCAGGTCGCCTCGGAAGGCACCGCCCGTAGGTGACATAGACACTGTCAAACACGCAGCATCTGAAGGCAAAAAGCACGACAGGCGGAACAGAGAAACAGGACAGCACAAACATCAAACAAGTCCGACAAGGGACAGAAGCGAAAACAGAGGGAGAAATGAGGGACCTCAGATAGAGAGGGCAAAATAGGGAACAAGGGTGGGAAAGAGACATGAGGTTTCGGTAGGGAGAAGTAGAAACCTAGCTGGACGCAGGTACGGACACCGATAGAGGAGAGAGACGGTGAGAGGGAGGAGAAGGGAGGAGGAGGAGAGAGGTGAAAGAGGGAAAGACCTAACCAAGACCAGCAGAGGGAAGCACAAGGACACGACTTGATGATCCAAAGACAAAACAGTGACAGAATACTTCACAAAAAAAAAAGACCACCCACCACCGAGCGCCTGCCGGGCGCACTCGAGGAGGAACCACGGCGCAAACGAAGGAAAATCATCAAGTCAAACGAACGGGTCCAGCACGTCCCGAGAGTGAACCCAAACCCTCCTCTCCTCAGCGACCGTAACCCGCCCAAGTCCCAAGGACGTGGGGACCACTCCCCCGAGAACGACAGTCCATGGATCTGTTCCGTAACGTGTAAATAGGACGCGCCCCTCGACATAGGACGGGGGGCGGGAGGGAGAAGACGACGGGGGCGCGAAGAAAAAGGCGGTTGCACAAAAGAGACTGGAAGACAGGTGGACGCGCCGAAAGAGCGCGAAGAAAGCATCGCCACAAGCCGACAGAGGAGACGACCTTGAGAGCACGGAAACGGACCAATGAACCGCGAGATTCAACTGTGCGAGAAGCGGGTCGGTAGCGGAAGGTACACGAGGGTGGACAGCCACACGTCGTCTGACCGTCACCAATACCTAGGACCTAATCCGACGTTTAGTGGCGGCCTCTCCAGCAGTCTGTGCGCCCGTGTTATACGGCAAAGGGCAGAACCTGAACCTCCTCCAGGTGCGCGTCCAACGCGTTGGACAAAGCCTGAGCGCGAGGGAACGCTGGACTCGGCGAGCTTGGGAACGCGAACAGAGAGGCGTGGTGACCCCAAGAGGACTACTGCTGAAACGCGAGATAGCCGGTGAGCAGACGAGGAAACGAAGTAGTGAGGCGTACTCAGCCCAGGGGAGCTGTCGCCCAAACGCAGGGGTCGAAAACGAAAGGCTTGCGGTAATAGCCGACCAGCTGACGTAGTTGCCCTGTTCTGCTACGACGTTAGATGGGGAGAAAAAACCCGGAAGAGAGACTGACGGATAGCACTCAAGTCATAACACAGAACGTCCGCCAAAACTGGACGTGAATGCGGACCTGCCTGTCTGGGAAACGCGGTCTAACGGGCAGGCCATGAATCTGAACCATCCAAGATGATTGTGCGTCGCCCTTAAGCGGAAGAAGCTTTAGCCGAGGGAATGAAATGTGCCGCCTAGAGAAGAACCGTATTCGATAACCGTTAAGAACATGCACAGTCGGCTTCACCCGCAGACCGAAGGCAGCACCGGTATAAAGGTCTAAGACGCATGTGAGACAGATGGTCGAGAGGAGGGGAAGCGTGTCCTTGAGACGACCGGCAGGAGGAGAGTATACACTGACTATAGTCGCCGCGCAGTCCGAAACACAGCAGCCACGAAACGGCGCGTGTCCCGCTCCTGAGTGTAGGCACCAAAACACCCTTGCATGTAACCCGCTGGCGAAATAGAAGCAACGCGACCCCCGAACGCCGGGGTGGCGCCGACTACTGGCAGAAGTGAGCCCACTGAAGAACAGCCAGCACGAGTAGAGACACGGACGAGCAGAAGGTTACTACGACAGCAGCGCGGCGACGCAGTGTTTGGTGAGTGGAGTGGCGTCTAACCTGGTCCTGCTCATTCCCAGACAGGTCAACCCGACAACAAACGCCCGGCAGGGAGAATCCCTGCGGGCGGTAGAAGCCACAGAAAAGACAAACAGCAGACGGATAAGAGGCACAGCTGTGGTGGTTCGTTAGTGCCCCTGGAGATGAGGGTCACGGAAACTTCGAAACGAGCCGAAAAACAACGCCACACGAGCGGAACGTGCATTAAGATCGTGTGCGAACGGATTACTGTCAAGGGGTCCATCAAAAGCAAAGTGACGAGGCCCTCAACACAAAAGGCGGATGTCCCTGCACAACTTACGCGCCTATGCCAATGCAAGCGAGTGGCGAGCAGTCGGCGGTACCACACAGTCATGGCTGCGTGCGATGGCGACGGCGATGAGAAATAGGAAGCCGCAAGGAGGACCTATGTCGGTCAGAATGGAAGCGCTGAAGACAGAATGGCCCCACGCCACCTCGTGGAGCGGCAACCTAGTTCGACAATTAATGTGCTTTAGTGACGCAGAGTAACAAGGATGAGGGGCGAGTGATTAAACGCTTTCTGAGAGAATCGAAAACTCCCGTGGGCGACCGCGACCACTGTAAAGCAAGTCTACAGAAGTCAAGCTGTGAGAGGGGCACCACTTGACCGAAATTACGAATGAAACGCCGATAGAATTAGCGAAACCGAGAAAGCGCTGCAACTCGACACGTGACTAGGAACGGCCAATCGCTGAACAGCCTGACCTAGCGGGATCCATCTGAATGCCTTCAGCGGAAATAACAGAACGAGAAATGTGACAGAGGAGACATGAAAGGCGCACTTCTCAGCCTTCACGTAGACAATTCTCTAAAAGGCGCTGGAGTACACGTCGAACGTGCTGAACATGATCTCGAGTGACGGTGAAAAAATCAGGATATCGTCAAGGTAAACGAAAACAAAAATGTTCAGCATGTCTCTCAGTACACTCATTCTAATGCCTGAAAGACAGCTGGAGCATTAGCGAGACCGAACGGCAGAACCCGGTATTCAAAATGCCTAACGGAAGTGTTACGCCGTTTTCCACTCGTCCCCCTCTCGGATGCGTACGAGATGGTAAGCGTTACGAAGGTCCAACTTAGTTAAAGAACCTGGCTCTCGCAAAATCTCGAAGGCTGACGACATAAGGAGAAGCGGATAACGATTCTTAACCGTTATGTCATTCAGCCCTCGATAATCCACGCAGGGGCGCAGGGTACCGTCCTCTTCTTAACAAGAAAAACCCCGCTCCGGCGGGAGAGGAAGAAGGCACCACGCGTACCGGCGTCGAGAGAAACAGACAGATAATCCTCGAGAGCCTTACGTTCGGACCGACAGAGAGTATAAGTCTACCCGAGGGGGTGGCCCCGGAAGGAGATCAATACAACAATCATACGACCGGTGAGGAGGAAGGAGCTGGCTCTGGACGACTGAAGACCGTGCGCAGATCATGATATTCCTCCGGCACTCCTGTCAAATCACAGGTTCCTCCTGAGTAGAGGGGACAGAAGACACAGGAGGGAACAGACTTAAACACTTCACATGACAAGAAACGTTCCAGGAAAGGTAGAATTACTAGACCAATTATAGAAGGATTATGACATCTAGCCAGGGATGACCCAAAACAACAGTGTAAAAGGTGAACGAAAAATCAAAAAGGAAATGGTCTCACTGTGGTTACCAGATACTAGGTAAGTAAAGGTAGTGTCTCACATCTGATACTGGGGAGAAGACTACCAATCTAAGGCGAACATGGGCGTGGGCTTCCCTAACTGTCTGAGAGGAATGTCATGTTTCCGAGCCCATGCTTCGTCCATAACAACCCTCAGCCCCGAGATCTATCAAGGCACTGCAGGAAGCAGCCGAACCGGTCCAGCGTAGATGGACCGACAGGTATCAGGATCTTTGATGGAGAGACCTGAGTAGTAGCGCTCACCAGTAGCCCTCGCTTACTGATGAGCTCTGGCTTTTACTGGACATGACATGACAAAATGTCCAGCAGAACCGCAATAGAGGCAAAGGCGGTTGGTGATTCTCGTTCCTCTCCTTAGTCGAGATGCGAATACCTCCCAGCTGCATGGCTCAGTCTCTGAGCCGGTGGGAGGAGATGGTTGGATGCGGAGAGGGGAAACACGTTAACGCGAGCCTCTTCTTCCACGAGCTCGGTGACGAAGATCTACCCGTCGTTCTATGCGGATGGCGGTGCAATCAAAGAGTCACGCTGGGGAACCTCCCGGGAGAGAATCTCATCCTTAACCTCAGCGTGGAGTCCCTCCAGAAAACGAGCGAGCAACGCCGGCTCGTTCCAGTCACTGGATGCGCAAGAGTGCGAAACTCTATAGAGTAATCCGTTATGGATCGATCACCTTGACATAGGGAAGCCAGGACCCTGGAAGCCTCCTCCCAAAAACTGAACGATCAAAAACCCGTATCATCTCCCTCTTTAAAGTTCTGATAAACGTTAGAACACTCAGCCCTTGCCTCCCAGATAGCTGTGCCCCACTCCGAGCCCGACCAGAAGGAGTGATATGACGTAAGCGATCCGAGCTCTCTCTCTGTGAGTATGTGTTGGGCTGGAGAGAGAAAACAAATCACACTGGGTGAGAAAGGAGCGACACTCAGTGGGCTGCCAGAGTAACATGGTGGGTTATTAACCCTAGGTTCCGGAGACTCGGAGACCAGGAAGTAGCTGGTGGCACAGAGACGAAGACTCTGAAACTGTCTGAGAGATCGAGACCTGAGCGGACAGGGTCTCAACGGCATGACGAGCAGCAGACAATTCCTGCTCGTCTGCCGAGCATTGCTCCCTGGATCTCGACGGCAGTGTTGCGAGAATCCGTAGTCGCTGGGTCCATTCTTGGCGGATTCTTCTGTTATGCTGATGAATGAGGACCCAAAAGCGACGTAATAGCAACAGAGTCTTTATTCCAGTATCAAACAAACAATGATTTTCTGGATATATCAAAGGTAAATCAAAAACAGGAAACTGAAATCCTCTCGTCAGTAAGAGGAACGACTGGAGACGCGACCACAGACTGCAGGTCGCTTCAGGAAGGCACAGGCCGTAGCTGACATAGACACCTGTTCCAACGCAGCATCTGAAGAAGGCAAAACACGACAGGGCGGAACAAGGACACAGGACAGCAAAATCAAACAAGAATCCGACAAGGACAGAAGCGGAAAACAGAGGAGAAGAAATAGGGACTCTAATCAGAGGCAAAATAGGGGACAGGTGTGAAAGAGTAAATGAGGTCGTTAGGAGAATGAGAAACAGCTGGAGCAGGAACGGAACGATAGAGAAGAGAGGGGAGAGGAGGAGGAGGAGGAGAAGAGAGGATAGAAAGAGGGAAAGAACCTAATAAGACCAGCAGAGGGAAGCACAGGGACAAGACATGATGATCAAAGACAAAACATACACAAGTAATCTAACATTCCCAACAACTACCTAATACACACAATTCTTAGGGATGGAATAAGAATATGTACAATAAATATATGGATGGCCGATGGCCGAGCGGCATAGGCAAGGTGCAATAGATGGTATAAGGTACAGTATAAATACTACGAATGAGTAATGTAAGAATGTTAACATTATTAAAGTGGCATTGTTTTAAGTGACTAGTGATCCATTTATTAAAGTGTCCAGTGATTTGAGTCTCTATGTAGGCAGCAGCCTCTCTGAGTCAGTGATTGCTGTTTAGCAGTCTGATGGCCTTGAGATAGAAACTGTTTTTCAGTCTCTCGGTCCCAGCTTTGATGCACCTTGTACTGAGCTCGCCTTCTGGATGACGTAGGGTTGAACAGGCAGTGGCTTGGGTGGTTGTTGTCCTTGAATATCTTTCTGGCATTGCTGTACATCAGGTGCTGAGCTCGCCTTCTGGATGGTAGCGGTGTGAACAGGCAGTGGCTTGGGTGGTTGTTGTCCTTGAATATCTTGTATATCGATGTCACAGCTGCCAGAAAGATATTCAAGGACAACAACCACCAAGCCACTGCCTGTTCACACCGCTACCATCCAGAAGGAGGGCAGGTAGTTTGCCCCGCGTGATGCATTTGCAGACCCCCACCAGCCCTCATTGGACCCCTCTGGACAGCCTTGCGGTTGAGGGTGGTGCAATTGCCGTACCAGGCGGTGATACAGCCTGACAGGATGCTCTCGATTGTGCATCTGTAAAAGTTTGTCAGGGTTTTAGGTGACAAGGCAAGGTAGGTGACTACAAATATAGCTGTGGCTCTGGCAGCAAATAGCAAAACGTGACAGCAAGCATTCATCAATATACACAGCTGGTTGCATAGAAACGGCGTCAGCCTATCCAGACTGGGTCTATTCTGTAGTTACAGTCCCTCTATTTACATACAAGTTACTTCCAAACTAGAGAAAGTACTTTTTCTTGATACAGTCCCTAGTTAAATGTACACACCCCTTCCACAGTGTTCACATTTTGCTGCCTTAAAATGAAATATATAATTTTTTATTTAATTCGATTTTTTGTCAACCGATGTACATAACCTATTCCACATTTCTAAATTGAAAGAAAAACCACCCTGGTCTTGTGGTTGTGTAACGGCTGTCCTCCTCCTCCTTTGAGGAGGAGAAGTTTCAAGGATCGGAGGACCAATGCGCAGCGTGGTAAGTGTCCATAACGTTTATTTTAAAACATAAACTGAACACTATGAAATACAAAACAATAAATGTGAACATGAACGAAACCGAAACAGTAGCGTGTGGCAACAAACACTCGCACGGAAACAAACACCCACAAAACCCAACAGAAAACAGGCTACCTAAATATGGCTCCCAATCAGAGACAATGACAAACACCTGCCTCTGATTGAGAACCATATCAGGCCAAACGAAAACCCCACATAGAAACAGAAAACATAGAACCCACCCAACTCACGTCCTGACCAACACTAAAACAAAGAAAATACAAAAGAACTAGGGTCAGAACGTGACAGGTTGGATCTGTTTGACTGAGGGACCTTACAGACAATTATATGTGTAGGGTACAGAGATTAGGTCATTCAAACATCATGTTAAACACTACAGTATTATTGCACACAGAGTGAGTCCATGCAACTTATGTGACTTGTTAAGCACATTTTTACTCCTGAACTTATTAGGCTTGCCATAACAAAGGGGTAATTATTTATTGACTGAAGACATTTCAACTCCTCATTTGTAATTCATTTGTAAAAATGTACATAAACATAATTCCACTTTGACATTATGGGGTATTGTGTGTAAGCCAGTGACAAAAAAATCTACATTTGATCCATTTTAAATTCATGCTGTAACACAACAAAAGGTTTAAAAAGTCAAAGGGGGTGAATACTTTCTGAAGGCACTGTAGAAAGTATTCACACCCCTTGAAGGCACTGGTGTAAAGTACTTAAGTAGTACTTCAAAGTATTTTTACTTAAGTAGAATTTTGGGGTATCTGTACTTTACTATTTACATTTTTGACAACTTTTACTTCAGTACATTCCTAAAGAAAAGAATGTACTTTTTACTACATACATTTTCCCTGACACCCAAAAGTACTCATTACATTTCGTATGTACAGAAGGACAGGAAAATGGTCCAATTCACACACTTATCAAGTGAACCTCCCTGGTCATCCGTACTGCCTCTGATCTGGCTACCTCACTAAACACAAATGCTGCGTTTGTAAATGATGTCTGAGTGTGCTCCTGGCTCTCTATAAATAAAAAATAAAAAACAAGAAAATCGTGCCGTCTGGTTTGCATAATATAAGGAATGTGAAATGATTTATACTTTTACTTTTGATACTTAAGTATATTTAAAACCAAATACTTTTAGACTTTCACTCAAGTAGTATTTTACTGGGTGACTTTTACTAAAGTATGACAATTGGGTACTTTTTCCACCGAGGGCTGAGTTTTCATTCCCTGATCATAACCCCCTCAGAAAGCAAGTATAATTAGCCCAAGGAAATGACCCCTCATGACCCCTACCTGCCTGTGTGCTTGCCAATTTTTGTTTGTGTGTGTGTGTGCGCATGTCTGACTGCATGCCTGGATGTGTGTGTGTGTCTCATTTGTCATGTGTGTCTTGTTTTCTCTCCTCTGTGAGTGTGTTTGTGTTTACCTGTTGGTCTTATCTGATCTAAATTCTGAAGGGAGGCCACAAAGACAGATGGAAGGTCAGATGGGTTGTATGTCAAACTCAGGGAAAGATTATTTACGGACAGAGACGCCACTCCATTGACTTTCCTCTCCTAGGTTACAAAGTCTTTTTGCATCATTGACAAGCACGCACATCATGAGGAAACTTTGCTTCTTGAAAATATTATAACTATTTTGGGACCCTATCAACTCATAAACTAAGAAAGAAAATACCAAAAGATAGTTTTTGATTGGACTATTCCTTTAACTCAGACTTTTATATAAAATGTTATGATTTCTGCTAAATCTTAAATAATGTGTACAAATCTCAGGTTAGGATTTATGGTCAGCCATCCCAGTAACAACCCATACCCCAACCACTAAAAACTGGACGAAAAAGTGAATGAAATTAGTCGTTACATCCTCTGATAGGCTGGTGGAATACTTTCCCATTCTACACTATCCCCTCCTCAGAGATTAACATGGGGTTAGGGCTATGAGACATTATTATACACTGTTAAGGAAACAAAACCAATATGAAATTGGGGTTATGACACATTGCTCAACAGCAGCCAGCCTGTGACCCCTCCCTGCTCGCTAACTAAGGGAAGTAATTCAACCATGATGAGGACAGATAAGTGCTGAACAGCCTGACCTGGTCGCCTGTCAGCAGACAGAGTGGGATACACGCACGCACGCACGCACGGCACGCACAACCACACACACACACACACAACACAACAACACACACACACACACACACACACACACACACAACACACACACACACACACACACCACACACACACCAACACACACACAACACAACACACACACACACACACACACACACAATGTCGGCTGACGGAGTGGGCCTGGCTGACGGTTGCTCCTGGCGACGCCCCCACGTCATCTGACCCCTCCAGAACAGAGTGCTGATCCCCCCCAACCCCCCCCCCCCCCAAAGCACAGAGAAGATGACCTTTGACCCAAAACAGGATCCCATCCAAATTAAGGGACCTACCCGATTTATTAGGAGAGCTGTGTGATGTATCACGGCGTCAGCGGAGATCATAGGAATGGTTAAGGTGAAATCAACACACGTAAAAATGTATCATAGGATCAAAGTGTTTTAATTACGTGTCAAATTTCCATGTAAATTATTGAAATAATTCAAACTTAATCTAAATTGTTCCATCGAATATAATTAAATCATATAAATCTTCCATAAATTAAATGTATAATATTTTGTAGACTTAAAAAGAGGAATTTCAACCTGGGAGACCCAGGGTTTGTTTTGATCATGTCTGAGGGATTTGTAGGTCCGTGAGATGGGTTTCACACGTAATTGGTCACGAAGAGGGCGGGGCTGGACTTTGCGCGCCGAATAATACACTCTATGATGGCTTCCGGTGTATTGAGGGGGATACAAGATCAAAAAAATAAATGTAGTCCTGCTTTGTGGCATTTCGCAAAACCTCTATGTCATACCGATCGTACTATACTTTATTTTTGCAGATATGGTTGTCCTTGTTTGATAGAGCCATTGGATGTCTTTCAGCGATGTTCCCAACAGTGGATTCATTGCTAAATATACAAGGTGGCACAAAGGTTACAACTCAAGTGTGGCGGTGCTTCGTGTTCTGGCCCTGTCCCTTCTCCAAGATGGGCTTTTCTGAAAGGGTGGCAGACACAAAACAAAATCCTCTGGGCAAAACTGAAAGAACTGACCAGACCGCAATTGCTTCAAGTGATTCCTCTCATCAATACAAATTCAACTATGGAGCATTTTATTAATATTCTATTAACTACATGGTAACGTTCAACCGGACTACAGGGAAGATGACTCGAAACAAAGCTGTATAGTTAGCTAATGCACTTTTGTACATTGCGCTGAAACATACAATTTACCTTATTTTAGCACCCCAAAAATGTAATACTTCCAGGTCAACTGTAATATGAATACCATTGTAAAGCACAATTTCTCCCCTTTCCATCAAAATAAAAGACGAGACCTTCATGCTGCCCGTCTCTGCATGATTGAAGAAGGCAATGAGCTCCGTCGGTGTAAAAATAATGTCAGTACGAACTCGAACCCAGGCTCAGAGAAACACAGCAAGCAGCGGTAAGGGTAAATCCAGAACTTTTACTTCGAGTCTTCACAGAAAACAAGGCAACCGCACAAGAGCGCACTAATAAAACATGAGACCTAAGCAAAGACACAGGCCAACTGATGAACCTAAATAACAAGGCATCCAGGTGAACAGAGAAGGGAATTTAACACAGGTGAATCCAATAAGTAATAATCAGGGTCACCTGGAAACTAGAACACAAGGTACCCTCCAGCGGTAACCTAAGGAAAAGGTAACTAAAGGACTCTCAGACCATGAGAAACCAGATTCTCTGGTGTGATGTAATCAAGATTGAACTCTTTGGCCTGAATGCCAAGCGTCACGTCTGGAGGAAACCTGGCACCATCCCTACGGTGAAGCATGGCGGTGGCAGCATCATGCTGTGGGGATGTTTTTCAGCAGCAGGCACTGGGAGACTAGTCAGGATTGAGGGTAAGATGAACGGAGCAAAGTACAGACAGATCCTTGATGAAAACATGCTCCAGAGCGCTCAGGACCTCAGACTGGGGAGAAGGTTCACCTTCCAACGGGACAACGACCCTAAGCACACAGCCAAGACAACGCAGGAGTGGCTTCAGGGACAAATCTCTGAATGTCCTTGCGTGGCCCAGCCAGAGCCCGGACTTGAAACCGATTGAACATCTCTGGAGAGACTTGAAAATATTTGTCCAGCAACGCTCCCCATCCAATTTCACACAGTTTGTGAGAAGAATCTGCAGAGAAGAATGGAAGAAACTCCCCAAATACAGGTGTGCCAAGCCTGTAAAGTCATACCCAAGAAGACTTGATGCTGTAAGCGCTGCTAAAAGTGCTTCAACAAAGTACTGAGTAAAGGGTCTGAATACTTATGGAAATGTAGTATTTATTTTACATTTTTGTAATAATTGGGAAAATATTTTTTTTAAATCTGTTTTTGCTTTGACATTGTGGGGTATTGTGTGTAGATTGATGATGGAAAAAAGCAATTCAATCAATTGTAGAACAAGGCTGTGACGTAACAAAATGTTGAAATGTTGAAAGTGAAGGGGTCTGAATACATTCCCGAAGGCACTGTACTTACCCAGTGAGAACACCAGCTTTGGCATCCCAATAACCCTGCCTGGCGGGGCAACCAGCTCTTGTATCCTAGCCCCACTCCGCGGCCCAGATGATTCCGTATCTATCTCATCACATGACAGCAACAGTGCTGTCATACTGTCATCCACTGAGTCAACGTCGTCACGGTTCTGCTCTTGTCCAGATGTCTTTATGGTACCTCGCTTCCCGTCCTTACAATGCAGAAATACAACTTCAAAGGGGAAAGGCAGATTTCAGTGTGAATGGAACTTTCTTGACTGAATCTAAGTCAATCTTGATATCAACCACTGGTATCAAAGTTTGTCAGATGTTTTCAGAAATCAAAAGTATGTCTAGATGGGTTTATGCTCGATGCCTTCTGTTGTGTAGATCCAGCTACATGTCACATTCCCAAATTTATGGAAAAGATGAATCCAGATGTGTTGTGCTTCTCTTTGGAGTTTAGGTATATACTGTATGAAGCTGGATCTACACAACCGCTTAAAACGGTTCTGATCCTATCAGACCTACTAGAGTGCCTAGGGCCTAGGGAGTACCTTCTAGGGTTGGATTTATAATTCAGCATTTGTATAGCAGGGGGAAGAGCTTTCCAATGACACATCATGGGACATGAGAGAGCTTGGGTCAGGGCCAGGCTAGAACATTTTTTTTGGTCTCTGCCTCTAGAACTAATGGCATTATCACAACTGGAGAGTTTCTCACAAGCTTCTGCGTTCATATGTTAGCCACATCTTGTCTAGCCACAGCAACACCCAAATGTGTGTCTGTGTGTGTGTGCAAGTACAGTGGGGCAAAACATTTTTTTGTCAGCCACCAATTGTGCAAGTTCTCCCACTTAAAAAGATGAGAGAGGCCTGTAATTTTCATCATAGGTACACTTCAACTATGCCAGACAAAATGAGAAAAGAAATCCAGAAAATCACATTGTAGATTTTTAATGAATTTATTTGCAAATTATGGTGGAAAATAAGTATTTTTGGTCACCTACAATAAGCAAGATTTCTGGCTCTCACAGACCTGTAACTTCTTCTTTAAGAGGTCCTCTGTCCTCCACTCGTTACCTGTATTAATGGCACCCTGTTTGAACTTGTTATCAGCATAAAAGACACCTGTCCACAACCTCAAACAGTCACACTCCAAACTCCACTATGGCCAAGACCAAAGAGCTGTCAAAGGACACCAGAAACAAAATTGTAGACCTGCACCAGGCTGGGAAGACTGAATCTGCAATAGGTAAGCAGCTTGGTTGAAGAAATCAACTTTGGGAGCAATTATTAGGAAATGGAAAGACATACAAGACCACTAGATATCTCCCTCGATCTGGGGATCCACGCAAGATCTCACCCGTGGGGTCAAAATGATCACAAGAACGGTGAGCAAAAATCCCAGAACTACACGGGGGGACCTAGTGAATGACCTGCAGAGAGCGTGGGACCAAAGTAACAAAGCCTACCATCAGTAACACACTACGCCGCCAGGGACTCAAACCTGCAGTGCCAGACGTGTCCCCCTGCTTAAGCCAGTACATGTCCAGGCCCGCTGAAGTTTGCTCGAGAGCATTTGATTGATCCAGAGAAGATTGGGAGAATGTCATATGTTCAGATGAAACCAAAATAGAACTTTTTGGTAAAAACTCAACTCGTCGTGTTTGGAGGACAAAGAATGCTGAGTTGCATCCAAAGAACACCATACCTACTGTGAAGCATGGGGGTGGAACATATGCTTTGGGGCTGTTTTTTCTGCAAAGGGACCAGGACGATGATCCGTTAAAGGACAGAATGAATGGGCCATGTATCGTGAGATTTTGAGTGAAAACCTCCTTCCATCAGCAAAGGCATTGAAGATGAAATGTGGCGGGTCTTTCAGCATGACAATGATCCCAAAACACACCGCCCGGGCAACGACAGGAGTGGCTTCGTAAGAGCATTTCAAGGTCCTGGAGTGGCCTAGTCAGTCTCCAGATCTCAACCCCATAGAAATCTTTGGAGGGAGTTGAAAGTCCGTGTTCCCAGGAACAGCCCCAAACACACTGCTCTAGAGGAGATCTGCATGGAGGAATGGGCCAAATACCAGCAACAGTGTGTGAAAACCTTGTGAAGACTTACAGAAAACGTTTGACCTCTGCATTGCCACAAAGGGTATATAACATAGTATTGAGATAAACTTTTGTTATTGACCAAATACTTATTTTCCACCATAATTTGCAAATAATTCATTAAAAATCCTACAATGTTGATTTTCGAGGAATTTTTTTTTTCATCTTGTCTGTCATAGTTGAAGTGTACCTATGATGAAAATTACAGGCCTCTCTCATCTTTTTTAAGTGGGAGACTTGCACAATTGGTGGTGACTAAATACTTTTTTGCCCCACTGTATTATGCTTCCCTGTAGCTGATTCCCACCAACACTCACTGCTGTAACAGCCTATCAATTATATACACTGCTCAAAAAATAAACGGAACACTAAAACACACCAATGTAACTCCAATCAATCACACTTCTGTGAAATCAAACTTCCACTTAGGAAGCAACACTGATTGACAATAAATTTCACATGCTGTTGTGCAAATGGAATAGACAAAGGTGGAAATTATAGGCAATAGCAAGACACCCCAATAAAGGAGTGGTTCTGCAGGTGGTGACCACAGACCACTTCTCAGTTCCTATGCTTCCTGGCTGAGTTTTTGGTCACTTTGAATGCTGGCGGTGCTTTCACTCTAGTGGTAGCATGAGACGGAGTCTACACCCCACACAAGTGGCTCAGGTAGTGCAGCTCATCCAGGATGGCACATCATATGCGCAGCTGTGGCAAGAAGGTTTGCTGTGTCTGTCAGCAACATTTGTGGCCTGCTGGAGGTCATTTTGCAGGGCTATGGCAGTGCTCCTCCTTCGCATATGAAAATGGCGGAGTAGCGGTCCTGCTGCGGTTGTTGCCCTTCTACTATAGGCTCTTCTCACTCTCACGTCTCCTGTTGTATGGCCGATCTTTCGGTAGTCGCCTCCATGCTCTGGACACTACGGCTGTACAGACACATGAAACTTCTTTGCCTACAGCTCGCATTGATGTGCCATCCTGGAATGTGCCTGCCACTACCTGAGCCACTTGTTGTGGGGTTGTAGACTTCCGTCTCATGCTTACTCACGTAGAGTTGAAAGCACCGCCAGCATTCAAAAGTGACCAAAACATCAGCCAGGGAGCATAGGAACTGAGAAGTGGTCTGTGGTCACCACCTGCAGAACCACTCCTTTATTGGGTGTCTTGCTAATGCCTATAATTATTCCACCATTTGTCATTCCATTTAGCACAACAGCATGTGAATTATTGCAATGCAGTGTTGCTTCCTGAGTGGACAGTTTGTTTCACAGAAGTGTATTGACTTGGAGTTACAGTGTGTGTTTAAGTGTTCCCTTTTTTTTTGAGCAGTGTACATTCACAAAAGTGTTATATTCTGAGCCAGAGGGATCGGCAGGCAGCTCGCTTAGACTCTCTCCTCGTTTATGATTTCTAATCATATAACCAATTTATAATACATATTCCATTGGGTAATAAAAAAGTGGTGTTGTTGATGGCTCGGGGTGTATCAGGGTGCATTGAGTGTATGTGTAGTGCGTGCATTTTCCAGATTGTGTGGTCACATAGGGGTATGATAGTGTGACACTACCATAAACTGATCGCCTCCCTTCTTGCCTCCCTATCGTTACTCTCTAATCTCATTCATATTCCACATCTCACTCTCCTTCTCATCACGGACACCGATGTTGCTTCCAGACAACTAAACACTTCTTTCACCCCACTTGAGGATAATACAGTGCCACCGATGCAGCCCGTAACAATTCAATAGCCAAATGTCCTTGATATGACGGATTCTTAAAACTAATCCATATAGCTTATGTACAGAAGCTAGCTGAAGTCGCAGCTGAAGTCTACGCCCCTTAGTCATGATTGGTCAACATGGGGATCTTCAAATAAGTTGCATCAATGAGCGGACTAATCGGACACCGATGTATTGCTTCCAGACAAACTAAACACCTTCTTTTCCCACTTTGAGGATAATACTGTGCCACCGATGCAGCCCGCTAACAAGGACTGCGGGCCCCCCTTCTCTTTTTCCGTGGCCGACGTGACTAAGACATTTAAACGTGTTAACCCTCGCAAGGCTGCTGGCCCAGACGGCATCCCTAGCTGCGTCCTCAGAGCATGCACAGACCAGCTGGCTGGTGTGTTTAAGGACATATTTAATCGCTCCCTATCCCAGTCTGCTGTCCCCACATGCTTCAAGATGGCCACCATTGTTCCTGTACCCAAGAAGGCAAAAATAACTGAACTAAATGACTATCACCCTGTAGTAGTCACTTCTGTCATTCGTGAAGTGCTTTGAGAGACTAGTCAAGGGTTATTTCACCTCCACCTTATATACCACCCTAGACACATTTCAGTTTGCATACCGCCCCAACAGGTCCAGAGATGATACAATCGCCATCACACTGCACACTGCCCTATCCCATCTGGACAAGAGGAATACCTATGTAAGAATGCTGTTCATTGACTACAGCTCAGCATTCAACACCATAATACCCTCCAAGCTCATCATTAAGCTTGAGGCCCTGGGTCTCAACCCCGCCCTGTGCAATTGGGTCCTGGACTTTCTGACAGGCCGAAAACAACATCTCCACCTGTCTGACCCTCAACAAAGGGGCCCCACAAGGGCTCAGCCCCCTCCTGTACTCCCTGTTCACCCATGACTTCGTGGCCATGCACGCCTCCAAATCAGTCATCAAGTTTGCAGACGACACAGTAGTGGGCTTGAGTGTGGTGTCAGGAAAACAACCTCTCACTCAACGTCAACAAAACATAGGAGATGATCGTGGATTTCAGGAAACAGAGGGAGCACCCCCTATCCACATCAAAGGCACAGTAGTGGAGAAGGTGGAAAGTTTTAAGTTCCTTGGCGTACACGTCACAGACAAACTGAAATGGTCCACGCACACAGACGGTGTGGTGAAGAAGGTGCACATTTATTATTTAAATTAAAAATCATTATTTATAACCTTGTCAACGTCTTGACTATGTTTCCTATTGCCTTTGCAACTCATTTCATGGGAAACAGGGACATTTCTAAGTCACCCCACACTTTTTTAACGATAGTGTATATACTGTTTCCTTCACTATCTATTCTTTACTATCTATTGCATCTTGCCGCTCTGTCACTGCTCATCCATATATTTTGTACTCATATATTCTCATCCCATTCCTTTACTAGATGGAATTGTTAGTTATTACCTGTTAGATACTGCTGCACTGTCGGATCTAGAAGCATGAGCATTTCGCTACACTCATAATAACATCTGCTAACCATGTGTATGTGACCAATAACATTTTATTTGAATGGTGACAGAGCTGGAGCGATGTTTGTCAGACATTGCGAAAATCGGTCTTCTCACAAAATTGTCAGTAGCGTCTGAACAGTTTGGTTTACAAACTATTATGACCCCTTTATGGAAAAATTTGACTCTCAAGATGTCACGTTCCTGACCTGTTTTCTCTTGTTTTGTATGTCTTTATTGGTCAGGGCGTGAGTGTTGGGTGGGCAGTCTATGTTTTCTATTTCTATGTTGGGTTTTGTGTTCGGCCTGGTATGATTCTCAATTAGAGACAGGTGTGTATCGTTTGTCTCTGATTGAGAGTCATACTAAGGCAGCCAGGGTTTCACTGGTGTTTTGTGGGTGTTTGTTTCCTGTGTTAGCGTTTGGGCCACACAGGACTGTTGCAGGTTAGTCACGTTTGTTGTTTTGTTTATTTGTAGTGTTTGTTGGTTTGCCATTAAAATCATGAATACCTCCTACTCCGCATCTTGGTCCGATCCATGCTCCTCCTCGTCTGAGGAGGAGAACGACATTGACAGCCGTTACACAAGAAAACAATGGTAGGACTCGTCAGTTGAAAACATTTATGGAAATACTGCATATTTGTAGACTGTTTAGTGACAAAAAGAACGCGTTAAATACATGTGACCTTTTTATAGCTCTCATATATAGGACAGACACTTTAGAACAAACTTCCTTTAGATTTTTTGGGGGGGGTCTATCTGTTGTTCCATGTAGTGAATCTGCTATTCAATTCGTTTGTATGGGCTAATAGCAGTTAGGCCTAAAATACTTTTTAAATATATTTTTTTGATACTTCAAGGGGTCTTAACATTCAAAATCAAATAGCAAAATGATCCTTGATATGACGTTCTTAAAACAATTCCATATAGCTTAGTAGTACAGAAGGCTAGCTGAAGTCGGCAGCTGAAG
>NC_036854.1:7278090-7298339 GCF_002910315.2 Salvelinus sp. IW2-2015 | reverse complement strand
CTGTTTGTCAGACATTGCGAAAATCGGTCTTCTCACAAATATTGTCAGTAGCGTCTGAACAGTTTGGTTTACAAACTATTTATGACCCCTTTATGGAAAAATTTGACTCTCAAGATGTCACGTTCCTGACCTGTTTTCTTCTTGTTTTGTATGTCTTTATTGGTCAGGGCGTGAGTGTTGGGTGGGCAGTCTATGTTTTCTATTTCTATGTTGGGTTTTGTGTTCGGCCTGTATGATTCTCTTTAGAGACAAGGTGTGTCTCTGGAGCGCCAGAGCGCCAGCCAGTCAGGAGCCGCAGAGCCGCCAGCCAGTTCAGGAGCAGCCGAGCGCCAGCCAGTCAGGAGCCGCCAGAGCCGCCAGCCAGTCAGAGGACGCCGCCCAGAGCCGGCCAGCAGTCAGGAGCTGCCAGAGACGCCAGCCAGTCAGGAGCCGCCAGAGACGCCAGCCAGTCAGGAGCCGCCAGAGAGCCAGCCAGTCAGAGCTGCCAGAGACGCCAGCCAGTCAGGAGCTGCCAGAGACGGCCAGCAGTCAGGAGCTGCCAGAAGACGCAGCCAGTCAGGAGCTGCCAGAGACGCAGCCAGGTCAGGAGCTGCAGAGACGCCAGCCAGTCAGGAGCTGCCAGAGACGCCAGGCAGTCAGGGAGCTGCAGAGACGCAGCCAGTCAGGAGCTGCCAGAGACGCCAGCCAGTCAGGAGCTGCCAGAGACGCCAGCCAGTCAGGAGCTGCCAGAGACGCCAGCAGTCAGGAGCTGCCACCAGATGACGCCAGCAGTCACTGAGGCTGCCTCCAGTCATAGCTGCTCCAGTTCATGAGCTGCCTCAGTCATGAGCTGCCCTCCAGTCATGAGCTGCCTCCAGTCATGAGCTGCCCTCCAGTCATGAGCGCTCGCATAGCTGCCCTACAGTCATGAGCTGCCCTACAGTCATGAGCTGCCACCAGTCATGTGAGCTGCCACTCAGTCATGAGCTGCCACTCAGTCATGAGCTGCACTCAGGTCCGGAGCTGCTGCCCTTCCGGAGCGTGCCCTTATCGAGGCTGCTTGCCCCTTATCCCGGAGCTGCTGCCCCTTATCCCGAGCTGCTGCCCCTTATCCGCCGGAGCTGCTGCCCCTTATCCCGGTGCTGGCCCTTATTCCCGATGCTGCCCCTTCATTTAGGTGGGTTGAGTTTGGAGGTGGTCATTGGGAGGGGGATACGGAAGCGGGAGTGGACTAGTGGGTGGGGGACCTCGCCAGGCCAGCGAGCACCACCGTGGTCAGATGCCCACCCAGACCCTCCCTAGACTTTGTGCTGGTGCGCCCGGAGTTCGCACCTTAAGGGGGGGTTATGTCACGTTCCTGACCTGTTTCTCTTGTTTTGTATGTCTTTATTGGTCAGGGCGTGAGTGTTGGGTGGCAGTCTATGTTTTCTATTTCTATGTTGGGTTTTGTGTTCGCCTGTGTATGATTCTCAATTAGAGACAGGTGTGTATCGTTGTCTCTGATTGAGAGTCATACTAAGGCCCAGGGTTTCACTGGTGTTTTGTGGGTGTTTGTTTCCTGTGTTAGCGTTTGGCGCACAAGGACTGTTGCAGGTTAGTCACGTTTGTTGTTTTGTTTATTGTAGTGTTTGTTGGTTTGCCATTAAATCATGAATACCTCCTACTCCGCATCTGGTCCGATCCATGCTCCTCCTCGTCTGAGGAGGAGACGATTGACAGCCGTTACACAAGGAAAACAATGGTAGGACTCGTCAGTTGAAACATTTATGGAAATACTGCATATTTGTAGACTGTTTAGTGACAAAAAGAACGCGTTAAATACATGTGCCTTTTTATAGCTCTCATATATAGGACAGACACTTTAGAACAAACTTCCTTTTTAGATTTTTGGGGGGGGTCTATCTGTTGTTCCATGTAGTGAATCTGCTATTCAATTCGTTTGTATGGGCTAATAGCAGTTAGGCCTAAAATACTTTTTAAATATATTTTTGATACTTCAAGGGGTCTTAACATTCAAATCAAATAGCAAAATGGATCCTTGATATGACGTTCTTAAAACAATTCCATATAGCTTAGTAGTACAGAAGGCTAGCTGAAGTCGGCAGCTGAAGTCTACGCCCCTTAGTCGGTGATTGGTCAACAGTACGGATTTTTCAAATAAGTGTTGTCATTCAATGAGCGACTAATCGTTTTCATGCACATTTCTTTCACTTGAGAAATACTGAACCAAACATCTTCGATGTAAAATCGCGGGACTAAGATCTCGCTGGCAAAAACATCAAAATTAATGATTTATAGAGTCATCTTAAATTAATTTGGACTATTTTGGCTACAGTGCCCCAAAATAGAGAAACAGTACAATTGCTGCTTTTTTCTCATTTTTCAAATGAAGGATTTAACCCCCTTATGTCCTTCCAGGGTTAGGGCCCTTCCAGGGTTAGGACCCTTCCAGGGTTAGGACCCTTCCAGGGTTAGGACCCTTCCAGGGTTAGGACCCTTCCAGGGTTAGGGCTCAGGGAAGGTTGGGGGAGTAGGCTCGGCCCTAAACTACGCGCTCTCTGTCACCTGGGGCTGCATAGAAAATGGCCCAGGGACACAAGGAAGACACAATGGTCAATTATTTAAGGGCCTTCCCCCCTCTGAATGGCCAAAATGTATCTCTCTTCAACAGTAACCAGAGAATTTATTACAAAAATGTGTGTTACAATAACACTATCGCATCTATGTCTGGTATCCATCGAAAACTTGTCCTCTGAGGAGAACTTTGATGCCATCTATATGGACGTATGATCTCCGTGGCGACTTGTAGTTGTTCAGAGTGAACTCTGACAACACTTTATGCAATTTTCCTCTCAGGAATGCTGTCTTATCTCTATTGCACCCAGCACACCCCCTCAGGTCATCATCACAGGTCATAAATGTGACCCCCCCCCTTCCTATAGGATGTTGGCTGATTCCATCCGATTTGATGTTTTAGTTGTATTACCTTTGGTTTGGTCTGTGGATTGGTCAACAAGTCAGGTCTGGTATAAATGGAAAGAAGGCCTGTTGTGCTCTCTCTCGTCCTGTATCCTGCCCATGGAGTAAGGTTGTATGAAATGCCTTGGGCCTGAGTAGGTCTGATTCGTTCATGCTTTGTCTTGTCAGCTAACCTTAAGATCTGCATGTCTAGATTGCGAATGCTACATTAGTGTCAGTGTTTCCTTGTAATTTGCGCCTTATGCATTGTATGTGATTTCATTTATTTGACAAAGTTATAAAATCATACGGCATTCGCTTCTCAGGACCATTTCCTGATCTTAGTCAGCTGAACGCATATTAATTGATTGCACCTGGTTTTACTATAATATTAAATGGAGTTAAATGTTATGTATCACTACGGGGGGCTCTGTCCGGACATCATAAGCTCCACCTTGGCTGGGGCAGGCCCGCTCCGTGTTCCCCCTCTGCCCTCCATGGCCTAGGTTGGTCCCTAACCATGCCCACCCTTCCCTCCCTCGCACTGGTCTGGGCCATTCTCCTTTACAGTTCCACCGCCCCACCCCTGTACCCACTTGCTGCATATGGCTTTATCAGCACGTCTCACTTCCTGTTTCCTGACGAGCTTCCAGAGTGTCACTATGTGTGTGTGTGCATGTGTGTCGGCACAGCCCCCCAAAATAGACTAGAGAGTGTATCCGATCTTTCTTTGCGCATTCTATCCTTTCCCCCGTGTTTTTAATCTTGCTGTCTATTTGTTCATCACAGAGCGGCCGGCATTTCCTGTCTGTGTTTCCGTGGTGATGAGTACATAGCCCATACATAGCCCATAAAAACTCAAACAGGAAACCGAGCGGACCGCCCCTGATTGTTCCAGAGGTGTTTGGACCGTGAGTCCCCCACTAACACATCTGCCGTGCTCTTTGCCTTTTAGCTGCATACACAGACATGCAGACAAATTAACACATACCAACACACACAATGCACACGCTCACACTCACACAGAGGATGCGTTGCTTCCTGAGCGTTGGCCTCAATGAGTCAGAACTCACTGTTGTTCGCTGTTGTTCTGTTATGGTTGTCCCTCCCTTCGACACGTTAAAACATAAACGTGTGTATGTACTTGGTTGTTGTGATGTCGACTCTACAGAATTTGCTTGTGGACACAAGTGTTAGCACTCCTACTTGTGATAAGTGCCATTGGATGTCTAGTGACCATAGAGTCAGAACCTTAGTTTCTTATGTGAAGGACGGCATCCTTTGCAGGGCATTGTCCCCAGTCACCGCCCAGGGGGAATTGGGGTGTCCTTAGTTCTGAATGTAGAGTGCCTTCTACTACCCTTCTAACACTTTTATAATCAACCTGGGGTGTGTTCAGCAGGGCACACCGTAGCAAAACGTTTTGCAAAACAAAAAAATGTATTTCTTATTGGACACGTTCTGGTTGTAGCTTCCTGCTTCACTCTGTTTCAAAACATTTTCTCCACCTACTGAACATAACCCAGGTTTTCCCAGGAAGTCTCCCGTCAAAGTACTGACCAAGGCCATCTCTGCTTAGCTTAGCATCAGAGCCAGCAGAGGAATGCAGGGTGGTATGGCTGCTAATGTTTTTCAAGGAACCGAGAGGGAGACATGATGACTTGTGTTTGTCATCAATTGCACTTACTACATGCACTTACTACAAATTCCTACAGTAGTTTTGCTAAGTATGCCATATTGTTAGTCTTTTTAAGTATGGTCATTAGCAGAGTATACATGATCCTAATTTTTGCTTCAAGACACTGACAATTTGAAAAACGAAAAGATTTTTCTTTTTGCCATACCAGGCGCTGTAGTTGGTATACTTTTTAATTTATGACAATTTATCTTTAATGCAGGGCCGCCAGACAAGTTCCTTCCTTTCTCCCCCTTCTTCTACTTGCCTCTTCCATCGTTCTGGTAATAATGCATTCAGTTGGTTGTCATTTTGAATAGAGGAGACATTTACATATGTTTTTGTTAACTGCATGTGTTACATAACTTCACCAGTATTACTTATGATATAATTTACAAAGATTATTATTTACCTGCTAATCGCTTCAGCACTTGGCGGTCCTGTTCTGTGAGCTTGTGTGGCCTACCATTTTGCGGCTGAGCCGTTGTTGCTCCGAGACGTATCCACGTCACAATGACAACACAGTTGACAGGGGCAGCTCTAGCAGGGAAGCCATTTGACTGACTTGTTGGAAAGGTGGCATCCTACGACGATGCCACGAGGGTTGCATTGTGCCCCTAGCTCGCCGTGATTCATTTTTCGCTTAATATAAATCATTTGATAGCATTTACTTGTACTTTTACTCAAGTATGGCAGTTGAGTACTTTTTCCACCATTGTACATAAGTACATTTTAAACCAGATACTTTTACTCAAGTATTATTGTACTGGGTGACTTTCACTTATAGTTGTCATTTTCTGTTCAGGTATCTTTCCTTTTACAATTGAGTACTTTTCCCACCACTGCACACACACACACACACGCACACACACACACACACACACACACACAAACTCATAACTCTCTCAGCGTTTACAACATGAACACTTTGATAAATGAAGACTGTGTGTGTGTGTGTGTGTGCGCCCTCAGGACTTACATTTGATCGTTCATTTCCTTGTATGATCGTATTGTGTGTGTGTTCCTATTCTCATTCCCATGTTCCCAGCGGACTTCCCAGTAATCAGCATTCTACACACACCAGACACACCAATACCCTACTCCTGCAACTTGGGGATTTTCCGCTGAATCATGAGGGTAGGGGGAGTGGCATGCATGTTTTGGGGAGGGGCACCCATCCTCTAACACACAGACTTCTCTTCTACCACCCTGTTTAAACACACATGCCCCCTCCACCCGTTCCCTCACTGCTGTTCCTCGGTACATTTCAAATGATGTTCTCTCTCTCTCTCTCTCGCTCTCTCTCTCTCTCTCTCTCTCTCTCTCTCTATTGTTCTCTGTCTCGCCCTCTCTCTCACAACCGCGCATACACGCTAATTGTTTTTATCCCACACAACATCTAAGCCACTCTCCTCGTCTCTCTTCCATCTAAGACTCCCTCCTTGAGTTATATTTTGAAAGCACTTATTAACAAACACAAACTCAAGAGAGACGATTTAATTCAAGATAAGTAGACACTCTATCGCATGTATTCATAATCATTTTAGGTCCTTTTAATTCCTCAGTAGAATATTTTCTCTTATACTACCATGGTCGACGCCTCTGTGTATGGGGTATTCCATTACGTCATGAGCCTGTTTGAGTGGCTAATTGGCATACTCATTAGGATCGTTTTTTCATTACTGGCGGTGAACTCCGTCAGGGTTACGAAGCAGGTTAGAGACGCTTTGTTCTGTGTTAATGAGTCTGGTTGATCAGAAATTAGAGCGCGCAGGGAGAACGTCTTGGCAACGTAATGAAAACCTTTCGTGGATTGAGTCTCAGAGGAGAGGCTGCGGCTAGGCAGCTCACACAAATGCACACGCACCACACACTCACACACACACACACACACACAGCTTTGTCATTCAAAAATCATGGTTAACACTATTATTGGACACATTTCTGCTCCTGAACTTATTTCAGCTCGCCATAACAAAGGGGATGAATACTTACTGACAAGACATTTAGGATTTTCGTTTTGTATCATTAAACATTTTGAAAAACATAGTTACCAAAAAAATCTAATTTAAAATCAGGCTGTAACATGTTGAATAAGGAGTGTGAATACTTTCTGAGGGCACTGTAAATACTTAATATTTCATTCCTGGATTTAGTATAGTATTTTTAATCTAATAGGTACCAGGTTCCTCTTCAGCGTTGGCACAAACAACAAACAAACACATTTGGGGCTGAGGGGGAACAGAGAGGTTTTTCTTAAAACAGACGGAAACACAACAAACTAACAACAAACACCAGTTCCCATGCCACTTCCTTCAAGGGGCTTGTTTAACACAACTCCCCCATTTACTTAAAGTGGCTTGTGGTTTTCTGGAAGAGGATGGCCTGAGGAAAAGGGGTAGGGGGGGGGGAGTAGGAGGACAGAGAAGTGGAGTTCACTTTTGGGTTAATTTGACCTTATTTTGTCCGTGGTTGTGTTGAATCACTGCATGGACACACACACAATTGGAAACACTGGTAGCACTTAAGTAAAGCTAAACAAACAATTTGGGCCCAAATTATTCACAGATGCAGGAGGACCACCGTCATTTGCGACAGGCTCTGCAGTGGCGGCGGCGGCAGCAGGCACCCCTTCCGGATGGAGCACTAGTGGCGCAATCCGCAGTGTAGTGTGAGGATGCTTATGTCATCTCTTCAGCTGTCGGGGGGCTGTCTCTTATACGTTGTTTATGCCTGTTCAGCTGTTCAGAACTTGTACAATATCAGTCAAGGAAAGGGGGGGATGAGGGGGAGGGGTTCCTTCTGTTTTGTTCAGGGTACGGCTGGCTGTTCATAGCTCTCACATTCCATGTTGCCTTTTGAGTAGAGTTTTTTTTTGGGGGGGGGCGGGGCTGCTGCTACAAGACGTCTGTTGTCAGTTACATTGTCTGGATAACTGGATATTCTGTCAACGTAGACAGGGTAGGAGGGAAACTTGGGTGAGTGGTTTTCGAATAGTCTTGTGCAACAAAAGGTTAAAAATAACATTTTTAAGAGGAACAAAAGTTGGCTCTTCTTTTACCAACAATGATATCATCAATAATTCATATCAGGGGATTGTGTAACATTGACATTTTTATAATAAGTCAATGTAGTAAATCAAACACTTACATTTTTATAATAAGTCAACGTAGTAAATCAAACACTTAACATTTTTTTTATTAAACAATAAACTATATTAAACCAACAATGATATCATAAATAATTCATATTTCCCAGTACACCACCATTTTACTATTTCCTTTTCCAATACATCTTTCAAATCAAATGTATTTGTCAAATGCGCCAAATACAAAAGGTGTAGACCTTACCGTGAAATGCTTACATACAAGCCCTTAACCCAAAAAATGACATAACAATAAAGAGGCTGGTGTACAGGGGGTACCGGTGCCGAGTCAATGTGCGGGTGTGCAGGTTAGTTGAGGTCATTTGTAAAGTGACAATGCATAGATAATAAACAGTGAGCAGCAGTGGTATAAAAATAAAAGGGTAGGGGTGTCAATGTAAATAGTCCGGGTGGCCAGGTATAGAAATCACACACAGTTGCCAAAGCTCAAAAGAGCAAAATGAGGTCATCAGAAAATAACAAGGTAAGATACTCAAGTGAGAGAGTGGTGTGGAGCCTTCCTCTCTTCCATTCCCTCGAAGAACTCTGCCGATCAACACGCGTCTTTGTTTTGGCGACCATCTTAGTTTCGCCGACGAGACCGCCACTGACATGACCACCACTTACAGCTGCCGCTGAGAAACCAGGGGAGACTGAAGTACAAACACTAATTGCTAGTTGCCTAGCAGAGGTGAAGGGCACACTTCCCTGTACTAATCGCTGATTGCCAAGGAGAGGAGAACCCACTCCCCTCCAATACAGCCATTGAATACAAAAAACAAGTCATCAATTACCCTGCCCCTTGATCCTGGTTGACGTGTCAACAATCATCTGCAAGTTATGAGCAGTCAGCAGTTTACACACCAAGTAGGCTGCTGGGAAGACAGGCAGCACTTAAAGTAGATGGTCCTAGCAAGCAAAAAGACAGTTCTAGACAACGGATGAAGATAACAATTATACATATCACTCCTGGGGAAATTAGGAGTCCTCTAGCTTTAGAATGAAGCACACTGAGATGAAGCCTGAGAAGCTGGTTATATACACTCAGAAAAGTGAAGAGCCGCCGTTTTCAGTTGAATTAATCAACTTTCTTTCATGGCAACTCATAAGCAGGATATGTCTTATATGTTTCAAAGTCGATGTATAATCATATTTCATTAGTTAGCTTTTTTTTTTACAGAAGGTTGAAAGAACACAATATTTCTGTCAGGCAATGCTTTTCTGATATGTCAGATGAAGAGTTAGACCAGAAAGTCAGTGCCATTAAGGTAAGGATGCCCCATGTGGTCTTTAGAATGGTCAAAGGAAGTCTCTGAGCATTGGGCCATTGTGTACAATGGTGAAGAGTTTGGGAGTCTTTGCAGCGTGTAGATGGTGCAGGTTTCATTGCCAGAATGATCCAGCTTCGTTGCATTGCTCGGCAAAAATACTCTGTTCCTGCTCCCCTGTCTCTCGTCCACATTGATACAAATAAATTGATAAGGTACTAAGATGAATAATGTCTCCATCAAATCTAAGATGTTTTTTTACTTTTTTTAGTCTTACTTATTCGTAGACAAATTTTCAATGATGTATGAAATGGGAGTTGTTCTTCATCAACTGGTAATACATAATTAATGAAGCAGGTTAATAGGTTAAACATTTCACTTTTAATTCCAATGCTTTTTTTCAAGATACAACATTGTCATCTTTGGCGGTATAGATGGATTTTCAAGGAAGGTAAGTCTATTATTTTGTTTGCTTATTGCATATTTCCCATCACCTAATGAACAACCACAATACCAGTCTGGTGTCAAGCGTAGGCTACCCCTTGATCAGATGTTCTTTCTGGACACTGCGGCCAATAACAAAGCAGCGACTGCTTTTGGATACATTATGGATTGAGTCGGCAGCAATGGATGGCCTTCAAGGTAAATATTGATATAGTAGAATGAAAAAAATGATTACTTGTATTATACATATTCATCCTAACCACTAATGTATTGTAACGTCTTGTGAGGAGTTACTTTCTGTATAAAAACCCGTGACATCTTCCTCATCAAACCTCCTAAGATTGCTTTCTGTGCTGTATTGACGTATCCTGAAAATGACATCTGCTGCTTTAAATTGAACGGTCATGTCTCAGTTATTGTTTTCATATCTACAAAAAATAAGCTATTTTCTTTACATTAGAGCGAGCTGATCAAGGGGTAGAAAATGTAGATATTGCCAGATGTTCACTGTCCGAGGACCAGGCCGTGGAAGCTTTATTGCTGCTTAAAGTGTCCATAACCAGAGGTTACATGGAACCTGTCTCACATGCATTAATTTTAAAAACCTTAAGAAGTCAGCTGCTAATTTTCAGATGTACACCACATAAACACAGCCATTTTCACTGGACTATCTGTTGCTGCCGAGTTATGATTTCCCTGGGGGTTAGCCTTGCAATAACCAAGTGGTGAGACATATAGCCCTCTATATTTAAATGTTTCAGGTACACTCAGATAGGTGTCTGCATCACATACAGTCAGTAACCACTCAGAGGCACACACAACGTGCATTTCTATAACCTCGGACCCACCTCAGTGTTCACTATTCATGGAGGAAGACCACAGGACCACAGAGATTAGGTTCCTCCCCTTCACAAAACATTTTATTTCTCTGCTAGAGTGGAAGGCTTGTGGAGAGATGTTTGGAGTGCCGTGACATGTCAGTACTACAACTTGCTGCACAGTTTGGAGGAAGATGGCTACGTTGACCTGACGGATTCTATCCTGTCGATTTCTACTTTTAAACTCGGACAAAACAGAGATGCTTGTTCTAGGTCCCAAGAAACAAAGAGATATTCTGTTAAATCTGACAATTAATCTTGATGGTTGTACAGTCGTCTCAAATAAAACTGAAGGACCTCGGCGTTACTCTGGACCCTGATCTCTATTTTGATGAACATATCAAGACTGTTTCAAGGACAGCTTTTTTCCACCTACGTAACATTGCAAAAATCAGAAATTTTCTGTCCAAACATTATGCCTAAAAATGAATCCATGCTTTTGTCAACTGCAATGCTCTACATTCCGGCTACTCGGAAAAAGCACCAAATAAACTTCAGTTAGTGCTAAACACGGCTGCTAGAATCCTGACTAGAACCCAAAAATTTGATCATATTACTCCAGTGCTAGCCTCTCTACCTGGCTTCCTGTTAAGGCAAGGGCTGATTTCAAGGTTTTACTGCTAACCTACAAAGCATTACATGGGCTTGCTCCTACCTATCTTTAAGATTTGGTCCTGCCGTACATACCTACGCGTACGCTACAGTCACAAGACACAGGCCTCCTTACTGTCCCTAGAATTTCTAAGCAAACAGCTGGAGGCAGGGCTTTCTCCAATAGAGTTCAATTTTTATGGAATGGTCTGCCTACCCATGTGAGAGACGCAGACTCGGTCTCAACCTTTCAGTCTGTATTGAAGACTCATCTCTTCAGTAGGTCCTATGATTGAGTGTAGTCTGGCCCAGGAGTGTTAAGGTGAACAGAAAGGCACTGGAGCAACGAACCTCCCTTGCTGTCTCTGCCTGGCCGGTTCCCCTCTCTCCACTGGGATTCTTTGCCTCTAACCCTATTACGGGGGCTGAGTTACTGGCTTACTGGTGCTCTTCCATGTCGTCCCTAGGAGGGGTGCGTCACTGAAGTGGGTAGAGTCACTAGCGTGATCTTCTTGTCTGGGTTGGCACCCCCCCTTGGGTTGTGCCATGGCGGAGATCTTTGTGGGCTATACTCGGCCTTGTCTCAGGATGGTAAGTTGGTGGTTGAAGATATCCCTCTAGTGGTGTGGGGGCTGTGCTTTGCCAAAGTGGGTGGGGTTATATACTGCCTGTTTGGCCCTGTCCGGGGGTATGTTCGGATGGGGCCACAGTTTCTCCCGACCCCTCCTGTCTCAGCCTCCAGTATTTATGCTGCAGTAGTTTATGTGTCGGGGACTAGGGTCAGTCTGTAATATCGGGAGTATTTGTCCTGTCTTATCCGGTGTCCTGTGTGAATTTAAGTATTCTCTCTCTCTCTCTCAGGACCTGAGTCCTAGGACCATGCCTCAGGACTACCTGGTCTGATGACTCCTTGCTGTCCCCAGTCCACCTGGCCGTGCTGCGGCTATGGAACCCTGACCTGTTCACCGGACATGCTACCTGTCCCAGACCTGCTGTTTTCAACTCTCTAGAGACAGCAGGAGCGGTAGAGATACTCTGAATGATCGGCTATGAAAAGCCGACTGACATTTACTCCTGAGGTGCTGACCTGTTGCACCCTCAACAACCACTGATTATTATTATTTGACCCTGCTGGTCATCTATGAACATTTGAGCATCTTGGTCATGTTCTGTTATAATCTCCACCCGCACAGCCAGAAGAGAACTGGCCACCTCATAGCCTGATTCCTCTCTAGGTTTCTTCCTAGGTTCTGGCCTTTCTAGGGAGTTTTTCCTAGCCACTATGCTTCTACACCGGCATTGCTTGCTGTTTGGGGGTTTTAGGCTGGGTTTTGCTGTTTGGGGTTTTAGGCTGGGTTTCTGATGTAAGAAGGGCTTTATAAATACATTTGATTTGATTTATCCACCTCTTCTGTGTGGGATATGTTTTCCTACCTTGTCTGGGGGCAGATCTGCAGCATTTCACAGAGAGTTGGAACAATCACCCTTTAAGTACAGAGGCGAACCTGACACCTCACCAGCTGTGGCATATCGGAATGCTCCAAACACCCGTGTCTGAGCCAGACTATGCAGAGGTCTGTGATATGTGAATGGCTTGACAGATCTTCCTTTAAATGTATCGTCACTAATACAGATTTGTTTCTTTTGAGCATTCCAGATTCAGCAGGTGGAGGACCTGCTTTATCAGGAGGCTAATCTGTAATCTGGAAACACTGACAATGGGGTCATTGTTCCTGACATCCCATGCCCCCTGTCTACTGAGACACTTGCTGTGCTGCAACATCAAGTGAACCCTACCACTGACTCCTCCTCTTATTATTAAAAATGCTTTACATTGAAATACAGATAGAGATGTAGTAGTCCCAGAGTTAATGATCCAAGGTCAGTTTACCATTTCACCTCCTGATGATTATGATGACTGACCGTGTTAGAATAAAAAAAACAAGGCTTAAACATGCTCTCTCTATCCATCTGTCTCTCGTCTGCAGGTATGTTTTGATGTGAGAGAGGAAGCCAGCCCCGTCATCGCCACCTCACCCGCTCTTAAGATAACCTTCGGGCCGACTGGGAGCCCACGGCTGGTTAGGAGACACCGCTAGAGACACTATGTAATTTTGATGAACTGAGAGAATATTAGGGTAGCACTGTAATTCATTAATCATTTGCTGTCTTCCCCCTCCTCTGTTTTACCTCTTTCATTTTCTTTCTTCTACACCTCTCTCCCCACCTCCTCTTTCTTCCTCTTTTGTTTATAATGCACACCATATGTGCATTGAAATACAGATTGAACTTGTAATATTATAAATACAACTATAACATTTATAATGAATGTATTATGTATTTATAACACCTGAATAATAAACTTTCAATAAAGAGTTAAACATTCTCCACTGGTTGAAATTAAGTATCTCATTGAAATACTATCCTGTATCCTCAGATTAATGCAGATGAACGGAGTTAGATTTGCATGTTTCTAATCTATTGCTTAGTTTGCAATGTGTAACTATTCGACGAGACAGCCTAGGGAGGAGGTGAGGGCACTCGGAATGTGGTGTCAGGAAAATAACTTCTCACTCAACGTCAACAAAACAAAGGAGATGATCGTGGACTTCAGGAAACAGCAGAGGGAGCACTACCCTATCCACATAGAATGGAAAGTAGTGGAGAAGGTGGAAAGTTTTAAGTTCCTCGGCATACACATCACAGACAAACTGAAATGGTCCACCCACACAAACGGTGTGGTGAAGAAGGCGCAACACCGCCTCTTCAACCTCAGGAGTCTGAAGAAATGTGCCTTGTCACCTAAAACCCTGACAAACTATTACAGATGCACAATTGAGAGCATCCTGTCGGGCTGTATCACCGCCTGGTACGGCAACTGCACCGCCCTCAACCGCAAAACTCTCCAGAGGGTGGTGCGGTCTGCACAACGCATCACCGGGGGCAAACTACCTGGCCTCCAGGACACCTACAGCACCCGATGTCACAGGAAGGCCAAAACGATCATCAAGGACAACAATCACCCGAGCCACTGCCTGTTCACCATGCAGAAGGCGAGGTCAGTACAGGTGCATCAAAGCTGGGACCGAGAGACTGAAAAACAGCTTCTATCTGAAGGCCATCAGACTGCTAAACATCATTTCACTAACTCATAGAGGCTGCTGCCTACATAGAGACTCACTAGTCATTTAAAAAAATGCCACTTTAATATAGTTTACATATCTTACATTACTCATCTCATATGTATATACGGTGTCTTATACCATCTATATCTCTGTAACCAATACAATTTGATTTGATTTGTGAAGTAGTGACCTCACTGAGAACTGAAACATGGCCACTAAAACACATGCTTGCATTCATGTCCAACTTAGTCAGCTGTCATGTCCAATCAAAACCCTCCGTATATCCTATGACAAGCAGTGTAGGCCAATCACAACGTAGAGTGTATATTGTGCATTTTGGTTTATAATTGTCACCATAATAAAGAAACACCACCTCTAATAAGCAGCCATCAAATCGTATCAGTGCCCTCAGAATCTGGCCTGACCCCTTTTACCTCACACGACCTCTAATGACCTCACGTGACCTCAGAGGAAGTCACTACTTCCTGTGCCCAGGGGCGCCACGGGGGGGCAGACCAGAGAGGATAGTGGGCATATAAGGACGTGGAAGTTGGATGTTGCCCCCGATCCGTCCAGATTGCCTCAGGATCATCTAATGAAGCGTGTGTGTGTGTGTCAAAACACGCACACACACACACACATTGCGTCTCTCCTGGAGGTCAACCCCGTGACAGCTGACGCTTTACCCCGGAACCGGACGCACCCCCTCAACATTTTCGACTTTTCAAAAGACAGATTCTTCCTTGACAGTCCGTTGATTCACAGCAGACACACGCAGTCACCCTAAGTGAAGCCAGTCAGAAAAGCCGAAATCCACACAATCACCTTTTGTTCTTTGTTAGAGAGGGGGAGAGGAAAAAACTGTGTTGCAACATGATGGCGGTTTCGATCCCCATATGTAAAGACTCATGGGAGATTACAGCGACGCTGCCTGTCGTTCGGCCTGAACAAGACCCCAGCTGTTTGACAGGAAGTCACCTTTGGCACGGCCGGGCGAGCGCCGTCAGGCAGGCTAGATGGTAGTCTGGTTGGCTGGAAGTCCCTTGGAGGAGGAAAGTACAAACTGACACTGACACAACAAAGTCTACGTGCGGCAAGAAAGCACCCTGTGTCCTCTGAGTGTGGTGTATGTGTGATAGAGAGAGTGTGTTTGTATGTGTGGTTGGGGGTGGGAAGTATGTGTATGTGTGTGTGGGGGTGGGGTACACAGTGTGTGCATGAGTGTGTGTGCACAGTGTGGTCGCTGGCCAAAAATAATTCAGGTGAGAAATTTTCAGTGAAGTCACACAGAGAGTGGAGTTGTGAGTTTGCGACGAGGTGTTTAATACTTTTTGGAGTACTTGGAATTCTGTTTTGATCAGGCAAGAAGGGAGATCAAACAACACACCTGAGAGAGAGAGGGAAAGAAATTGAGAAACTGTGTGACATTTTTGTTGTCCACAATATGTCAAGAACGTTTCAAGAACATTTCCAGCACAAAAGCCATTTGACAGAAAACCCGGACAAATGTCATAAACAACCCTTGAAGGGCATTTCTGACAGCGATTGAGAGACCGCAAGCACACAGCTGAATCAAATTACGCCTTCTTCTGACACTTATGCCTTTGATACAAACTTCAGACTTCCCCCTACGCAAGGGCAGAGAGAGAGAGAGAGAGACACAGGGAGAGACGGAGAGAGAGAGGGCAGAAAGAGAGAAGGCAAAAAAGAGGGCAGAGAGAGAGGGCAGAAGGAGAGAGACAGAGACAGAGAACACGCGAGGAGAGAGAAAAGAGAGGGCAGAGAACGAGAGGAAGAGAGGGCAAGGGAGAAAGATAGATGTTGCAAAAGAATAAGGGCATGAAACAGACAGACACACAGAGAGAGAGAAGCGAGAGAATGAAATACACAGAGAGAAAGGGAGAGAGAGAACACAACCTTGCCATGCCAAAGACGAACACTATACAGTAAGTCATTAGCATTGCAGATGCTAGCGATAGGAAGACGGAATAATAGCTCTCATGCATCCCAGGCTGAATCCCTCAATCCCAGCATTGTCCTTTGAGTACGTGTGGGAACCTGAGAGAACTCCGAAAGCTCCCATTCCGGCGTTACTGGAATTTTGCTGTGAATGTGTGTGGGATTCAAGGCTTTTCCTCTTATCACAGCAAAATGTCAGCTCGAGGAAGTAGCGGTGTGGAAAGAGAAGAAAGCATAGTGGGAATTCTTCTCAGGCTATGTCAGAGGCATACTTTACATTCATCTGGCGAAGGATTTCACATGATGGGCCATTTACATATTTTTTATTTTCAGCTGCCAAGTGTTCAGCTGTTATAGACTGAGGGATTACAGTAGAAATACTTTACACACGCATGCACAGACATGTGCACACAGTCATGCATAGCAACTCGGGAAGTTAGTTTTATTGCAAACACACAGACAGATGCATGCAAAGACTGGTTTACTGACTGACTCACAAACACAAAGACATATATTTATGAAGTTGAGATGCCGGGAAGCGATTAACACTTATTTTGCGTAAAAGGTGCTAAATGCTACTGAAATCCTCCAAAAAGGTTTTAAATGGCATATACAGTTGAAGTCGGAAGTTTACATACGTACAATGGCTTTGCCTTAGCCAAATACATTTAAACTCAGTTATTCGCAATTCCTGACATTTAATCCTAGTACAAATTCCCTGTCTTGGGTCAGTTAGGATCACCACTTTATTTAAAAAATGTGAAATGTCAGAATAATAGTAGAGAGAATAATTTATTTCAGCTTTTATTTCTTTCATCACATTCCCAGTGGGTCAGAAGTTTACATACACTCAATTAGTATTTGGTAGCATTGCCTTTAAATTGTTTAACTTGGGTCAAATGTTTCGGGTAGCCTTCCACAAGCTTCCCACAATAAGTTGGGTGAATTTTGGCCCATTTCTCCTGACAGAGCTGGTGTAACTGAGTCAGGTTTGTAGGCCTCCTTGCTCGCACACGCTTTTTCAGTTCTGCCCACAAATTCTCATGATGCCATCTATTTTGTGATGTGCACCAGTCCCTCCTGCAGCAAAGCATCCCACCACATGATGCTGCCACCCCTGTGCTTCACGCTTGCATTCCTCCCTCTTTTTCCTCCAAACATAACGATGGTCATTATGGCCAAACAGTTCTATTTTCTTTTCATCAGACCAGAGGACATTTCTCCAAAAAGTACGATCTTTGTCCCATGTGCCGTTCCAAACCGTAGTCTGGCTTTTTTTATGGCAGTTTTGGAGCAGTGGCTTCTTCCTTGCTGAGTGGCCTTTCAGGTTATGTTGATATATAACTTGTTTAACTGTGTATATAGATACTTTTGCACCTGTTTCCTCCAGCATCTTCACAGGGTCATTTTGCTGTTGTTCTGGGATTGATTTGCACTTTTTCCACCAAAGTACATTCATCTCTAGAAGACAGAACGCGTCTCCTTCCTGAGTGGTATGACGGCTGCGTGGTCCCATGGTGTTTATACCTGCGTACTATTGGTACCGTGGTACCTCCAGGCATTTGGAAATTGCTCCCAAGGATGAACCAGACTTGTGGTCTACACATTTTTTTCTGAGGTCTTGGCTGATCTCTTTAGATTTTCCCATGATGTCAAGCAAAGAGGCACTGAGTTTGAAGGTAGGCCTTGAAATACATCCACAAGTACACCTCCAATTGACTAAAAATATGTCAATTAGTCTATCAGAAGCTTCTAAAGCCATGATATTATTTTCTGGAATTTTCCAAGCTGTTTAAAGTCACAGTCAACTTAGTGTATGTAAACTTCTGACGCACTGGAATTGTGATACAGTGAATTATAAGTGAAATAATCTGTCTGTAAACAATTGTTGGAAATATTACTTGTGTCATGCACAAAGTAGATGTCCTAACCGACTTGCCAAAACTATAGTTTGTTAACAAGAAATGTGTGGAGTGGTTGAAAACAGGTTTTAATGACTCCAACCTAAGTGTATGTAAACTTCTGACTTCAGCTGTACATATGTGCACCATTTTTTACATACCTGTGAAGCGCTAAAGATAGGAAACACTATACAAACATGGTATTCCACACACTGCTGAGTAGACAAGCTGTCTTTGTAGTGGTCAGCTATCTCTAACCTCAATGGCCTTCTGTGCAACATGATCAAATACAGCCTAATAACCTTAGCTCTGGTCAAACCACAATCTCTCTCTCGCTCTCTTTTTCCTCTCACCCCCCAACCATCATTACCCATCTCTGTCCGTCCAGCTTCCAGTCTGTCCCTTCCCTTTGAAGTGTGGGTCACCATTGCCTCGTCTCCTAACCACCACGTCCAGTGCTGTGACAGACGACTGAGTGACCTGGTCTCTCACAGGGCCAAGTGATCAATAACTACAACAGTCTGATCTGATCTTGCCCATCCTCGACTCAGCGGGGGGATTTGTGTGTGTCCAACTGGAGTGGGTTCTCTGAGAAGCAGAGGATCAATACATGGGCATTCCTGATGATTATTAGGGTCTGGCCTATAGATGATCTGTTCCACATCACTGGCTGTTTAAACACATTTGAATCTATGACCCTATAGACACAACATTAACATATGTGTCTAAACTTTAATACAACAGAGGTTTTTAATTTTCGACTTTTAAATGAGGCACAAGTCCAACCCCAAAGTATCTAAACTGTTATCTAACTGAGAGGTTTTTACTTTCTGCTACTGGTCAACTCTTCAGACAAAATGACAGGGACTCCACTTTGGAGTGTAAATGTAACTAGGGTATTCGGAAAGTATTCAAACTCCTTGACTTTTCCCACTTTTTGTTATGTTAAAGACTTATTCTGAAATGGATGAAATTACATGTTTTCCTCACCAATCTACACTCAATATGCCATAATGACAAGCGAAAACAGGTTTTTAGATATTTTTTACAAAAACCTTATTTAGATCAGTATTCAGGCTCTTTACTATGAGACTCGAAATGCAGCTCAGGTGCATCTTGTTTTCATTAATCATCCTTCAGATGTTTACACAACTTGATTGGAGTCCACCTGTGGTAAATTAAAATGATTAGAAATTATTTGGAAAGGCACACACCTGTCTATATAAGGTCCCACAGTTGACAGTGCATGTCAGAGCAAAAACCAAGCCATGAGGTCCAAGGAATTGTCCTTCAAGCTCCGACACAGGATTGTGTCGAGGCACAGATCTGGGGAAGGGTACCAAAACATTTCTGCAGCATTGAAGGTTCCCAAGAACACCAAACTGAACAATCAGGGGAGAAAGACTTTGGTCAGGGAGGTGACCAAGAACCCGATGGTCACTCTGACAGAGCTCCAGAGTTCCTCTGTGAAGATGGGGATGTTTTTTAGCGCCAGGGACTGAGAGACTAATCAGGATCGAGGGAAAGCATAGTACAGAGATATCCTTGATGAAAACCTGCTCCAGAGCGCTCAGGACATCAGACTGGGGGGAAGGTTCACATTCCAACAGGACAACGACCCTAAGCACACTGTTACGTTCCCCAGTTTCTGTGTTGTAGTTTGTATTTGAGTGTGTGTGTTTCAGAAGATGGCTTCCTGAAATTCTCCCCAAGCAGCTGATTGGTCGGCCCCAATTGATGATTGGAGAGCTGACCCCGCCCCCTCGTCAAGACGCAGCTGTCTCCAATTAACAATGCCTTCTGAAGCTATAAAAGCCAGTGTTCTGTTATTCAGAAGAGAGAGATTTTTGCTGAGAGAGAATGCAGAGAGAGAGTGATTGTGATAGAGAGAATTCAATTGCTGAGAGCAGTGTTGGTCGTTTGTCAGGGAGAAGAGGGTTATATAGTGTTGGTTGTTTCTCAGAAAGTGATTTGGTATGTACTGTGTTAGTTGTTGCTGGGATCAGTTGGTATGTTCTGTGTGAGATTGTTGCTCAGATAGAGCTTATTTGATGTCCTTTGTTTAGTTTGTTTGAGTATCGTTTGATATTCTGTTTCATTTGTTCCCAGGGGGGAAGGGGAAGGCACCTAGGGAGTGCTTGGGCAAGAGGCCCGCGGGCATACATATACCCGTAGTATATTCACTGTCTAGGCACACTAGGTAAGACCTGGGCAGGCCACTCCCTGTATTTTGGTTAGGGCACCAGGTGGTGCTAAGTTAGGTAAGAAGTGGGTAGGCAGGTTAGATAGGAGAGGGGGAGCTTTGATATTTACTTTCTTTGCTTTG
>NC_036854.1:7196324-7275488 GCF_002910315.2 Salvelinus sp. IW2-2015 | reverse complement strand
GAAGGAAATGGCGCCCAAAATTTCACCAACTTATTGTGGGAAGCAGAAAGCTATGTGGAGGCTACCGCAGACATTACCCAAGTCTAAACAATTGTAAAAGCAATTGCTTACCAACATACTAATGAGTGTGATGTAAAACTTCTGCACCCACTGTGAATGGATGAAAGAAATAAAAAGTGATAATAAAATCATTCGTCTCTACTATTTATTCTACATTTCACATTCTTAAAAAACGTGGTGATCCTAAACTGACCAAGACAGGAAATTTTAACTAGATTAAATGTCAGGAATTCGAATAACTGAGTTTAAATTGTTTTGGCTAAGCAATTAAGCCTTGACGATCACTGTAAAATCTGCGTTGTTTGTAATAATATGGTGTACTATTTTGATACATGACTTGCAGCTACCGTTCTCTTATGAACGAACAAATTACTTTCTGGACATCAGGACGTGCGATTGCTACAACGAAAACGGAGGCAGAATCCTTTTTCTCTTTCACAAACTCTGACGAGCCGCGAGCGGGAGGATATTTCGGCCACCCTCCGGGAACAGGCCCCGACCTAGGTGATCTGCAATGAAGAGGAGGCGGAGAAGAGAGTTCAAGAGGTGCGAGGCTTGCATTCTGAGGAGGTAGGCAGGCCATCAAATTAAAACACCCACTCCCCTAATTCTGCTCGCCAAACATGGCGAGAGTCTTGGGACAATAAAATGCACGAGTCTAATTGGAAGATTAAACTACCAATGGACATTAAAAACTGTCTTAGATCGTAGCTTCCACGAGTCGTGGCTGAAGAACAATATCAACATGCAGGGGCTGGTATACGGATGGACCGGCAGATTTAAAAAACCCCAGCGGCTGTCTGGTAAGACCAGAGGGCGCGGCTATGTATTTTTGTAAAACAAAACAGCGGCTCCACGATGTTCTAAGAAAATTCTCGAGCCACAGCTCCGCAATTTGACGAAGAGTTCTCCTAATATACTGCAACCAAACATTACCTACCGAGAAACTTGTCACATTCTTGTACTGTAACAGATCATTCCAGGTTTTTACCTGTTATTCATCCAGACAGAGAGGCTGGCACCAAGATACACTTGAATGAGCTTGTGTTCCGACATACGCTCACCCGAGAGACGGGCGTTCCTAGTAGCGGACTTTAATGCAAAATTTGAAATATCTGATTTTTATCAAATTTCTCACTCAACATGCTAAATGTGCAATGAGAGGACAAATTACTCATGACCTCCTTACTCCACACACAGAGATGCATTACTAAAGCTTCCCTCCCCCTCCATTGTCAAAATCTGAACCATAATTCTATCCTCTGATTCCTGCTTATAAAACAAATTAAGAAAGCAGAAGCCACAGTGACTAAAATTAAATAAAAAGTGTCAGGATGAAGCAGATGGCCTAGCTACAGATCTTGTTTTCTAGCACAGACGGGAAATTACACAGATTTCCGGATTCCTCCACAATGGGCATTCGTCACGGCCGTCATAGGGAGAGCACAACCAGGCGCAACGTGATTCTTCTATTAAAAGAAACGAACACTGAAACAAAACCAAAACGAAACCGTGAAGCTAATATGGCTAGTGCAGACAGGCAACTAAAACATAGAATAAAACCACGAAACCAGAAAGGTAAACAATGGCAACCAAATATGATAATTTAACCCCCAATGAGAGACAACGATAAAAACAAGCTGTTCCTCCTGATTGGAATCCATATCACCACGCGGTATAGCTAACATATCGTCTAGACTTACCGATACAGTGCCGCAGAACCAGTACTGAAAAAACCCCTAGACATACAAAGACAAGCATACCCACCCCGTCACACCCTACCTAACCAAATAATAATGAGAACCAAGACATAATATAACTAAGCGTCAGGGCGGACAGAGGCAGTGAGGAGTACGCCACATCTGCATTGGCTTCATCACATGAAGTGCATCGATTGTCGTCCCCACAGACCATACATACATTACCATAACCAAAACCATGGATTAAGCAGCATCTCCACTGAGACTAAAGGCTGAAGCTGCCCCTTCAAGGACGCGACTCTAACCCGGAATCTTATAAGAGAATCCACTATGCCTCTACGAACCATCAACAGGCAAAAGCTCAATACCAGGAACTAACATCAAGTTTCGTACTACACCGGCCTCGACGCACTGTCGGATCGTGGCAGGGCCTGCAAACATTACAGACACCAAGGAAAGCACAGCCGAGAGCTGCCACAGTGAACACAGACCTACCAACAGCTAAACTACTCTCAATGCTCGCTTCGAGGCAAAAAACAGGAAATATGCCATGAGCCGCACCAGCCTTACTGGGTAACCACTGTGTGATCACACCGTCCGCACCCCAAGTGAGTTAAGACCCTTTAGACAGGTCAACATTCACAAGACGCGAGGCCAACGGATACCAGGACCGTATATCGAGCATGCGCTGACAACTAGAAAGGTCTTCACTGACATTGTTCAAACCTCTCGCTGTCTGGTCTGCAATACAGCATGCTTTTAAGACAGACGCACCATACTACCTGTGCTCGCCTTCGAGGCAAATAACACTGAAATGATGCCCAGCTTGTACCGGAACAAGACTGTGTAGATCACACGTCCCATGCCAATGTGAGTAAGACCTTTAGACAGGTCAACTTCACAGGACGCACGCCAGACGGAATTACCAGGACTAGACTGCGAAGCATGCGGGCTTTTTGGGGGGACAACAAACTAGAAAGTGTCTTCACTGACATTTTCAACCTCTCTCTGTCTGAGTCTGTAATACCAGCATGTTTTAAGCAGACCACCATACTACCTGTGCCCAAGAACACTAAGGTAACCTGCCTAAATGACTAGCGACCCATAGCACTCACGTTTGTAGCCATGAAATGCTTTGAAAGTCTGGTCATAGTGAACATCAACACCGTCATCCCAGAAACCATAGACCCACTCCAATTTGCACACCGCCCCAACAGATCCACAGATGATGCAGTCTCTATTGCACTCCACGCTGCCTTTTCCCACCTGGACAAAAGGAACACCGATGTGAGAATGCTATTCATTGATTACAGCTCAGCATTCAACACCATAGTGCCCTCAAAGCTCATCAATAAGCTAAGGACCCTGGGACTAAACACCTCCCTCTGCAACTGGATCCTGGACTTCCCGACGGGCCGTCCCCAGGTGATAAGGGTAGGTAACAACACATCCGCCACGCTGATCCTCAACACAGGGGCCCCTCAGGGGTGCGCAGCCCCCTCCTGTACTCCCTGTTCACTCATGACTGCATGGCGAGGCATGACTCCAACAACATCATTACATTTGCCGATGACACAACAGTGGTAGGCCTGATCACCGACTACATAGAGACACCCTATAGGGAGGAGGTCAGAGACCTGGCCATGTGGTGACAGGACAACAACCTCTCCCTCAATGTGATCAAGACAAAGGAGATGATTGTGGACAACAGGAAAAAGAGGACCGAGCACACCCCCATTCTCATCGACGGGGCTTCAGGGGGCAGGTTGAGAGCTTCAAGTTCCTTGGTGTCCACATCAACAAAAAACTAACATCGTCCAAGCACACCATGACAGTCGTGAAGCGGGCACGACAAAACCTATTCCCTCTCAGGAGACTGAAAAGACTTGGCATGGGTCCTCAGATCCTCAAAAGGTTCTACAGCTGCACCATCGAGAGCATCCTGACTGGTTGCAACACTGCCTGGTATGGCAACTGCTCGGCCTCCAACTGCAAGGCACAACAGAGGGAAGTACGAATGGCCCAGTACATCACTGGGGCCAAGCTTCCTGCCATCCAGGACCTCTCTACCAAGCGGTGTCAGAGGAAGGCCCTGAAAATTGTCTCCAGCCATTGTAGTCACAGACTATTCTCTCTGCTACCACACGGCAAGCTGTACCGGAGCTCCAAGTCTAGGTCCAAGAGGCTTATAAACAGCTTCTACCCCCAAGCCATAAGTCTCCTGAACATCTAGTCAAATGGCTACCCACACTATTCACATTGTCCCCCCCCCCTCTCCACACCACTGCCACTCTCTGTTGTCATCTCACTTTAATTAATTCTACCTGCATGTACATACTACAGTGGGGCAAAAAAGTATTTAGTCAGCCACCAATTGTGCAAGTTCTCCCACTTAAAAAGATGAGAGAGGCTGTATGTCCTCATTTATGGTGACACGTCACTAGACAGACGAAATGTAGAACATTTTTTCCAGAATCACATTGTACAGGATTGTAATGAATTTAGTTGTCTAGAGTACTGGAATGATGTCAATAAGTTTGGGTCACTAAACAAAAGTCAAAGTTCTGCTCTACACGATGATATACTAATAATAATATAAGGACATGTAAATACTCACAAAAAAGTAACCTCGTTACAGACATTGTATAATAGCACTGTGTACTGAAAATTAGTTAAGTAATGAAAAGACACCTGTCACAACTCAACACAACGTCACCTCCAAATCACTCCAAGAAACAAAGAGCTGTCAAAGGACAACGGAAACAAAAATTGTAGACCTGCACCAGGCTGGGAAGACTGAATCTGCAATAGGTAAGCAGCTTGGTTTGAAGAAATCAACTGTGGGAGCAATTATTAGGAACATACAAGACCACTGATAATCTCCCTCGATCTGGGGTCCACGCAAGATCTCACCCCGTGGGTCAAAATGATCACAAGAACGGTGGAGAAAAATCCCAGAACACACGGGGAGACCTAGTGAATTACCTGCAGAGAGCTGGGAAAAAAAAAAGCCTACCATCAGTAACACACGACCGCCAGGGCCTCAAATCCTGCAGTGCAGACGTGTCCCCTGCCTCTAAGCAGTAGATCCAGGCCCGTCTGAAATTTGCTAAGAGAGCATTTGGATGATCCAGAAGAAGATTGGGAGAATGTCATATGTCAGATGAAACCAAATAAGAACTTTTTGGATAAACTCAACTCGTCGTGTTTGGAGGACAAGAGATGCTGAGTTGCATCCAAAGAACACCATAGCATAGGTGAAGCATGGGGGTGGATACTATGCTTTGGGGCTGTTTTTCTGCAAAGGGACAGATGATGACTGATCCGTGTACAGGAAAGAAATGAAATGGGCCATGTATATATGTGAGAATTTTGAGTGAAACCTCCTGTCATACAAGGGCATTGTAGATGAAGATACAGTGGCTGGGTATTTCCAGCATGAACAATGATCCCAAACACAACGCCGCGGGCAACGGAAGGAGTGGTTTCGTAAGAAGCTTTCAAGGTCCTGGAGTGGCCTTGCAGTCTCCAGATCTCAACCCCATAGAAAATCTTTGGAGGGAGTTAAAGTGCGTGTTGCTGCGCAGCAAACAGCCCCAAAACATAACTGCTCGAGAGGAGATTTGCATGGAGGAATGGACAACAATACCAGAGACAGTGTGTGAAAACCTTGAGAAACTTAGAGCAGAAAACGTTTGAAGCTCTCGGTCATTGCCAACAGTGTATATAACAAAGTATGAGATAAACTTTTGTTATTGACCAAAATCTACTATTTTCCCACAATAAATTTGCAAATAATTCATAAAAATCCTACAATGTGATTTTCTGGATTTTTTTTTTCTCATTGTCTGTCATAGGTTGAAGTTGTAATATGATGACAATTACAGGCCTCTCTCATTTTTTTTAAGTGGGAGTAACTTGCGACCAGATGGTGGCTGACTAAATACTTTTTGCCCCACTGTATCTACAACGTACCGTGGACACCGGAAGACCGGCACGCATTGACTCTGTACCGGCAGCGCCCGCTGTATTAATTGTTGATTTTTTACTGCCTGCTTTAATTTACTTGTTACTTTATTACTTTTATCTGCCTATTTCCATTTTTTTAAACTGCACTGTCAGTTAGGGGCTCCTAAGTATGATTTCAACTCTAAGGTCTAAAGCTGTGTTATTTGGCATGTAATAATACAATTGATTTGATTTGAACATGTTCACAGAACAGTATGACTATCAGAAATGATCCTAATGTGGTCCTGGAAAAAAGGGGAGGTCAAAATCAGTAACAGTCAGTATCTGGTGTGTCCACAACCTGCATTAAGTACTGCAGTGCGTCTCCTCCTCATGGACCTGCACCAGATTTGCCAGTTCTTGCTGTGAGATTACCCACTCTTCCACCAAGGCACCTGCAAGTTCCCGGACATTTCTGGGGAGAATGGCACTAGCCTCGCCTCCGATCCAACAGGTCCACGACGTGCTCAATGGGATTGAGATCCGGGCTCTTCACTGGCCAGCCAGACTACTGACATTCCTGTCTTGCAGGAAATACAGCACAGAAACCAGTCATGGCTGGTGGGCATTGTTCATGCTGGAGGGTCATGTCAGGATGAGCCTGCAGGAAGGGTACCACATGAGGGAGGAGGATGAATTCCCTGTAACGCACAGCTTTGAGATTGCCTGCAATGACAACAAGCTCAGTCCGATGATGCTGTGACACACTGCCCCAGACCATGACGGACCCTCCACCTCCAAATCGATCCCGCTCCAGAGTACAGGCCTCTGTGTAACGCCCATTCCTTCGACGATAAATGTGAATCTGACCATCACCCCTGGTGTCACAAAACTGCGACTCGTCAGTGAAGAGCACTTTTGACAGTCCTGTCTGGTCCAGCGATGGTGGGTTTGTGCCCATAGGCGACGTTGTTGCCTGTGATGTCTGGTGAGGACCTGCCTTACAACAGGCCTAAAAACCCTCAGTACAGCCTCTCTCAGCCTATTGCGGACAGTCTGAGCACTGATTGAGGGATTGTGCATTCCTGGTGTTACTCGGGCAGTTGTTGTTGCCATCCTGTACCTGTCCCGCAGGTGTGACGTTCGGATGTACAGATCCAGTGCAGGTGTTGTTACACGTGGTCTACCACTGCAAGGACGATCAGCTGTCTGTCCTGTCTCCCTGTAGCGCTGTCTAAGGCATCTCACAGTTCGGACATAGCAATTTCTTGCCCTGGCCACTTCTGCAGTCCTCATGCCTCCTTGCAGCATGCCTAAAGTACGTTCACGCAGATGAGCAGGGACCCTGGGCATCCTACTTTTGGTGTTTTTCAGAGTCAGTAGAAAGGCCTCTTTAGTGTCCTAAGTTTTCATAACTGTGACCTTCATTGCTTACCGTCTGTAAGCTGTTAGTGTCTTAACGACCGTTCCACAGGTGCATGTTCATTAATTGTTTATGGTTCATTGAACAAGCATGGGAACCAGTGTTTAAACACTTTACAAGGAAGATCTGGGAAGTTATTTGGATTTTTACAAATGATCTTTTATAGACATGGTCCTGAAAAAGGGACGTTTCTTTCTTTGCTGAGTTTATATTGTTATTTATTAAATGTATCTTAATAGCAAATAAAATATAGGAAATTACCTGAATACAGATTTTGTTTTCACTGACATGTTACTAAAAACACATTTTCATTGACTCATTCCTGAAAGTCCTAAATGCTTTTTGACATATCAACAATATCTCCACACTCACAAAATTAATGTTGCTCACAATTGGTGTTTTTGATGTAATCCTTCGCGGCAAAGGTTTAGTTAACATGAGTAAATTACTAATAGATAGTACTTTGATAAAGCATGACACGATCTATGTTTGTATATATATATATATTTTTTTAACCTTAATTAACTAGGCAATTCAGTTAAGAACAAACTCTTATTTACAATGACGGCCTAGCCCGGTCAAACCCGGACGACGCTGAGCCAATTGTGCGCCGCCCAATCACGGCCGGTTGTGATACAGCCTGGAATCGAACCAGAGTTTGTAGTGACGGTTCTAGCATTTAGATGCAGTGCCTTAGACTGCTGCGCCCCTCGGGGGGAAATATACTTTACTAACAAAGGGTTATATTATACAGTGTTACAAAATGAACCGAGCAAAACGTAGACATCATCTTTGAATACCCAAACTTTTGTATGACATTCATGTTTTGGTTCATTTCCTTTAGACAGTGTTATTATAGTGTTTTATGAACAAAAAAAATCATGATTAATATTTGTAGAAGTATATGTACAAAATCCTCTATGTACTTTATAAAAGTATCAGTGTGTGTACATCTCTGTAGCAAGCCTCTGTTTACATTTATCCCACCGCGCCCATGTTTAGCATCAAATCATGACTCAACGATTCCACTTGTTTTGTCTGCCCCGGAGCTCAACAAACAAGAGCTTTCTCTGCACTCCCCACCACTTCCCATGATACCAGAGGTCTCCTTTAATTGCTTCTTGTAATCTTAGTTAAATACAAGGCTGATGAAAGGCCTGTTTCCTCAGAGTATAGCCTTTAAAAAAGGTTCCTGCCTATCTCCAGTCTTTTATTATCCCATTATGTTCAGCCGCATGGAACTGAAGTTGCGGGACGCTCTCGTTTAAACCCGTGCCAGTTAGTCAGTGACTCATCTATGTTGAGAAATACTGTGTGGACTTGCGGGTGTTTCAGCCTGACAGACAGACATTATGTAAAAAGCTCACTAACTGTATACAGTATGAGTACAGACAAAAATCCAAACAAGCTCGCCTTTGCCTTAGTTATGTGGCCAAACCCTTCTCCTTAGAACCACAGTACATACCACCAAGGAGTGGGCCCATCAAGAACATTTAAACAGTGCAAAAACATTACATGGCACATGATGCAAATTTCTATGATAAATAGATACACAATATGTATTAAAAGCACCTTAAAGTGTCTTAGTATCATCTAATTATCCTGAAAATAACACATTTTGGCAGTCTGTAGAACATTGGGTACACAGAGATACTGCTATCTCCAACATAAATGTTGGTATGTATCCCAAACCTACTCAGATTCAGATACAGTTGAAGTCAGAAGTTGACATACAGCTTTGCCAAATACATTTAAAATCAGTTTTTCACAGTTTCACAAAATAGTAAAAATTCCCTGTCTTAGGTCAATTAGGATCACCACTATGTTTTAAGAATGTGAAATGTCAGAATAATATTAGAGAAAATTATTAATTTCAGCTTTTATTTCTTTCATCACATTTCCAATGGGTCAGAAGTTCACATACACTCAATTAGTATGTGGTAGCATTGCCTTTAAATTGTTTAGCTTGGGTCAAACGTTTCAGGTAGCCTTCCACAAGCTTCCCACAATAAGTTAGGTGAATTTTGGCCCATTCCTCCTGACAGAGCTGGTGTAACTGAGTCAGGTTAGCAGGCCTCCTTGCTCGCACACGCTTTATCAGTTCTGCCCACTCAATTTCTATAGGATGGAGTTCAGGGCTTTGTGATGGCCACTCCAATACCTTGACTTTGTTGTCCTTAAGCCATTTTGCTACAACTTTGGAAATATGCTTGGGGTCATTGTCCATTTGGAAGACCCATTTGCGACCAAGCTTTAACTTCCTGACTGATGTCTTGAGATGTTTCTTCAATATATCCACATAATTTTATGCCATCTATTTTGTGAAGTGCAACAGACCCATAGTCTGGCTTTTTGTGTGGCGGTTTTGGAGCAGTGGCTTCTTCCTTGCTGAGCGGCCTTTCAGGTTATGTCGATATAGGACTCGTTTTACTGTGTATATAGATACTTTTGTACCTGTTTCCTCCAGTATCTTCACAGGGTCCTTTGCTGTTGTTCTGGGATTGATTTGCACTTTTCACACCACAGTACGTTCATCTCTAGGAGACAGAACACGTCTCCTTCCTGAGCAGAATGACGGCTTCGTGGTCCAAGGTGTTATACTTGCGTACTATTGTTTGTACAGATGAACGTGGTGCCTTCAGGAGTTTGGAAATTGCTCTCAAGGATGAACCAGACTTGTGGAGGTCTACAATTTTTTTCCTGTGGTCTTGGCTGATCTCTTTTGATGTTCCCATGATGACAAGCAAAGAGGCACTGAGTTTGAAGATAAGCCATGAAATACATCCACAGGTACACCTCTATTTGACTCAAATTATGTCAATTAGCCTATCAGAACTTCTATAGCCATGACATCATTTGCTGGAATTTTCCAAGCTTTTTAAAGGCACAGTCAAAGTGATTTATAAGTTAATTATAAAGTGAATTATAAGTTAAATAATCTGTCTGTTAACAATTGTTGGAAGAATTACTTGTGTAATGCACAAAGTAGATGTCCTAACCGACTTGCCAAAACTATTGTTTGTTTACAAGAAATTTGTGGAGTGGTTGAAAAACGACTTCTAATGACTCCAACCTAAGTGTTTGCTAATTAACTTCCGACTTCAACTGTATGAGTTTGTGAATGAGTGTATTACATATTATTTGATGCACATATTATTTTATAGGTATTTTATTAGGATCCCCATTAGCTGTTGCGAAAACAGCAGCTACTCTTCCTGGGGTCCACACAAAACATGAAACTAGCAGGAACACAGGAAGTGCAACTCAGTTTTTACCTCCTTTAAATCACAATACCTGCATATTCTCTGATCTCTTGGTAGCCAAGATTTTAGGTGTCTTCCTTTTTCAATTTCCACACTGTGGTCACTTGGATATTCGGCCAATATACATTTTTGATATAGAGACAGATAGCAATCAAGTTTAGTTTGTAATTTCATTTAGTTTGTCAAATTTTCAATGTACAGCTGTTTCAATTTGGAGTACATTTGTTTGATTTTTTGTTTTTGGACTGGTTTTAGTTTGGACGTTTCACATTGTAGATAATACTGAAGTGAACACAAAACTGTAAAACTGAGTTTCTTTTATATGGATGTGACTACAGATCAGTGGCATTCGGTGCCCTTTAAGATGAGGGAAGACAATTTTTGTTGTTGTTGTATTGTACTGTCATTCATATTCCATTCACCCAGCTCATTGTAACATCGATACGTTTAGGCTACTTACTACATGATACTATAATTTTCCCTATTCCCATCATGAGGTTGCTACAACCTAGCCTACAAATTAAAGTCTACAACGCTGCACAGGTCGAGAGAAACATGTGAGTTATCAAGGTGACAGACAGTGACACATTCAATACCTCCTTACACACTCTTGCCTGCATCTAGCTGATCTACAGCGTAATCATTAGTCGAACAGTTGCAAACAACAGTATCTTTCGGACAAATTCAGCTATGTTTATCCCCGTTTCAGGGGTACTACTAAGGTATGTAAAATTGTGTTAAGAAGGTCATACCAAGGATCATTTTCCTGTTTGATTTATAACTTTCAGACCACAATATATATATATAATTATTTGATGAAACATTTTATTTGGCCTTACTGCTATTAGCCCATACAAACGCATTGAATAACAGATTCACTACAGATAGTCACCCCCCCAAAAAATCTAAAGGAAGTATGTTTTGATGTGTCTATCCTATATCTGAGAGATATAAGAAAGATCAGGAAACATTTGTAATTTTTTTGACATGTATTTAACCCCTTTTTTTTTAACACTAAACAGTCTCCATATATACAGTACTTCCAGAAAATGTTTTGACTGGTACCGGGGGACTTTCAGATGAGTCTTGTGAGGCCTGTGGGCGTCATAGAGGAAAACGTGTGAGAAAACGTGTGAGATTCTCACCTTTACACAGAGGGGTGATATAAGTGTGTAGCCCAAACTGAATGGATGCTACAGACAAAAGTTGGCAGATCGGCTGTTCCAACTTCAGACGAGTCCCAAGACACTGTGGGGGTCGTAGAGCAAAGCGGAGAACACCATCGTGTTCGTGAGAGTCTGATCTTTCCATAGAGGTGTAAAAGTTTGTAGGCCATTCGGGCGCTACAGATGATTTTCGGGAGGTCTCACGGTCTGGCGAACACTGCTCGAGCTCTGTCACTTTTCACTGATATCTCTAGCTTAAGAAACATTTTTCAGCAGAATCGGCGGAATGAATACACCCCCATCAACCGCAACACAGTTCACATTCATAGCAGCCACATGCAAACAGCATGATCACTTTGATTGTTGTATAATTCCTTCTCACATCTATGCACTCTTCTCCTCTCACCTTTTCCCTTCGCTTGTTGACTTCATCGCACAACACAACAGCTGTCTGTGATCAGGCGAAAAAAAAACTTTCAGAAGCCATACATTAATACCATAACCGCTAAACGCTACACACAGCCTACATCGTTGTCACCATATTAGCTAGCATCAGCTACTTTTACTTTAGCTACTTTAACTAACGCATTAGTAAACCGGTTACAATCATGCAGTACAATATACAGCAAGCAGTTCAGCATTTACACCGGCGGGCCCCGGTGGCAATAAATTAATAAAACCAAAAGCTTATCTTGACTTGGATAAACATAGCTAGCTAGCTAACATAGCATCCTTCTCTGATTGAGCTGGGTGTTTGAGTAGGCAAAACTAGCTAGCTGCATTCGCTAGCTTTTTCTTCATTTTTGTAGAAAATAATTTATTCAAAACTGTTCAACTCTCTTTCTCTCTCTTTGAGCCAACTACTCAGCACATTTTATGCACTGCAGTGCTAGCTAGCTGTAGCTTATGCGTTTAGTATTAGATTAATTATCTGATCCTCCTAGGTTTGATATTGAAGCCAATGTACCCAAAGGAGGACAGAAACTAGCTGTCCTCAGCCAAACCATGGTGCTACAAACAGTGGGCTGTTGAGGCTACTGTAGACCTTCATTGCAAAACTTTGTGTTTTAATAAATTATTTGGTGATGTGAATATATTTAGTGTAGATTTATCTAAAAGTATAACTTTTTGAATGTGTCACAAAAACAATTATTCTGATAGTTACTGAGGATGGTCCTCCCCTTCCTCCTCTGATGATCCTCTACTGCTACAGATGTAGGATCTTAATTTGAGCCAGTTTGTTACAGCAGGAGAATAATCTTGCAGCAATAGGGAATGTTAGTTATTATGTTGATTATAATTATAAAAGTTTATAAATGTTTCGTTAGGGCAAATCAAGTCTGACATTTTAATGTGGCAATTACAAACTTTAGAAGCATTTCAAAAACTCAAATACATTACAAGTTTGCATTTCTTGCTGTGCAGGAACATTCTCAGTAACAAAAGAGTGATCAAATTAAGATCCTACATCTGTAGGTGGAATCTAAAGGAAGCTGGTGGGGGGAGCTATAGGAGGACGGTGTCATTGTAATGGCTGGAATGGAATTGATGGAACGTTGTCAAATATTTGGTTTCCATATGTTTGATGTGTTCAAATCAAATTTTATTGGTCACATACACATGGTTAGCCCATGTTATTACGAGTGAAGCGAAATGCTTGTCAAAATAAGATTTTCTGGGCTAACAATGTAAGAAATAATACATAAAAAAATAAACACTGCAAAGTTTCCTAAGGACTAGAAGCGAGGCAGCCCTCTCTGTTGGCACCATCTGACTCTGTTCAATTTATTCTATTCCGTCCTCCTGAGAACCCAGAGGCACTCTGGTGGAATGACTTGGTTATCAATCATGTTATTATCTCTTATTGGCCCATCGACAGCAGAGTAAATTACAGAGTGGGAATGGATTAGAGTTACAAGGGCCTGTTAACACTCCCCCCTCTTAGTGCATTCCAATGCTTCTCCCAATACACACACACACACGCAAACAAACACACGCTCCACAAATATTCTGTTTGAAAAAACTGATTAAAGCTGTATCAATATTAAGTCAATACTGAATTAATGAATGAATAAACAAGGGTGTAAATTAACAAGGGAGCAGAAAAATGCATGCATAAATGAATGAAATGGTAAAGAGGGGCCTTCTGTGAATCACCAACCAGTAGAACACTGCTGTTGTGGTATTGATGAGAGGCCAATAGAGAAATCAGTGGCGACGCTTTAAACGCCTTAATGCAGTCAAATTGTTTTCAGATTTCCTATTGATGGACCGTTTCCTTTCAACCGGTTAAATACCGCAAGACACGCACACGCGCACGCGCACGCGCACGCGCACACACACACACACACACACACACACACACACACACACACACACACACACACCCACACACACACAGAATATTCACTATAGCACTGCCACTGCTGTTCTAAGCCTGGACATCCTTGACCCGTCACCTCTGACACCTGACCTCTAAGTGCTGTTGCCTCGTGAGCCACTAAGGTGGAGGGGGTGGGCGGGCTGTGGTGAGTGGGGGTTGGGGACTAATCTGTGACAGAAAGTTTAAGGAAGACGAGAGACAGCTTCATTTAGAAAGAGTGCGGGGGAAGGGACATGGCGATGGAGATGTGTGGCCAAATAAGTGAATGTATCAAAGACATAGATAAGGCTGAGAACCTACACTTGACACACACGCAACACACACACAGTCACACATATACAGTACCAGTTAAAAGTATGGACACACCAACTCATTCAAGAGTTTTCTTTATTTTTACTATTTTCTGCATCCTAGCAGACGTATGTTTTAAGCTCTGCTGTGCTCTGCACTCTGGTTTAACCTGTGATACTGAAGAGAAAGAAAGGAGGATGATAAGAAAGTGTGAGAAGTTTACTAAGACTCTTAATGACGTGAGTGAGGCCAATGCACTTAAACTCACACCTTAACATCCTCTACCAAACGTCTTATCAACCTGAAACAAATGTCCAATCAACTATCCCCTTGAGGATCACCCTGGTCACTCAAAGGCCATGTCCTCCTCACAATCTAAATGAATACTGTGTTTTAAAAAGGGATGTCTGCTTTTCCTCAGGTCCAGATGACCACTCCGTCTGTGTAAAACATAAGGCCTCCACATATTTTCATATCTGTTGTTTACAAAATATTTGTATCATATTTGCAGTTTCTGAAGTTCAAGAAAGGGTACTTATGCAAACAGAATGAAGAAATATCTTACATTTCTGTCGTTCAGTTTTTTTAATGTTCTGTTTGCAATATATACACCAAATACGGACATTTTACTTGTTTTGATTCCAGAACTGACAAACAGCCAAACCAGACGTACAATAAGCCATAGAAGAAACATAGTCTCATTTTCATTTTTAATTGTAATAATGTAATATTTTGGTTGTACGCAGCAGGCTTTGGGGAACGGGAGGGGTAAGGGGCTCAGGCGTGTTCAGACATGTTTCGGGAGCTGGGGGGTGACAAGGAGGGTAGGGGATGGTGGGGGCGCGGGGGTCATTCAGGAAACCAGTGAAGAGGGCGACAGATCCAAGCATTCCAACATACCAGACCTAACAGCTCTGCTGAGGTCACCTTCATTACTCTCTCACACTGAGTGATAAAAGTATAAATAATATGACCAACTCTCTTCTCACGTCTTCTCTCCATTCTTTTCTAGTTTTAAACTGGAAACACAGTATACTGAACAAAAGAGAGGTTCGTGGGTGTTCTACCAGGAATCTTTATGGGAGGGTTCTATCTGGAACCAAGCAGAATAACCTTTTAGGGTTCTAAGTAGCACCCCCCCCCCCCCCCCCCCCCCACACACACACACATAAACACACACACACACACACATACATACATACACATCTGTGGGTGATGAAGTGGTCAGCGGTCCAGTCAAATTGGATGAGGCTTTAAAAGAAATTCCTCTATTTTACGGGTAGGTGAGTGGTAGATGGCTCTGGGCTAATGAGGGCCACCTTAGAGCCCCACCGATAGAAAGGCTGGTCTGTGTGCCAAATGGCACCTATTCCCTTCATAGTGCACTACTTTTGACCAGAGCCCTATGGTTTCCCCTATTGGTCAAAAGTAAAGCACTATGAAGGGAATAGGTGCCATTTGGGATGCTTCCTTGGTTTGTTTAGTGCGCCACCACCTCAGATCCCAATCATAGCCTTTAAACAACAAAAACAAACACAAGACAGCAACACAAACAATGCCAGAGTGAATTGACATTCATGATCAGGTGTACGTGTGTGTGTGTTTGTGTCGGTGTGCATCAATCATCGCTGGCCTTACTGCTCATTCTGTGTTGAGGTGATTGGAGATGAAAGGGGGAGAAAGAGGACACTGTCAGCTTTAGGGAGTGTGAATGGAGGCGGTTAATGTGCAATCAGTAGAAAGAGGTCAACATTTCTCTCCCACTCGCTCCCTCTTTATCTCTCTTTGTGCCACTGTCGCAAGCCCAGCAGTTCTTACAGTAACAGCTGCAAGTGTGTGCAGTCCATTCGTAACTAACTTGAGACTTGCACTTTCAAATTGAATTCCGGCATCAATCCCATCCACATCTGATTTGATTTACATGAACGTGCCAGTTACACGTGCACATACATTATGTTGAGATTTAAATATTGCATAGGTATTGATTATGTTTCATCAATATCTCATTTCTATACGCATTTTCCCTTACAAATCCATATGTTAGTCCTTGCTAACCGGGATTCTTTGGACATCCAACTCTGAGATCATCCTATTGAAGTTGAAATGTCAAATGGTTAAGGTAAGGGTAAGGTTAGGGTTAGGGTATTGGAGGTAGGGGAGGACCAACCTCCTCAGTGAATAACGTAAAAATAGAGAAACATTAAAAAAGTGATTATTTTAAGATGAAACTACATTCACGTCACCAAATAGTTGACCCAAATAGTTGGCACATTGTTGACTAGGACCTGGAGCACTGCGGGAGTGTGCTCCAGGAGTGTGCTCAAACGGCATGACCAGATACTGTTGAAGGCCGTCTTTCACCCGTCTCCTTCGCGTCACCGAAAAAGGTGGTAGGCTTTCCGGAGGTCCAACTTGGAAAAGATGGTAGCCCCCTGGAGAGGAATGGCAGAGGTTAACGATTCTTGATTCTCCTTGATGTCATTGAGGCCCCGGTAATCAATACATGGAAACAGGGTCTTGTTCTTCTTTTCCACAAAGAAGAACCATGCGCTGACAGGGGAGGCAGAAGGGCAAATACTCCCAGCAGCCAGAGAGTCCTCAATGTACTCCTCCATGGCCTTGGTCTCAGAGCCAGACAGGGAATATAGCCGGCCATGAGGCGGTGTGGTGCCCAGGAGGAGGTCAATAAGGTAATTGTAGGGATGACACGGAGGAAGGGAGGTGGTACGAGCCTTGCTAAAAACCTCCAGGAAGTCCTGGTACTCCACGTGAACATCAGAGACATCTGAGGCTTTACTGAAACCCATAGGAGAACGCCCCGGGTCAGGCTGCGCCGCCTTAAGACAATAGGAGTATTAGAATGGGCTCCAACCCAGGATAGCACCAGTAGTCCAGTCAATGACGGGGTTGTACCTCTGGAGCCATGAAAAACCCAAAACAACATGAACATGAGGTGCTTCGATGAGAAGAGGCTGTATGCACTCACTGTGATTTCCTGACACCCGTAGGTTAATGGGAATAGTACTGTGAGTGACCCTGCTAATGGAGCGTCCGTCCAGTGCTCTGGTGTCCATGGGAACGGAGAGGAGTTGTGTGAAGATACCCAGATCCGATACCAGAGTAGCATCCATAAAACTCTCATCAGCCCCAGAGTCAATGAGCACCCAGAGAGATTTATACAGGTCACCTCACAGCAGGAAAACATGGAAGGGGGTACGAGCAATGGGAGTTAGAAAACTCCCAGTATGGCCCACCATGGTACACGTACCTAACTGATGAGTCTGGTCTTTTACTGGATAGGTGGATTTATAATGGCCTGTTGCACCACAACAGTTGGAGTTAAGCCTCTGTAATCGTTCCTGAGGCGACAGTCTATCTCTGCCCCATTGCATAGGCTCCAGAGGAAACGAGTTGCCCATCCCCAATGATTCCCGAGGGAACTCGTTTAGTTTCGGCTCCTCTCTGAAGTACAGACGTCGTGTTCCCGTAGACGTCCATCAATCCTAATGGTTAAGGCTATGAGGGATTCGAGGTCCAAAGGTAACTCCCGAGATGCGAGCTCGTCTTTTATCTCCTCCGACAATCCATTAAGGAAGGTATCGAACAGGGACTCCGGATTCCAGGCACTCTCGGTGGCCAATGTGCGAAAATCTACTGCGTAGTCTGCCACACTATGGGAGTATTAACGTAATCCAAGTAGTTTTCGGGCCACCTCTCTCCCGGACACCGGAGAATCGAACACCTTCCTCACCTCCGCAATGAAATTTTCCAGATGGAGGCAAATGGCGGATTGTTGCTACCAAACTGCCATCGCCCAGGAGAGCGCAATTCCAGACATTAGCGTAATCAGATGCGCTATCTTCGACCGATCCGAAAGGAACGAAAAGGGCTGCCGCTCAAAAATGAGGGAGCACTGGGAAAGAAACGCCCAGCAGGTTCCAGGATCCCCAGCATAAAGCTCCGGAAGAGGTAAGCGGGGTTCTCGGGAAGCTGGGGTAGGCTGTACAAAACCACCACAGGTAGGGGAATACTGAATGTCTGGGAGGTCTCCGTTATGGCATGCTGCCTTGTAGATAGTCCACAGAATTGCTCTAGTAATGTCTCGAGACCCTGGATATGCATATGGAGACCTTTCATAAGGTTCTGAAGTAGCTCCCTGCAGGGGGACAGCTTGAAGGAGCCGATACGAGTCTGCTGGGTCCGTCATGGCCAGATCGCACTATAATGACACAGGGCGTGACTCAGATGCAGACACAGGATGCAGATGGTTTGAGTCTCTGACCTGCAATAGGCAGGTCGAGGACAGGCAGAAGTTCATAAACCAGGTCAGAGTCCAGAAGGTACAAGGCAGGCTGAATGGTCAGGCAGGCGGGTTCAGTCTCAGGGCAGACAGAGGGTCAGAACCGGAAGGACTAGAAAAACAGAGACAGGGGAAAGTCAGGAGCACGGAAAAACACACTGGTTGACTTAACAAGATAAACTGGCAACAGACAAACAGAGAACACAGGTATAAATACACTGGGGATAATGGGGAAGATGGGTGACACCTGGAAGGGGGTGGAAACAAGCACAAAGACCGGTGAAACAGATCATGGTGTGACAAAAACACACTGTTTTGCTATTAAGGTCTACAGTAGCCTCAACAGTATTCTGTAGGGTAGCACCATGGTGTAGTCAGAAAACAGCTAGTTTCCCTCCTCCTCTAGGTACGTTGACTTACTGTAGGTACATGGTTCTCACCCCCTTCTATAGACTTTCAGAGAATGCAACTAGTACTGAAAGCATAAGCTACAGCTAGCTAGCACTGCAGTGCATACAATGTGGTGAGTAGTTGACTCAGACAGAGAGAAAGACAATAGTTAAACAGTTTTGAACAAATTAATTTCTTCAAAAATGAAGGAGAAGCAAGAGAGCGAGAGAGATAGCTATATTTCATTGTACTTTTTTCACTACCACTAGCTACTGATAGCTAGCTAGTTTAGCCTACTCAAACACCCGGTTGAAACAGAGGGATGGCAAAGATTATCCAACACTGGAGCTCTTCCAAGTCAAGGTAAGCTTTTGGTTTTATTAATTTATTGCCGGTGTAAGTGCTGAACTGCTTGCTGACTACACTGTACTGCATGATTGTAGCAGGTTTACGAACGTGTTAGTTCTATTACCTATGTTGACTATGACGTTAGTTAATATTTAATGATGTGAGAGGCTGTGTGTAGAGCGAGGTTAGCAGTTATGACATGAAGGTTTGGCTTGGTCACAGACAGCTGATGTGTTGTGCACTGAAGTTCACAAGCAAAGGGTAAAGGTGAGAGGAGGAGACCACGTAGATGCGAGAAGAAATTACAATGACAAATACAAAGTGATCATGCTGTTTGTATGTGGCTGTTGTGAAAGTGAACTATGTTTGGGGGTGATCAGGGGTGTATTCATTTTGCCGATTCTGTTGAAAACGTTTCTTAAATGGAAGCAAATGGGGAAAAAACGGGGATAAAGAACCTGAATTTGTTCAATAGAAACTGTCATTTGCAACTGTTGGACTAATGATTATAAATTAGATCAGCTAGATGCAGGCAAGAGTGTGCAAGGCGTTATTGAATGTGTCACTGTCTTTCACCTTGACTACAATAAAATGTATCTCGACTTGAGCACCTACGCCGTAAACTTTCATCCATAGGCTAGTTTGTAGCAACCTGATGATGGGTATAAGGAAAATGTGAGTATCATGTAGTAGCCTAAACCTATCAATGTTACATTGAGCTGGGTGAATGGAATATGAATGACATTCTTCCAATAAGCTATAATAAAATATAGTTAATTGTCCTCCCTCATCTTAAACACCACCGACTGCCACTGGGTTAGGGTAAGTGTAGGGGTTAAGGTTATGATTAGGGTTTAGGGTTTAGGGAAGGGACGTCCCAAGGATCACATCAATATATTCCTGATTGAATGACAGCAGCTAGATCCAGAGTCTTTGCAACTACAAAAAAATACCTACCTTCAAGAGTATCTCAAAAGAAATGGAAATGAGTGAAATGAATGACTGAGATTTCAATTGAAATGGAAATGAAAGAATTGACTGAGTGACTGATTGAAAGACAGATCGTTGCCTTGCCGCAGTCTTAATGTGTTGAGTCACGGCATGTGGCTGATCAGGCTATCTAAGGCTCTCAAAAGTTCCAAGCCCAGGCCAAGCTCCCCCCACCCCACTCAACGCCTGCCCCAGCATCAACAATCAACAATCATGCAGCATTGTGGAGCCCTGTGATCCTGCGACCTCTGATCTTTGGAGTTAACCCCTGTGCGACCAGCGCTGAGTGCTAACCCTGTTTGTCCATTGTAGAGGCGGGAAGGTTCCCATGAGAAAGAGAGAGGGGGCCGGAGACGTAGAGATCCCACTAATGAAGGCTTAAGAGTGGGCCTTAACTCTCCAGTATGTGTGTTTGGTCTGCCGAATCTGGAGAAAGGAGATATCAACAAACTTTGGGTCTAGTTACAAAATTATAGGTAAATACTGTCAGTGGAGGTCAATGTTTTTGAGTGACCTGCACCGATGGCCAAATTCAACATCTTTACATGACTGATTCCATGAAATTCTTGTAGGTTTTATATTTAAAAAAAAAAAGCTAATTGGGGGGCAGTTTCAATGGGTGTGACAACTCTGAAGACATGGTAACCGGTGTACTGTATGTAAAATTGTATCCACTCTCGTAACACGGTCATACATGTAGCACACATTTTCCGCAAATGGCCATAGAGCAGATACATTAGCTTGCAGCACGGCAGTAGAATTTTACGTCAATGAAAAAGTACACCAACGCGTCATCTATAGGCTCACTCTGCAGTGTGTGAACCTTCTGTCATTACAGGGATAACTCTGACAGGCTAACACACAGCAGCTGGCCCGGCCACCTCTAGTACCTCCATCCCCTCTAGCAACCAGAGGCTGAATCCTCCCAGCCCTGGCTTGGCCAAAGTGCTGCTCCCTGGGCATCCAGGTCAGTGACCCCTGCTCCACCCTGAGGACCACTGGTCCTGTGTTCATGGCACCAAAATATCCCCAAAATAAATGGGAACAGCTTGGATAAATATCACTTCTAAGAGTCATGGCACCAAGAAATGAAGAACGCCCTCGCCAATCCCAACATCCCTACTATCAGTGGTCCTCAACTCCTGGTCCTAGGACCGGCACTGGGCCCTGGGATATTAATGACTGGCCCCTCAGATGGTGCTTCGATTTAGTCCGTTTTCAAGTTCTAGTTTTCAACTAAATACTCCTCCATAAAGTGTATGGTTTAATGTAAGCGGTCCTCCAATGAAGAAGACCATAGCTTGCTGGTCCCTGGTTCTAAAAAGGTTCCAAAACACAGTCCTAAAACTGAATTTACACAACCCTGTACCACCAGATCTTACACAAATCATCTTCTGATCACAACACCACCAAATAACCACTCGTGGGAGGAAGCTCTGAATGGAGCTTGGGGTTGTGTCCCAAATGGGATTCTATTTCCTAAATTGTGCACTACTTTTGACCAGGGACCATCGGGATGTGGTCAGAAGTAGTGCACTATACAGGGAAGAGGGTAAAGTTATGTCACCTTTGTAAGGCCATTCTGCATAGTGACCCTTTCAGTGGTTTCATCTGAAAATACAGATGTAGGATCTTAATTTGAACAAAATTATCACAGCAAAATAACGCAGCAACAGGATTTGAATGTTTAGTCCATAATGATAGGTGGTTAGTTGGCCAAAAGTAGGCAACATGAAAAGTGCAATACTGTTAATATAACTGTGTGTTAGTGTGGGCTTTCAGTGAATTTATGTAAATCACAAAGCTCATCGGCATTTCCTGTGGTGCAGGAAAATTCTCAGCAACAAAAGAGTGATTAATTTAAGATCCTACCTCTGTAGCGTTCTCAAATGGAAGTAAAATACTTATTTTCCATATAATTTAATATGGTCACTATATACACACACAACCCCTGTAGGGTCTATTTTCAGAACATCTGATATATTTCGGAACTATTTCTGATCTACAGTGCATTCTGAAAGTATTCAGACCTCCTGAACTTTTCCACATATTGTTATGTTACAGCCTTATTCTAAAATTGATAACATTATTTTTCTCATCAATCGACACACAATACACCATAATGAGGAAGCAAAAACAGGTTTAGAGATTTTTGCAAATTTTTGCAAAAAAAAGAAGAGAAAAATGACATTTACATAAGTATTCAGACACTTTACTCCGTACTTTGTTGAAGCACCTTTGGCAGCGATTAAAGCCTCGAGTCTTCTTGGGTATGACACTACAAGCTTGGCACACCTGTATTTTGGGAGTTTCTCCCATTCTCCTCTGCAGATCCTCTAAAAATCTGTCAAGTTTGACGCGGAGCGTCACTGCACAGCTATTTTCAGGTCTCTCCAGAGATGCTCGATCGGGTTCAAATCCAGGCTCTGTTCGACTTGTTCCAAAGCCAGTCCTGCGTTGTCTTGGCTGTGCGCTTATGGTCGTTGTCCTTCTGGAAGGTTCTCCTATCTCCACAGAGGAACTCTGGAGTTCTGTCAGAGTGACCATCAGGTTCTTGGTCACGTCCCTGACCAAGACCCTTCTCCCCCATTTGATCAGTTTGGCCGGGCAGCCAGCTCTTGGAAGAGTCTTGGTGGTTCCAATCTTCTTCCATTTAAGAATGATGGAGGCCACTGTGTTCTTGGGGACTTTCTGTGCTGCAGACATTTTTGGGTACCCTTCCCCAGGTCTGTGCCTTGACACAATCCTGTCTCTGACACAATTCCTTCAACCTCATGGTTAGTTTTTTTCTTTGACTCCAATGAAGTAGTAGAAACATCTCAAGGATGATCAGTGGAACCAGGACCAGTGCACATGAGCTCAATTTCGAGTCTCATAGCAAAGGGTCTGAATACTTATGTATGTAAGGTATTTCTGTTTTCTTTATTTGGAAAAATTTGCTAAAATGTTTTTAAAAAACGGTTTTCGCTTCGTCAATTTCGGGTATTGTATGTAGATTGATGAGGAAACCTTTTTTTAAATCCATTTTAGAATAAGGCTGTAAAGTAACATAATGTGGAAGGGAAGAGGTCTGAATCATTGCCTAATACACTGTACATGCCAATATTTTTACCCAATCGTTATTATGTGGTATTGAGGGGAAAAGGAATGTAATCCATTTTAGAATAAGGCTGTGAAGTAACAAAATGTGGAAGGGAAGAGGTCTGAATTCTTTTCAAATGCACTGTATTTCTTGATATAAATTGTAAGTCTAGCCTTTTGATGTTTGATAATCATAGAATGGTTATTTTGTTTGATTTTTAACTTCATAACTTTTGCTCCTCACTCTCTCACCCTGCCTTCCACTACATGTGGCTAAGCAGACAAATATGTCTTTGATTAAAAACCATTAATAAGACTGGAGCCCTGTTCGAATACTTCCCTCCTTGTTTCCTTAAAGTAAGTGATTGGATAGGTGAAAGCAAGGTTACCTACCAATTACTTTCACCAATCAAACCAATTCCGATCAGTGATTACCTCAAGGAAGGTATAGGAATGAAGCATGCATTTCTAAAGTATCCGAACAGGCCTCCCAAAAGGTCTTACATAAGGGGACAGGGAAACAATACCACCATTTATAATGAATTGAAATGGGTCATACATGGCGAGGTTGGTGCTTGTTCACTTTTTAAAACCCAATTTTTTGGGGTAGAGGCCGTGTTACTCACACAAGCAGATGTAGTCTTGTAAAAGCGGCATTGGTTAAACTGTTGTGAACTCTTAAGTGATACAAACATACTGACATATGCACTCACACATTGGCTTTCGCTTTTGCCCTGATCCCAAAACGCACACGCACACGCACACACACACAACCAACACCCTTCCCCTGCACACACACTAAACGGTGGTCCAGTCCTGTTCATATCCTGTGTGGTGCACTACTAGCCTGTTGAACAATGTGTCCTTTAGATAAGATCTGATTTGAGATGTAATAAATTATAGTATTCATTATGGCCCGGGCCTCCCGGCGTTACTGCAGCTGTCTGCATGGACTCACTGACCTTCCATCAGTACAGGTCCTCGGGCTATCAATCCTTTTAATTGTGTCCCAAATGGCACCCTGCTCCCTACACAGGGCTTTATTATACCACAGGGCTCTGGTAAAAAAAAGTAGTGCACTACGTAGGGCATAGGGTGCCATTTGGGACTCGGTCACTGACACTTCAAAACCTCCACTGTACTGTATCTGGACACACAACCCGATAACTAGGAGCTACACTGAAAGGACCCTATGTATATATATAGACATTGAGGATTCTTGTCCATAAACATACACACATGCATGTATGTGCTGGAAGGCATGTACGTACAGTACCTACACACAAGGCACGTGCACAGATAAAGTTCTACCTGTGCCCTGTGCCCTTTTGGGTGTTGGTATGATAATATTTTGGGGTATACAGTTTTTATCGTTGTTGTTCTAAACCCACTGCCCCAAAGTCGTTGTGATGTCGTTAAGTTTGCCACCCCCACATTTGTTGAAAGTAATGAGCATTACAAACCAGACACTTCTCGCCAGCTGTTACTTCCATCCCAAGGCTGTGTTACTCCCGCAACACGACAGGTACAAAAGTAACGTTGCAGAAGTTCTGTTCTCGGTCTATTTAATTTCGACACATTTACCCAATAAATAGCAGTTGCTAATGGTAGAGGACATAACGTTGAAGTGGGAAGTTTACACACACCTTAGCCAAACACATTTAAACTCAGTTTTTCACAATTCCTGACATTTAATCCTAGTAAAAAGTCCCTATCTTAGGTCAGTGTAGATCACCACTTTATTTTAAGAATGTGAAATGTCAGAATAATAGTAGAGAGAATGATTTATTTCAGCTTTCAATTCTTTCATCACATTCCCAGTGGGTCAGAAGTTTACATACACTCAATTAGTATTTGGTAGCATTGCCTGCAAACTGGTTAACTTGGGTCAAACATTTCAGGTAGCCTTCCACAAGCTTCCCACCCAAGTTGGGTGAATTTTGGCCCATTCCTTCTGACAGAGCTGGTGTAACTGAGTCAGGTTTGTAGGCCTCCTTGCTCGCATACGTTTTTTCAGTTCTGCCCACAAATTTTCTATAGGATTGTCACGATCGTCGTAAGAACATTCGGACCAAAGCGCAGCGGGATATGGGTTCCACATATTTATTGATGTGAAACGCACAAAACAATAAAAAGCAAACGATACGTGAAGATATGGAGTGCTCACAGGCAACTACACAAACATGATCCCACAAAAAAACAGTGGGGAAATGGCTGCCTAAATATGATCCCCAATCAGAGACAACGTTAAACAGCTGCCTCTGATTGAGAACCATACCAGGCCAACATAGAAATAAAACAACCTAGATTACCCACCCTAGTCACGGAGAGAGGTGTTGGCGTTGAGAGCGCTGCAGAGCGGGCATGCTGAGGAGCGTGACACCAGTCCGGTGTCGTATGCACCAGTTTCACGCATCTGGCCTCCAGTGCGGCTCCCCAGTCCGGTACGTCCTGTGTCTTCTCCACGCACTCGCCCTGAGGTGTGTGTCACCGTTCCGGTACAATGTGTGCCGGTTCTACGCACCGTGTCTCCAGTGCGCCTCCACAGCCCAGTGCGTCCTGTGCCAGCTCCCTGCACTTGCCGTGCGAAGGTTGTCATCTGTCCAGGACACGTTGTGCCAGCTCTACGCTCCAGACCTCCAGTGCGCCTCCACAGCCCAGTACGTCCTGTGCCGGCTCCACGCACCAGGCCTCCTGTACGTCTCCCCAGCCCGGTACTTCATGTGCCGGCTCCAAGCTCCAGGCCTCCTGTGCGTCTCCCCAGCCCGGTACGTCCTGTGCCGGCTCCACGCACCAGGCCTCCAGCGACGGTCTGCAGTCCAGAGCCTCCAGAGACGGATCCCAGTCCGGAGCCTCCAGCGATGGATCCCAGTCCGGAGCCTCCAATGAGGGTTCCCAGTCCAGAGCCTCCAGCGAGGGTTCCCAGTCCAGAGCCTCCAGCGAGGGTTCCCAGTCCAGAGCCTCCAGTGAGGGTTCGCAGTCCAGAGCCTCCAGCGATGGTTCCCAGTCCAGAGCCTTCGGCGATGGTTCCCAGTCCAGAGCCTTCGGCGATGGTTCCCAGTCCGGCACCTCCTCCGACGGTCCAGAGTCCGGAACCTCCGGCGACGATCCACTGTCCGGAGTCCCGGAGACGATCCACGGTCTGGATCCTCCGGCGACGATCCACGGTCCGGAGCCTCCGGCGACAATCCAAGGTACGGAGTCCCCGGCGGCGATCCACGGTCCGACGACGATCCACGGTCCGGAGCATCCGGCGACGATCTACGGTCCGGAGCTTCCGGCGACGATCCACAGTCCGGTTCCTCCGGCAACGATCCACGGTCCGGTTCCTCCGGCAACGATCCACGGTCCGGAGCTTCCGGTGACGATCCGCGGTCCGGTTCCTCCGGCGACGATCTACGGTCCAGAGCCTCTGGCAACGATCCACGGTCCAGAGCCTCTGGCAACGATCCACGGTCCGGTTCCTCCGGCGACGATCCACGTTCCGGAGTCCCTGGCGAACATCCACGGCCCGGAGTCCCCAGCGACGATCCACGGTCCGGTTCCTCCGGCGACGATCCACGGTCCGGATCCTCCGGCGATGACCCACGGTCCGGAGCCTCCGGCGACGATCCACGGTCCGGTTCCTCTGGCGACGATTCACAGTCCGGAGTCCCGGGCGATGATCCATGGTACGGAGTCCCCGACGAACATCCACGGTCCGTAGTCCTGGCGACGATCCACGGTCCGGAGCCTCCAGCGAAGATCCACGGTCCGTGTCCCGGCGACGATCCACGGTCCGGAGTCCCCGGCGATGATCCACGGTCCGGTCCTCTGGCGACGATCCACGGTCCGGAGCCCGGCGACGATCTACAGTCCGGAGCTTCCGGCGACGATCCACGGTCCAGTTCCTCCGGCGACGATCCACGGTCCGAGCTTCCGACGACGATCCCCGCACCAGAGTCGCCACCGAAAGGGCGGATCCGCGAGCGGAGCGGGGTCTACGTCCCGCACGGGAGCCGCCACCGAGGCTAGATACCCACCCGGACCCTCCCCTATAGAGTCAGGTTTTGCGGCCAGAGCTGTCAAGCCCTGACTTAGAAATCCTTTTTATTCTCTATTTTGGTTAGGTCAGGGTTGGACTAGGTGGGTAGTCTAGTTTTTTCATTTCTATGTTGGCCTGGTATGGTTCCCAATCAGAGGCAGCTGTCTATCGTTGTCTCTGATTGGGGATCATATTTAGGCAGCATTTTTCCCACTGGTTTTTGTGGGATCTTGTTATGTCTAGTTGCCTGCGAGCAATACATTAGTTTCATGTTTCGTTTTGCGCTTTATTGTTTTCTGTGAGTTTCATCCAATAAACATGTGGAACTCTATGCACGCTGCGCCTTGGTCCATTAATTCAACCAACAATCGTGACAAGGAGACACACACACAACTACACAAACAGTCAAAGATGAGTGCAATACTAATAACTAACACAGAAGAATGTGGGAGAGATGTATGTAAATGAGTGTCCGGGCAGACAAAACCAGATGCATGTTTTCAACTGTTGCATGTATTTGCTTTACCTCACTTCACACATACAGATGGAGGCTTGTGAAAGCTGCACGGGCTAAACTCTTAAACATTTTGACAGGGTGAACACTGCAGTGATACACACGTAGGCACAGACACAGACAGAGAGAGACACAGACACAGGCAAAGGCACAGACACAGGTACAGACAGGCACAGACAGACACAAACACAGGTACAGACGGGCACAGACAGGCACAGATACAGGCACACAGCAGTGTGTGAGAGACATGAGTAAATGAGTGGATGGAGAATGTATGGGATGGAAAATGTATGCTTGTTTTCAACTGCACTACTGCAGATTGTCGTTCCCTTACCTCACTTCAAGCAGACATGAGTTGAGAACAGGGAACAGGGATCCCAAGATCCAAAGAAAGAGCAGTCACTCTCTGTCCGCTCTCTTTTCTCTCTTTCTCGCTCTCTCTCTTCTTTTGTTGATGGATGTACATGTGACTAATGTGAGGATATGATCCGGGGGATTCCTGTTTTCGGAGGCTGGAGGGAGAGGACCACCGCTATGTAAACACATTTCTGCTGTTCAGAGTGTGTGTGTGTATGCTCCTGCAGTGTGCGATTGCTCCATTAGCCTGTCTGGCTGTGTGTGTGTGTGTGTGTGTGTGTGTGGTGTGTGTGTGTGTGTGTGTGTGTGTGTGTGTGTGTGTGTGTGTGTGTGTGTGTGTGTGTGTGTGTGTGTGTGTGTGTGTGTGTGTGTGTGTGGTGTGTGTGTGTTGTGTGTGTGTGTGTGTGTGTGTGTGTGTGTGTGTGTGTTGTGTGGGTGTGTGTGTGTGGATGTGGTTTAAGTATTCTTGTGGGGACCAGAAGAATAATAAACAAACAAAAATTTGACCGACTGGGGACATTTTGTTGGTCCTAACAAGGTCAAATTCCATTTCTAGGGTTAAGGTTAGAATGAGTGTTAGGGGTAGAATTAGGTTTAGGGTTCGTAGCTCGGGTTAGGTTTAGAATTAGGGTTAGGGTTCTCTCTTGCCGTGATTTGTGTTTTGTCCTATATTTTATTTTACATTTTTAATCCAATTTGTAAGTCGCTCTGGATAAGAGCGTCTGCTAAATGACTTAAATGTAAATGTAAATGTAATCCAAGCTCCCGTCCCCGCAGGAGGCCTTTTGCCTTGTGGTAGGCCGTCATTGTAAATAAGAATTTGTTCTTAACTGTCTTGCCTAGTTAAATAAAGGTTAAATAAAAATACATTAAAAGAAAGGGTTCCGGTTAGGGTTAGGGTAAGAGTACAGGTTAGGGTTAGGTTTAGGTTTAGGGATTAGGGAAAATAGGATTTTGAATGGGACTGAAAGGGATTTTGAAAGGGATTGTGTGTCCCCACAAGGTTAGCTGTACAAGACTGTGTGTGTGCGTGTGCGTGTGTGCGTGCTCTCCATTCAGTACGTGAATGAAAAATACTTGATCTTACTTGAGAGAAAAAACAAGGAGAAACGTAGAGGAGTAGGACATTGGAAGAGGCGAGGGGGGCAGGGTGGGTTCGATGTGAGGAAGTGCCCTATCCCTAAGCTGCGCTCCACTTCCTGTGAGGACAAGAAGTCCCTCATTGGGCGTGCGGTGATCTCATTCTTGACTGCGAGGCTCTTCCGTGGGGCGGCCGCTTGGAACCTATCAGCCCGAGGGGGCATGTGGAGGAGTAACACACACACACATACACTTATACCTGCACACATACACAAACACACAAAAACACGCACACACACAAGCACACTCCTGCCTCTGATTACTGTACCCGTGTAGGCTGGAAAACACACACGCACACTCCCACACACCCGGCCTGACAGGAAACAGTGCTGGCCGGAACAAACAAGCATTTCCTTTGCGCCTTGGTGCCTTTCACAGAGAGGAACCAATCAAAATGAAAAGTCCTGTCCAGTGTTGTTAACGAATGGCCATGCATGCAGGGAACATTACTGCTCATTTACTATTAGCCACGAGGCATGTCCCTATGTTCTGTTTGAGGTTCAAACAGGCACACATTCCCACGTACACATCCACACACACGTTCACAGAACACGGGCGTGCAGCACACAAACACACACATCTCTTCCGCCTACCCAACCACCCACTCATCCACCGCTTTCCCCTCCACGACCCAAGTTCAGTCACATTTTTCTGCACAGCACCCCCCCCCCTCACACCCCTTTTTTCCCCAAAAGTACCCACTAATTCAAATACATTAGGCTTAAATTGCCTCTCTCTTCCTTTCACCCATCATGTTGACAGACAGGCCAACAGTTACCGTTTTCTCTCTCTAATTTGCAGTAGTAATACATGGGAATTAGCTAGCAGGCCATAATAATCTAGTCCAGGATGCTTGTTTTACAGTACCATTACAGTTGAGAACTAGCAGGAACAGAGCTACCATTAAGTCCAAGTTCTCTTTAACTAGGGAAGTCCCGTCCAAACCCAGACGACAATTGTTGCGCTGCCCTATGGGACTCTCAATCACAGCCAGACGATGCAGCCTGGATTCGAACCACTGAGATGCAGTGTCTTAGACCACTGCACCACTCAGGAGCCCATTTAGATAGGCATCTGATATTACCTGAAAAGTAGCTTCTGCCGAGGCCCCAACAACCGGACGTTCCGGATTTCAGGGGAAATGGAAAGAGAGGCTGTGACACGACTTCCGCTTTTGGACTTTAACAAGGCGACACTCCATCTTAACTCCTCCTTCACATTTACCTGATTGGTTGAACAGTGCAGAAGAGAACCTCCCCCGACAGTTTTTATTATTCTCGTCAAGACCAGTATTTAGGAGATCTAGTTTCAGTCATTCATTTTACACCTGCTACGTTAGGTTTCCTGAAAAGGGTAAAGGGTAGAGGAAGGTGAGTTTATCTAACACTCAATAGATAAACTGTTGGAAATGTTCTGGTAACACTTTAATAAACTATTTATAAACAGTTTGTAAAGAGTTTACTTACCAATTATGAATAATTATTTCTACACTTGAAAATAAAGAATCTAAAGCATGTCATGGTAAAATAAGAAGTCACACACAACACAAGGAATATTACATTTTTTATCGAATTCCATAAAAATGCGACACCTGTAGCTTTGGGGTGAGTTGCTTCCGGAAGCGTTAGCTAGCCTAGCATGCTGCTGAAAAATACAGTGTATTTCAAATCTAGTAGTATTTCAATCTTCTTGATTTTGGGCCTTGGCTAATGGGATACCTTCCATTCCTGGATTGAGATACGTTTTCAAGCCATATCCCTTGTCCGTCACCACAGTGAAAACAAATTGGCATATGACCCTTGTCGACTTGAAGGCAGACTAAACTTGAAGTCGAGTTTTGACTAACTAAGCACAGTAACATAATTAAACTCAAAATATGCTATTATTTTCTTTTGAAATACATTTTCTTAATATCATAATGTTTCTTAAGACTTATCTTAATGAAAGATTTCTTTGTGATGGTGTATAAAAAATTGATTCATTTTACTGTTAAAATGTAGACAGCCCAAGGCTATTTATATTCGTCGAGGCCTGGCTATTCTTGTGTTAAACGACCATATAGCACTGTATATGGGCTTTTGGTTCAAATGAAAGTTGCAGTAGATGATCACTTGTGATTTATCAGGCTTTTGTTAATGGATGCAGTTCTGAATCCGATGAAATATGTAACTTAAATTGTTCATGTAAGAGATTCATGCTATAAAATGTATTCTGGAGATGCTCTGTGTTTAATAAGTAAAATTATAAAATGAGGTCATACTCTGACATTGGTGGATAATCAGATACAGTCTACTAATGTGGCCATCTTGGGGAGTAACAAGTCATGTATAAAAGTTTATAAAATATATGTAGTGCACATTTTAGATTACAGGCTGCATAATAGTGTAACGTCCTGACCAGAGTTATTATGTGTTTTGCTTGTTTAGTGTTGGTCAGGACGTGAGCTGGGTGGGAATTCTATGTTGTGTGTCTAGTTTGTCTGTTTCTGTGTCCAGCCTAATATGGTTCTCAATCAGAGGCAGCTGGTAATCGTTGTCCCTGATTGAGAATCATATATAGGAGGCTTGTTTGGTGTTTGGATTTTGTGGGTGATTGTTTCCTGTCTCTGTGTTTGTGTTCTGCACCAGATAGGACTGTCTCGGCTTTCACGTGTGTTATTTTGTAGTTTGTATAGTGTTCACGTTATTGTCATTCTTTATTAAACATGTTGAACACTAACTGCGCTGCATTTTGGTCCTCTCCTTCATCCCAGGAAGAAAGCCGTTACAAATAGTTGATTAATAATTTGTAACTTGTTTATAAGGTTCTGCATTAATCATCAATTGATGTATTAGTAAGTGCATATACTCACATGTACAAAAGCACTCGTTTACAATGAATAAATATCCCATCCATGATGTATACTGTGTAATCCATTTATAAATATGTATATAAATGGTGAGTCAAACTATAAATCAACCATTAACAAATGCCTCATAAATAATCATGAGTTTTTAATTTTTAATTTTATTTAACCTTTATTTAACCAGGTAGGCTAGTTGAGAACAAGTTCTCATTTACAACTGCGACCTGGCCAAGATAAAACAAAGCAGTTCGACACATATAACAACACAGAGTTACACATGGAATAAACAAACATACAGTCAATAATACAGTAGTCTATACATTGTGTGCAAATGAGATAAGACAAGGGAGGTAATACCCTGACTACACCGCTCGCGTCGTGAGCGTTGCAAAATAAATTTAGGAATCTATGTTATTCAATTATTGCACCCACACTGCTCGCGCGCGTCAACGAGCGTCTGTGTTGCCAAGGGCTAAAATAGAAGTCATTCCCAGTTCTGACGCAGATCGCGCTGCAAGTCCTGCCTCTCCCATCTCCTCATTGGTTATACCCACGTGGGTGATTGAAATACGAACTTTGTTGCTGGTCGTCGTGGTAATACTTTGAAAGTTTAGATGCCAATCACCCAAATTAGCTAGCAACAGCAAGCTAGCTAAATAGGACAAATTGGCTAGCATGTGCAAGCTAGCGAGCTAAATTGCCATACATGTTTAATGCTTTTTGACATGTCCCCAAATTAATGTAATTGGTTCAGAGTTGTTTTGACATTTTAGCCAGTTTGGGTTCCGTGTAAGGCAATAAATAGGCCAGAGTGGCGAAGTAATTACAATATAGCAATTAAACATTTAAACACTGGAGTGATAGATGTGCAGAAGATGAATGTGCAAGTAGAGATACTGGGGTGCAAAGGAGTAAGATCAATAAATAAATACGGTATGGGGATGAGGTAGTTGGATGGGCTATTTACAGATGGGCTATGTACAGGTGCAGTGATCTGTGACCTGGTCCGACGGCTGGTGCTTAAAGTTAGTGAGGGAGATGTGGGTCTCCAGCTTCAGTGATTTTTGCAATTCGTTCCAGTCATTGGCAGCAGAGAACTGGAAGGAAAGGCTGCCAAAGGAGGAATTGGTTTTGGGGTGACCAGTGAAATATACCTGCTGGAGCGCGTGCTACAGGTGGGTGCTGCTATGGTGACCAATGAGCTGAGATAAGGCGGGGCTTTACCTAGCAAAGACTTGTAGATGACCTGAAGCCAGTGGGTTTGGCAACAAGAATGAAGCGAGGGCCAGCCAACGAGAGCGTACAGGTCGCAGTGGTGGGTAGTATATGGGGCTTTGGTGACAAAACGGATAGCACTCTGATAGACTGCATCCACTTTGTTGAGTAGAGTGTTGGAGGCTATTTTGTAAATGACATCGCCCAAGTCAAGGATCGGTAGGACAGTCAGTTTTACAACGGTATGTTTGGCAGCATGAGTGAAGGATGCTTTGTTGTGAAATAGGAAGTCGATTCTAGATTTAATTTTGAATTGGAGATGCTTAATGGGAGTCTGGAAGGAGAGTTTACAGTCTAACCAGAGACCTAGGTATTTGTAGTTGTCCACATATTCTAAGTCAGAACCGTCCAGAGTAGTGATGTTGGACGGGCGGAAGGGTGCGGGCAGCGATCGGTTGAAGAGCATGCATTTAGTTTTACTTGCATTTAAGAGCATTTGGAGGCCACGGAAGGAGATTTGTATGGCAATGAAGCTCGTCTGGAGGTTAGTTAACACAGTGCCCAAAGAGGGGCCAGAAGTATACAGAATGGTGTCGTCTGCGTAGAGGTGGATCAGAGAATCACCAGCAGCAAGAGTGACATCATTGATGTATAGAGAGAAGAGAGTCAGCCTGAGAATTGAACCCTGTGGCACCGCCATAGAGACTACCAGAGGTCCAGACAACAGGCCCTCCGATTTGACACACTAAACTCTGTCTGAGAAGTAGTTGGTGAACCAGGCGAGGCAGTCATTTGAGAAGCCAAGGCTGTTGAGTCTGCCGATAAGAATGTGGTGATTGACAGAGTCGAAAGCCTTGGCCAGGTCAATGAATACGGGTGCACAGTATTGTCTCTTATCGATGGCGGTTATGATATCGTTTAGGACCTTGAGCGTGGCTGAGGTGCACCCATGACCAGCTCTGAAACCAGATTGCATAGCGGAGAAGGTACGGTGGGAATTGAAATGGTCGTTGATCTGTTTGTTAACTTGGCTTTCGAAGACCTTAGATAGGCAGGGTAGGATAGATATACTTATGTAACAGTGTGTCTAGAGTTTCTCCCCCTTTGAAGAGGGGGATGACCGCGGCACCTTTCCAATCTTTGGGAATCTCAGACAATATGAAAGAGAGGTTGAACAGGCTAATAATAGGGGTTGCAACAATTTCGGCAGATAACCTTAGAAAGAGAGGGTCCAGATTGTCTAGCCCAGCTGATTTGTATGGGTCCAGATTTTGCAGCTCTTTCAGAACATCAGCTGTATTTGGTTGAAGGAGAAATGGGGGAGGCATTGGCGAGTTGCTGTGGGGGGTGCAGGGCTGTTGACTGAGGTCGGGGTAGCCAGGTGAAAAGCATGGCCAGCTGTAGAAAAATGCTTATTGAAATTCTCAATTATAGTGGATTTATCGGTGGTGACAGTGTTTCCTAGCCTCAGTGCAGTGGGCAGCTGGGAGGAGGTGCTCTTATTCTCCATGGACTTTACAGTGTCCAGAACATTTTTGAGTTTGTGCTACAGGATGCAAATTTCTGTTTGAAAAAGCTAGCCTTAGCTTTCCTAACTGCCTGTGTATATTGGTTACTAACTTCCCTGAAAAGTTATAAAGAATAACTAGGCATCCTCTACTGACGGGATGAGATCATTATCCTTCCAGGATACCCGGGCCAGGTCTATTAGAAAGGCTTGCCCGCTGAAGTGTTTTAGGGAGCATTTGACAGTGATGAGGGTTGGCAGACCATTACGGATGCAGGCAATGAGGCAGTGATCGCTGAGATCTTGGTTGAAGACAGCAGAGGTGTATTTGGAGAGCAAGTTGGTTAGGATGATATATATGAGGGTGCCTGTGTTTACGGATTTGGGGTTGTACCTGGTAGGTTCATTGATAATTTGTGTGAGATTGAGGGCATCAAGCTTAGATTTTAGGATGGCCGGGGTGTTAAGCATGTCCCAGTTTAGGTCACCTAGCAGCACGAGCTCTGAAAATAGATGGGGGGCAATCAATTCACATATGGTGTCCAGGGCACAGCTGGGGGCAGAGGGTGGTCTATAGCAAGCGGCAACGGTGAGAGACTTGTTTCTGGAAAGGTGGATTTAGAAGTAGAAGCTCAGATTGTGTTGGTACAGACCTGGATAGTAAGACAAAACTCTGCAGGCTATCTCTGTAATAGATTGCAACTCCGCCCCCTTTGGCAGTTCTATCTTGTCGGAAAATGTTATAGTTAGGGATGAAAATTTCAGGGTTTTTGGTGGTCTTCCTAAGCCAGGATTCAGACACGGCTTGGACATCCAGGTAGGCAGAGTGTGCTAAAGCAGTGAATAAAACAAACTTAGGAAACCAAGGCTTTTGCGGTTACAGAAGTCCGCAAATGAGAGCGCCTGGGGAATGGGAGTGGAGCTAGGCACTACAGGGCCTGGATTAACCTCTACATCACCAGGGGAACAGAGGAGTAGGATAAGGGTACGGCTAAAGGCTAAAGGCTATAAGAACTGGTCTTCTAGAACGTTCGGAGCAGAGAGTAAAAGGAGCAGGTTTCTGGGAGCGATAGAATAGATTCAAGGCATAATGTACAGACAAAGGTATGGTAGGATGTGAATTCAGTGGAGGTAAACCTAGGCATTGAGTGATGATGAGAGAGATATTGTCTATAGAAACATCATTTAAACCAGGTGATGTCACCCCATGTGTGGGAGGTGGAACTAAAGGGTTAGCTAAGGCATATTGAGCAGGGCTAGAGGCTCTACAGTGAAATAAGACAATAATCACTAACCATAACAGCAATGGACAAGGCATATTAAAATTAGGGAGAGGCATCCATAGCCGAGTGATCATAGGAGTCCAGGGAGTAGTTAGGCAGGCTGGAGACACGGCGATTCAGACAGCTAGCGGGCCCGGGGTTGGCAGCAGGCTAGCAGAAGGGCCTTAGAGGGATGTCGCGATGGAAGAAGTCTGTTATAGCATCCTCGTGCGGAGCCTCGTCGTGCTGTTATACCGTTAGTCCAGTCGTGATGGATAAGTAGGGTTCCGTGTAGTAATGGGGTCCTGTCCAATTGGCAAAATAGGTATAGTGGCCCAAGAAATTGGCCGATGGATCTCTTCAGCTAACAGTCTAGTATGCTCTAGACAGCTAGCGGGCCGCGGCTAGAAGGCTAGCAGATGGGCATTCAGGGGACGTCGCGATGTAGTAGCCAGTTGAACAACCCCCTCGGGCGGATTAAGTCGGTAGTCCAGTTGTGAAGGATCGGGCGGGCCGTCAGTAAAAGGGGTCCAGGCCAATTGGCAAAATATGAATTGTAGCCCAGGAGTGGCTGATGGACCTCTTCAGCTAGCCGGGAGATGGACCTAGCATTGGCTAGCTCCAGGCTAGGCAGCTAGCTAGCTGCGATGATCCAGGTGAAAAGGTTCAGAGCTTGCTGTAGGAATCCGGGGATATGGAGAGAAAATAAGTCCGGTATGCTGTGGTTTGACTCGCGTTGTGCAAACTGGCGAGAGTTTTCCGAGCTAAAGGTTAGCTGATGACCGCTGGTTAGATGACTACTAGCTAGTAGCTAGTTAGCTGACTAGCTTCTGTTGGGGTTGTGTTGGGGTTGCAGGAGAGTATTTTGAAGTTTAGGTTTAGAAAAATGTAGAAAAGATATGCAAAGAAAAAAGATATAAAAAGATATATCCATGGGACACGACAAGACGAGGACAAAGACGTGTGACTGCTACGCCATCTTGGGTCAGAGTTGACAATTACTCCTTTACAAAGGGTTTATACGTGTATTATTCAATTAATCATTTTCAAATTGTGAACATACTATGATCAAACACCTTATTAATTATCTTATTAATCATTAATAAATCATTTTAAATAGTGTTTATAAATGTGTAATTACTATTTAGAGATTGCTTATTGACATTTACACATGTAGGAATTATGATTCATAAAGGGTAAGTTAATCCTTTACAAACTGTTAATTAATAGAGGTTTTTCAGAATCTTCCAGAAGTGCTCAATTGGGTTGAGATCTGGTGACTGAGACACACACACACACGCACACACTTTAAATCCCCAATGCTCTTTTGAGACCCCTCTTTTAAAGTTACTGGGATTTCTTCTTCTAGCTGTGGTAGCCAAAATGATGGGAAAATACTTGAACAATTGAGGAGGATGGGAGACTGCACGTTATAGGGGCGGGAAAGCATGGAGACCACAAAGTGTGTTTTCAAAAATCATCAAATATTAATTATTTTAACCTAAAGCATTTATTAAAGACATTTATAGTACAATATAATGGGTAATGGGAATGAGAGGGCTACTTACACAGTGTTGGGAAGGGATCACAGCAGTGATTGAATGACGGTATGAGGCATGAGTTGAGGTGTTCAGAGGCTTGACTTCAGTGCAGGACAGGATTTGACTGGGAAGACAAAACACAATAGCACAACACACTACACAGTTAGACAAAAGAGCTGAGAATGAGTTAGTCCAAGCAAGGAGTAAAATCACTGATGTGTAATAATGTGATTGTGTATGTGATTTGACTCTACATACAGTAATGAGAGAAAATTGATAGAGGTACTCACAGTGCATGAAGGGGAAACATTAAATGTGCCAGTGGATGAGCGGGCATATGAGACATCGTGTCTTCAGTTCATGTCAGGAGAAAGTTGACAATGGCAGCGGAGTGGAGTAGTCATCACCTCCTAATCAGGGAACAGGAGGGGACTTGCCTGTAACTACAAATAGCAGATGCATTACATTACAGCTGTGCTGTCATAGGTTTGGACAACGAGTTTCTCTACGAAGTTAAACTCCGACGTCTCAAAATTCATGAAGGCAAACAGACTACGCATCTCGCCCACTTGACACATCAAAGTAGCCCAAGAAACGTTCCTGAATGAAGCCCCGATCATCCACATACCTGATGATATCTGACAACTGCAAGCGACTGGTGGCACCATAGGTCCCAGAGTGGTGAGGCAATTTTTACCCCCTGGGGCACAGAGTTTTTATATATCTGTTAACCCAACCAGGAGAACTCTGTACCCTATAAGGTATGACAGTGATTAATCAGTTGTAAAAAGGTTTTATATGGGCTATGACGGGACCAGTTTTTCATAATCAGGTCACATGGTTTTAAAAAACTCCTGGCACTGGCGGGGCTGAACCCATTCAAACTGCAGCTACCTTATATTTGTTCATATAAATTATATTTAGACTAGATAAGGAGGGGGATTTCCTCTACCCAGACACATAGACAACAACTGACAATAGAACTCACAGGGCTGAGCTTGCTTTATGCATGTTTGCATCATGTTAGCCTATGCAACTGTAAGCCTAATGAAACATTAACTCACCACTATTATGTTGATTGAGTAATTCCAGTTAATCATTCTGGATTGAAAACATATAGGCAGCCTAGCTAGCCCACGTTTGAATATAAACCAAATTTGATCACATTCCCATTTTCTCCTGACACACAAATGGACTATAAATACATAACGTTACCAATTTGTTTACCCTGACCAGATGGACAGGGTGCATAGGCTGTATGAAGCAACGCTTATTAGTAGCCTACAGTTGATCAGACTGAAAAATAGTATTGTTTTCATCCCATACAGCATGTCAGATTTAGAATGTTTCGGTGTAGCCTAGGCTGCTGCAACATTTGTGTCTGAGCTCCCTGAGCTGACAAGGTAAAAATCTGTCATTCTACCCCTGAACAAGGCAGTTAACCCACTGTTCCCCGGTAGGCAGTCATTGTAAATAAGAATTTGTTTTGGGGCTAGGCGTCCCGTCAGCGGGACACCTGTCGACAACTTCCGGTGAAATTGGAGGGCGCACAATTAAAATAAATAATGATTAAAATTATGGATATTAAACATTTAGGTACATATAAGTGTCTTATATCGGTTAAAAGCTTAGATTCTTGTTAATCTAACTGCATTGTCTGATTTACAATAGGCTTTACAGCGAAAGCATGCCATGCAATTGTTTGAGGACGGAGTGACCACATCAAAATATTTTCAACCAGCACAGGTTTCATAAATTCACAAATAGCGATTAAATATTCACTTACTTTTTCTTTTTTTTAACATTCAAATGGCTCTCCTGTGAAGTTGTGACTTGCGACATACTCCTAGTTTCCTGAAACGAGTCACATATACAGTGCATTCAGGAAAGTATTCATACCCCTTGACTTTTTCCACATTTTGTTGCATTACAGCCTAATTCTAAAAAAAAAAAAWTTTTATTTTTTATCCTTATCGATCTATACAATACCTCATAATGACAAATGAAAGTACGTTTATAGAAATGTTTGCAAATATATTACAAATGAAAAACAGAAAGACCTTATTTGCATAAGTATTCAGACCATTTGCTGTGAGACTGTAGCCTGTTTCCATTGATCATCCATGAGATGTTTCTACAACTTGATTGGAGTCCACCTGTGGTAAATTCAATTGATTGGACATAATTTGGAAAGGCACACGCCTGTCTATATAAGGTCCCACAGTTGACAGTGCATTTCAGAGGAAAAACCAAGACATAAGGTCGAAAGATTTGTCCGTAGAGCTCAGAGACAGGATTATGTTGAGGCACAGATCTGGGGAAGGGTAGGGTACCAACAAATTTCTGCAGCATTGAAGGTTTCCAAGAACACAGTGGCCTCCATCATTCTTAAATGGAAGAAGTTTAAACCACCAAGACTCTTCATAGAGTTGGCCGCCTAGCCAAACTGAGTAATCGGGGGAGAAGGGCCTTGATCAGGGAGGTGACCAAGAACCTGATGGTCACATTGACAGAGCTCCAGAGTTCCTCTCTGGAGATGGGAGAACCTTCCAGTAGGACAACCAGTACTCCACCAATCAGGCCTTTATGGTAGAGTTGACAGACACAAGCCGCTCCTCAGTAAAAGGCACATTACAGCCCACTTGGAGTTTGCCAAAAGGCCCCTAAAGGACCCAGACCATGAGAAACAAGATTCTATGGTCTAATGAAACCAAGATTGAACTCTTTAGCCTGAATACCAAGTGTCATGTCTGTAGGAAACCTGGCGCCATCCCTACGGTGAACTATGGTGGTGGCAACATCATGCTGTGTGGATGTTTTCCAGTGCAGGGACTGGGAGACTAGTCAGGATCGAGGGAAAGATGAACGGAGCAAAGTAAAGAGATATCCTTGATGAAAACCTGCTCCAGAGCGCTCTGGACTTCAGACTGGGGCGAAGGTTCACCTTCCAACAGGACAGCAACCCTAAGCACACAGCCAAGATAACTCAGGAGTGGCTTCGGGACAAGTCTCTGAATGTCCTTGTGTGCTGTGCAGCGACGCTCCCCATCCAACCTGACAGAGCTTGGGAGGATCTGAAGAGAGGAATAGGAGAAACTTCCCAAATAAAGGTGTGCCAAGTTTGTAGTGTCATACCCAAGAAGACTCAAGGATGTAACCACTGCCAAAGCTGCTTCAACAAAGTACTGAGTAAAGCGTCTGAATACATGTAAATGTGATATTTCAGATATTTTTTTAAATAAATTTGTAAACATAAAAAAAAGAAAAAAGTTTTTGCTTTGAGGAGGGAAAAAACCCAGATTCAATACATTTTAGAATAAGGCTATAACCTAATAAAATGTGAAAAAAGTCAAGGGGTCTGAATACTTTCTGAATGTACTCTACTTTGTATCCCTCATTTACTCAAGTGTTTCCTTTATTTTGGCAGTTACCTATAGATGCACATAGATGCACGTGAACAAATACCCCTACCCTTACACACTTCACTCTTCTCCTCAAATCTCAAACACAGAGTTCCCCCTCAAAACACCACCTACGTACCTCTCTCTGTCCCTCGTCCCCCTCCCCTTCTCTCTCTCAATTCAATTCAATTCAATTTGCTTTATTGGCATGACTTAACAATGTACATATTGCCAAAGCTTACTTTGGATATTTACAATATTAAGATAATGAGAATCAAAAATGTCAACGGGACAACAGTAACAACAATAACCAAGGGTCAAAATAACCATACATTCAACAATAACAATAAGCATACAGTAGAGGACATGTACAGGTTGATTGGTCTGTCAGACACTGTCCCTCATCTTATGGCAGGCAGCAATGTAGTGCGCTGCCAACCCACAGCTCTCTGCGTCCTCCCCCAACAGGACGGGTAACCTATTCTCATCAGAGAGGGTTTCAAATTTGGGGAAATGACACTCTAATTGTTTTATATTTTTGACATTTTGTCAGGAAATGCAGCTCCGTCTCAGGTTCTGCTGTTGTGCAGTGGTTGCACAGCCTTTCCTCTACAGGGAGCCAGGTTTTCCTGTGTCTACCCTTCTCAATGGCAAGGTGGTGCTCACTGAGCCTGTACTTTGTCAAGGTTTTTCTAAGGTTTTGATCAGTAACCATGGTCAAATAGTTAGCCACAGAGTACTGTTGATTTAGGGCCAGATAGCACTGCATTTTGCTCTGTGCTTGTGTTTCCCAATAAGCAATGTAGTTTAGTTTTGATTGTGTTGTAATTTATTTTATTCTGATTGATTGGATGTTCTGGTCCTGAGGCTTCAGTGTGTTAGTAGAACAGGCTTCTTTTTTTTTTTAACTAGGCAAGTCAGTTAAGAACTAATTCTTATTTTCAATGATGGCCTAGGAACAGTGGGTTAACTGCCTTGTTCAGGGGCAGAACAACAGATTTTACCTTGTCAGCTCAGGGATTTGATCTTGCAACCTTTTGGTTACAGGTCCAACACTGTAACCGTTAAGGTTTGTGAGCTCAGCCCCAGGACCAGCTGGATGAGGGAACTCTTTTCTTTGCTCAGCTCTTGGCACTGCAGGGCTTGGTAATGATGAGAGGGGGTCACTGTATTTTAGATGTATCCAAATGTTTTTATTATTAGTGGATATTGGCCTAATTCTGCTCTGCATACATTGTTTGTAGTTTCCTCTGGACATGAAGGAGAATCTTACAGAACTCTGCATGCAGGGTTTTCAAATTGGGTGTTTGTCCCATTTGGTGAAATCTTGTTTTGCAAGTGGACCCCACACCTCGCTGCCATGAAGTGCATTTGGTTCAGTGACACATTCAATTAGTTTTATCCAAATTGTAATATGTATTTCAATTTGAATTTGTTTTTTAATGGCGTAGAATGCCCTGCGTGCTTTCTCTCTAAATTCATTCACTGCCCCATTAAGGTGACCAGTTGAGCTTATTTTTAAACCTAAGTAATTGAAGTGTGTGTTGTGCTCTATATATTTTGTACCAATTGAGAACTTTGGTCTAATTCCCTGAGATCTGGATCATCTCTGGAAAATCATTATTTTAGTATTTTTGAGGTTTACTGCCAGGGCCCAGGTCTGGCAGTACTGCTCTAGCAGGTCCAGGCTCTGCTGTAAGCATAGGTCATCTGCGAAGAGTAGGCATTTAACCTCTGAATTGTGGAGACTAACACTCTCTCTCTCTCTCTCTCTCTCTCTCTCTCTCTCTCTCTCTCTCTCTCTCTCTCTCTCTCTCTCTCTCTCTCTCTCTCTCTCTCTCTCTCTCTCTCTCTCTCTCTCTCTCTCTCTCTCTCTCTCTCTCTCTCTCTCTCTCTCTCTCTCTCTCTCTCTCTCTCTCTCTCTCTCTCTCTCTCTCTCTCTCTCTCTCTCTCTCTCTCTCTCTCAATTCAAGTCTTTTCAAGAGTATCTCTCTTTCAGTTCAAATTCAAGGGTCTCTCTCTTTCAATTCAATTAAATTCAAGGGTCTCTCTCTCATCTCAAGTCAATTCAAGGGTCTCGCTCTCTCTCTCTATTCGATTCAATTCAATGGTCTCTCTCTCTCAATTACATTAAATGGTCTCTCTCAGTTCAATTCAATGCTCTCTCAATTCAATGGTCTCTCTCTCAATTCAATGGGCTCTCTCTCCCTTTCTCTCTCTCAATTCAATTCAATGGTCTCTCTCTCTCTCAATTCAATTCAATGGTCTCTCTCTCTCTCTTTCTCTCTCAATTCAATGCAATGGTCTCTCTCGCTCGCTCAATTCAATGGTCTCTCTCAAGTCAATGGTCTCTCTCTTTCTCTCTCAATTCAATGGTCTCTCTCTTTCTCTTTCAATTCAATGGTCTCTCTCTCTCTCAATTCAATGGTTTTTCTCTCTCTCTCAATTCAATTCAATGGTCTCTCTCTCTCTCAATTCAATGGTCTCTCTCTCTCAATTCAATTCAATTCAATGGTCTCTCTCTCTCAATTCAATGGTCTCTCTCTCTCGCAGTGAATGCTGGGAGTTTTTTGGAGTTTTAACTAATTTTCTAGATTCTGTTTTATTTTCTATGGTGGAGGGTTAATGCACTATTTGTTTTAGCGGTGTCCACAGGTTTTTTCAAAGTTAGGGCGGAAGGATACAGAGTTAGTTTCCGGGGGTTTGGAAGGTGTGGTGTGCGCGCGGAGGAGACGCTGTCGATACGGCATGGATTCAGGTGTGTTCCTGAGAATGGAGTTAAAGTGGAGGCGTTTCTGCTCGCAGTCGGTGAACAGGTAGGAGGTGAATTTATACATTCCGCTTCCAGAATGAACAAAGCTGTGGTTGTGTTCATGAAAATAGCAAATTTGGTTGATAAGCTAATTGCTAGTGGAATATTTGTAAGGGGTGTGTTGGTGCCAATTTCGCCTCTCTCTACCCCTTCGACAAGGGTGGTAGTTGCAAATTTGCATCCGTTTATTACGGATGATCAAATCAGGAAAGAGCTGAGTTGTTTTGGTAAGTTTGCTAGAGGTTTTCTTGTCTTGTCGGCAGGTTTTCAGGCAGATACCGTTAAGCACGTTGTTTCATTTCGGAGGCAAGTGTTTATGTTTCTGAATAACAATGAGCATCAGCTAAATGTGCATTTTAAAGTGAGGCATGGGGAGGGGCTCTACGCAGGGTTTGCCAGCACAGAAAATCTACGGTGTTTTGAGTGTGGGCATTTGGGGCATAAGAGCTTTGCGTGCCCACATAAAGGCCGTAGACAAGGTGAGGGCACATGGGCCAGTGGGGGAAATCGAGGTCAATGTGCAGGGGGAAATGAGATGCAGAGGCTGGGCCTAGTCATGCCAGGGATGGTGGAGTAGATGAGGCTGGGTCTAGTCATGCTATGGATGTTGGTGTAGCGGAGGCTGGGTCTAGTCAGGCTAAAGATGGTGGGGTAGCTGAGGCTGGGTCTAGTCATGCTATGGATGGTGGTGTAGATGAGGCTGGGACTAGTCATGCATATAGATGGGTGGTGTAGCTGAGGCTGGGTCTAGTCATCTATGATGGTGGTGTAGTGAGGCTGGGTCTAGTCCATGCTATAGATGGTGGTGTATATGAGGCTGGGCTAGTCCATGCTATAGATGGTGTGTAGATGAGGCTGGGTTCTAGTCATGCTATAGATGGTGGTGGTAGATGAGGCTGGGTTACTAGTCATGCTATAGATGGTGGTGTAGCTATGAGGCTAGGGCTAGTCATGCTATGGATGGTGGTGTAGATGAGGCTGGGTCTAGTCATGCTATAGATGGTGGTGTAGATGAGGGCTGGACTAGTCATGCTATAGATGGTTGGTGTAGATGAGGCTGGGGACTAGTCATGCTATTGATGTGGTGGTGTAGATGAGGCTGGGTCTGAGTCATGCTATATGGATGGTGTGTAGTGAGGCTGGGCTTAGTCATGCTATAGATGGTGGACTGTAGATGAGGCTGGGTCTAGTCAATGGCTATTAGATGGTGGTGTAGATGAGGCTGGCTAGTCATGCTATGATGGTGGTGTAAGATGAGGCTGGGACTAGTCATGCTATGATGGTGTGTAGATGAGGCTGGGTCTAGTCATGCTATAGATGGTGGTTCGTAGATGAGGGCTGGGACTAGTATCGTTATAGATGGTGGTGTAGCTGAGGCTGGGTCTAGTCATGCTGGTGTTTAGTAGCGGCTAGTCATGTTTGTGTGTGTAGCTGAGGCTGGGTCTAGGTCATGCTAATATGATGGTGGTGTAGCTTGAAAGGCTGGGTCTAGTCATGCTATAGATGGTGGTGTAGATGAGGCTGGGTCTAGTCATGCTATAGATGGTGGTGTAGCTGAGGCTGGGACTAGTCATGCTATAGATGGTGGTGTAGATGAGGCTGGGACTAGTCATGCTATAGATGGTGGTGTAGATGAGGCTGTGTCTAGTCATGCTATGGATGGTGGTGTGGTCTTATGTGTGGTCTTATGGAGACTCTTCGAGTAGGCTCGCTTAATATAAATGGCGCCAGAGATGTGGGAAAGAGGAGTGTGTTGGGTGAATATGTGAAATATATTGTTTCTGCAGGAGATGCATAGTGATGTGGTGAATGAAGTCGATTGGGGGCTCTGGTGGAAAGGGGCAAGTGTGTTGAGCCATGGGACAGGGGTGGCAGTCCGGCAGTACCGGGTCTGTCTGTAAAAATGTGCTCTTCAAAGGAGGTGTGTAGGGGTAGGCTGCTTGTTGTAAAACCAGAAATTAACAACATGGGTTTTGTCTTTATAAATGTGTATGCACCTAACACAGGGAGAGAGAGGGGGGTTCTATTTGGGTCTTAGACAGGAACTCTCACAGGTAGCGCCTGAGGAGACGCTGGTTGTCGGCGGGGACTGAAACTGTACAATGGATTTTTACGAAAGACAGAAATGGGGAAGAGCCTCATTCAGGGTCAGTGGGAGTGTTAAGGGACATCATTAATCAGTTTGACCTAGTGGATGTTTGGAGAACTAAACATCCTTACATAAGACAGTATACATTGGTGAAGGTTGTTGGGGCTAGGGTAAGTGCAGCCCGACTTGATCATTTTTACATGTCCAGGAATCAGAGCAATATGCTGTTGGGCGCTACCATTCTCCCAGTGGGGTTTTCAGATCACCACATAACCATGGCTCAGCTGTCTATTTCACCAGGGCCCCGGCAGGCATCCTATTGGAAGTTCAATGTAAAGCTCTTACAAGATGCCACTTTCTGCTCAGGTTTCCAGACCTTTTGGGAAAGGTGGGGGCAGCAAAGAGAGGAGTATGAGTCTCTGAGTCAATGGTGGGATGTGGGAAAAGTCTAAATTTTTGGCTTTTCTGTCAACAGTATATAACTCTCTCATCCTAGGAGAGTATTGGGAGAACTAGAGCATAGTATTAGTGAGATGGAGGTAGAGATGGTGGGGCAAGGAAATGTAGGCCTCCAGGCTAATTTAGCTGAATTACGTAGGGACCTGGGCAGTTTTTTCCAGGTTAAAGCAAAGGGAGCACTTGCAAGAGCCAGGTTCTCCATGCTCAAGGAGATGGATTCTCCCAGCTCCTTCTTCTTTGGTTTGGAAAGACAGAGCAGTGAAGCCAAGGGTATGCATTGTCTATGGCTGTCTGATGGGTGGGTGACCTCTGTGGTGTGGGAGATGTGGGAGCGAACTAGTTTTATACTGATTTGTGTAGGGCAGAAATGTGTGATCCTATGTGTGCTCAGGTCTTGTTCGCAGAACTCCCAAAGCTCTCTCTGGCACAGAAGGATGAAATGGACATTCCTTTGTTGTCCCATAAACTGGCAGAGGCCATAACCCAGATGTCCCCTGGTCGTGCACCGGGGGTCGATGGACTCCCAGTGGAGTTTTATTTAAAAAAATACAGGTATTCAAATAAGGAAAATGTCAAATGTGTTTTGGCAGAATTTTCTGTTTGCGCAGGCAAAGTTGGCTATTTGGCTAACAAGGAGGAACAGGGTCAAAGGTGAGGGGATAACAGACCCTTTACTAATATTTAATGGGATGGTCTCTGCGCACCTTAGGGTTGAGTTTGAGTTCTATAGATTGATAAAAAGTGTGGAGATGTTTCAGGAGATATGGTGTTGTTGGGGGAGCTGTCTGTATAGCTGGGGAAGATGTTTTGGATATACGGTTGTAGAAATGGTGTGGTGTTTTGGTTATTGTGATGTGTGGTGTTGTTTTGTATCGTGTGGTAGAGGGAAAGGTGAGTATAGCACATGTATGCATGTACCATCACTTCAATTCAATGGTCTCTCTCTCTCTCTCTCTCTCTCTGTGTTTGGACCAGGAAGTGTCTGTCCTTATCTGAGCACACTAACTCACTGGACAGGCCTGTCTGTGAAGGCTCAACCCTGTGTTTGTGTATGTGTGTCTGTGTGTTTGCCTTTAACTTAGAAAACTCTGTGTGTGCGTGTGTGCGTGTGTGTGTTCGTGTGTGTGTGTGTTGTGTACATGTGGTGTGTGTGTGTGTGTGTGTGTGTGTGTGTGTGTGTGTGTGTGTGTGTGTGTGTGTGTGTGTGTGAGCCTGACAGTGCACTCAGCAGCAGTGGCACTCTAAAAAGCACAGCAAGACAGGAAACGCCAGCGACTTGATTGACAGGCTGTTTATACACAACATATCTACAGTGGGAGGCTGCTGACTCTTCTAATCAATCCATTAATAACACTGGTCAATGGAAAATAACATATAGCTTAATAATAGACAGTTCCGGTTTTTACAATTTATATTCTGTTCTGCTCTGTGTTTCCCAGGTCTTTGTATGTGACACAGCCCTGGCTCTCTGTGATTTTGAGACAGCTGAACTCTCCAAGGGGCAGATCTTCTCCCTGTCCCCATTTCCACTTTTCTTCCCACATAATTTGAGTAAAATATCTGGAATCTTAAAGGATCTGCTCCTTTTCTTAAATGTTCACCTATAATGACATACCTAAATCTAACTGCCTGTAGCTCAGGACCTGAAGCATGGATATGGATATTCTTGATACCATTTGAAAGAAAACACTTTGAAGTTTGTGGAAATATGAAATGAATGTAGGGGAATATAACATAATAGATCTGGTAAAAGAAAGTACAAAGGAAAAAGCACAAAGAAAATYTATTTTTTTGTACCATCATCTTTGAAATGCAAGATAAAGGCCATAATGTATTATTCCAGCCCAGACACAATTTAGATTTTGGCCACTAGATGGCAGCAGTGTATGTGCCAAGTTTTAGACTGATCCAATGAACCTTTGCATTTCTGTTCAAAATGTTGTATCAAGATTGCCCAAATGTGTCTAATTGATTTATTAATAACTTTTCAAGTTCAAAACTGTGCACTTTCCTCAATCAATAGCATGGTATTCTTTCACTGTAATTGCTACTATAAATTGGACAGTGCAAGACTTTAAACTTTCTGCCAATATCAGATATGTCTATGTCCTGGGAAATTACTTAGAACCTCATACTAATCGCATTAGCCTACATTAGCTCAACCGTCCGGTGGGGGACCCACCGATCCTGAAGAAGGGACTTTCAAGACATCACTGTTGACCTATTATTAAACTCTCATTCTCGCTCACTTTCTCTCTTTCCTCTTCTCTAGCACTGATATTCTCCCTCAGTCGGTCCATCCATCCGTGTCTGTCTGTCTGTCTGTCTCTCTGTCCGTCCGTCCCTCTGTCCATCTGCCTGCCTGCCTCTCCCTCTCTTTCTCTCTCTCTCTCCCTCCCTCCTTCCCTGCATCCCTGTAGTAAGAGTGTGTGTAGTCCAGGGCAGCAACAGGCAGCAGCAGCCTGGGTGGCAGGTCTGAGGGGCTGGAGGTCTGGGTCTGCTGGGTCTAGCCCAGGCTAATCACGTTGATTATTGCGATTACAGACCATTTACCCCCAGAGTCACACTTCGCTCCTACTTACTGTGCACTGTGCTCTGTACATGAAGTCCCAGTTGCCACGGGCGGTCTGTCTTCCTGTAGTGTTCTGGGGGCGCGGAGGCCACCCCACTCACCAAGTTTCACTCAAACACAATCGGTCCCCAAGGTAACCAGGGAACACAGTACCTCATCTCATTGCTGCAGGAATTACGGACGAAAATAAATTTTGCCATTGAAACTCAGTAGTCCTATAACTACATTTTCCAGTATGCTATACTCTAAACACTGCAGACATACACACACACATATGGTCTTTCCTTTGCATTTCCCAGTTTTCATTAGGAACACATTGAAGGATAAAGTGTTCCCTGATACTGTGAGGGCAGTGAAAGACATACACCCTGGCCCATGCCCACACACACGCTAGCACACAGGCACACAGGCACACACACACACACACACACACACACACACACACACACACACACAACACACACACACATCACAGTACCACACACACACACAACACACACACACACACACACAAAAAGACACACACAAACACATACACACACACATACCTTAAAACTTCAATTAAATGAAGTCTCAAATAGCCTAATTACCTGCATGACCACCAATGTTATTTACATGTTGAAATGTCCTTGTGGTCTGTCTTACATAGGCAAAACCCGTAGAAGCCTTAAGATACGGATCAGCGAGCACCGCAGCAATATACAGACAGCTGAGACCCAAAATCTGATTGCTGTTCATTTCGTACAAGCTGGACATCCTATTAGTTCTCTGGGATACATTGGAATAGAAATGGGGAGGGGACTTTGAGAGGAAACTTCTTCAAAGGGAATCTTTCTAGATCCACATGCTCAACACACTCTCCTCTTGGCCTTAACGAGGAGTTTGACTTGAAACCATTTTTACTGTTTCAAAAGGTCCAAATAGTTTTTTAGTCCTAATTCAATATTTTATGTGTATGTATATTACAGTAAATATTGATCACATTCCTTGTGTATGATCATATATTTTGACACATTGAATATTGTGAACCTATGTAATACATTTTTTACCTCCTGTTTCAGAAAGTGATGTCGTTAAGTACTGCCCCTATATATAGGACCTTCCACCCCCCCACCTGGGATATGGATGCCCGGTGAAGACCTAAAGGTCGAAACGTTATGAATAAATATCACATGGGAGCATGAGCAGCAGTGTGCAGCGTTTTCCTTCCTGTTTTCCATGAGTTTGCCTACAACTCCAGCACCTGCTGAAAGTACCTGGATGTGCTTATGTTCTTCAGCTTTCGTCTCAAATAGCCGCCCATCCCTTTATTTGATTTTTTTTTCTTTCTTTTTTCTCTTCTTAAAGTGTGATTTTTAACCTAACTTTAACCACACTGCTAACCGTAGGGCTCCAGAGTGGCACAGCGGTCTAAGGCACTGCATCTCAGTGTAAGAGGTGTCACTACTGGTTTGAATCCAGGCTATATCACATCCAGCCTGTCACGCCCTGACTTTAGTTATATTTTGTTATCTTTATTTTTTTGGTTAGGTCAGGGTGTGACAAGGGTGGTTTGTTTAGTTTTTGTATTGTCTAGTTTTTTTTGTCTTGTCTAGGGTTTTTGTTTATCTATGGGGATTTTGTATGGTCTAGGGGTATGTCGGTTTACGGTGGCCTGAGTTGGTTCCCAATCAGAGACAGCTGTTTCTCGTTGTCTCTGATTGGGGAGCCTATTTAGGTTGCCATTTTCCATGTTGGTTTTGTGGGTAGTTGTTTTCTGTTTTGTGTTGCTGCACCTTACAGGACTGTTTCGTTTTTCGTTTATTCACGTTGTTATTTTGTATTTAGTGGTTTGTTTTCAATAAAGCATGAACACTTACCACGCTGCGTTTTGGTCCGATCCTTCCTGTTCATCAGACGAAGAAGATCGTTACACAGCCATGATGGGGAGACCCATAGGACGGTGCACAATTGGCTCGGCGTCGTCCATGTTTTGCAAGGGTAGGCCGTCATTGTAAATAAGAATTTGTCCTTAACTGACTTGCCTAGTTGAATAAAGGTTAAATAAAAATGTATAAAATACAAAATGCTTAAACCTAACCAAGATTAATACCAAATAGCACCCTAAAAAAACTAAATAATTTTTATGATAGTGTAAACCATTGTGCCCGTTGTTCACATGTGTATCTTTCCTCTAGCTGGCTAGAAGCGTACCACCTGATCTTGCCTCCTCCCGACTGCCTTACGTTTTTGAAGAGATTTCTTTTCATTGTTAGAGCGGGCACTTGAGTATCTGATCAGTATAATGGATCATCTGTGCCTCGGTGTCGTAGGGTGCTGGAGTACTGAAAACAGGGGTGCCAATCATTTTGACACCTATCTTTCAGAGATTTTTTTGCTGTTACTTTAAAAAAAATCTATTTCGCTTAGTAATTCTAACAGTATAAAAATAATGTTCTGCTTTTTTGGAGCATGCAATATTATAGCAAAGTGTTTGTATTAGGACCAATTATTTCATACAGATTTCTGCTCATCTTTATTAAGGGTGTCAATAAATATGGACCTGACTTCATATTATAATAACTTATAATAGTCGGGCATCTGCACGCATTTCAGCACTGTGGTTTAACTGTGTTATTCAAGAGGCTCAACAAGTAAGAGAATGGTGCTGAAGCTCGAAATCAGAGGGTGTATGAAAGGAAGCCTAGTCTTTGCAAGTCTAATTTGCAATGGATTTGTTATTACAATGTCTATAATGGTCATACTGGGCACAATAAACAGTGTGGTAGTCTTCTCAACATTTCATTGAGCAAAAGCTGCATTTCGGGAAATAGAAGGCTGGCTCAAATAGAAACCTCTCTATAACGCGCGTCGGTTGTGTTCGGTGATTGAAGCAAATAAACGCCTTGGTTATTAACTTAAGTTTTCCAGTATGTTTATCAGATCGCCAAACTGTTGCATCTAACTGCATACGTTGGGTTACACTACACTACACTAGTAGGAGCAATGAGTAGATAAGTAGCTCTTTGATTTCCTGCATAGGCCTGATTTCCTCTTATCCCTTATCCCCCCTGATTACTCATTGTGATTAGCAGTGTGATTATGTACATCATATAGGACACACACATACAGTGTATGCATGTGAAAGCATCATCAAGCCCTTGACTAGTTATAACAGATATGCTTGTAATGTATTGTAATAGAACAAGTAAGTAGAATGGTTGGAGGTACCCAAGGACTGATTTTTGGAAATGTTTGAATCCATCAATTTTTATATATTTTTTTATTTAACCTTTATTTAACCAGGTAGGCTAGTTGAGAACAAGTGATCATTTACAACTGCGACCTGGCCAAGAATAAAGCAAAGCAGTTCGACACATACAACAACACAGAGTTACACATGGAGTAAAACAAACATACAGTCAATAATACAGTAGAAAAATAAATCTATATACAAATTGTGGAAGGTGTTGAGGTAATGAACGAAATCAGTCAAATCAAATCAAAATCTTAATTTAAAAAATATATATAATTTCAGAGTTTCAAATAACTGTGCATGTCTGTTAATAATCATTTTTTTTTAAATTGAAAATGTATTAGCTTTCCAAATGGTCTTGATGTTTTCAGACCGTTGCGGTAATGAGATTTTTAAGGACTTGTTTTGCAAAATATGTTCCAAAAAAAGTGTTAAATTGTCAGTAAATGTTTATATATTAATGCCCACAAACACTTCAGACCTTGTTAATAATGTCTAAAAAAGGAAATTTGCTGATGCAAGTCTTTTTCAAGTATGAAATATTTGAAACCAAGATTTTGTGAGAATCACCCAATAGCCTGGAACTCTGCTGCAACACTGAGCCACTGTTGAAGTCGGAAACACATTCCTCCATTCCTCGCCCTCTCCTTGTGACTCCCAGCATATATATATATATATATATATATATATATATAGTATATAAGAGAGAGAGAGAGAGAGAGGAAAAAAAACTCAATAAAGAGCATTTGGATACATCTAAAATACAGGTACCCCCTCTCATCATTAGAGAGATGTTTTGGCATGAGAGAAGGAGGGAAAAGGAATCGGAGGACATGCTGATATGACCTCACACCAGAGGAATGTACAACGGCGTGTGGCTTAACTTCTCTGGGATATGTGGGACGCCAAAAGCCAGTAAAAATGCAGAGTGCCAAATTCAAATAAATTACTATAAAAATCCAACGTTCATGAAATCTCACATGAAAGACACCAAATTAAAGCTACACTTGTTGTGAATCCAGCCAACATGTCAGAATTCAAATAGGCTTTTCGGCAAAAGCAAACATGCTATTATCTGAGTTAGCACCATTGTAAACAAAGAAAGATAAGCATATTTCAACCATGCAGGCGCGACACAAAACGCAGAAATAAAAATATAATTCATGCCTTACCTTTGACGAGCTTCTGTTGTTGGCACTCCAATATGTCCCATAAACATCACAAATGGTCCTTTTGTTCAATTAATTCTGTCCATATATATCTAAAATGTCCATTTATTTGGCTCGTTTGATCCAGAAAAAAACTGCTTCCAATTTGCGCAACGTCACTACAAAATATCTCAAAAGTTACGTGTAAACTTTTCCAAAACATTTCAAACTACTTTTGTAATACAACTGTAGGTATTTTTAAACGTTAATAATCGATCAAATTGAAGACGGGACTATCTGTGTTCAATACAGGAAGACAACAAACTGACGCTACTTTTCGAGTCATGCGCCTCTCTCAAAAAGTACACTTCAAATGACACTCATTCAAGATGGCCGTACTTCTTCATTACACAAAGGAATAACCTCAACCAATTTCCAAAGACTGGTGACATCCAGTGGAAGCGGTAGGAACTGCAAACAAGTCACTTAGAAATCTAGTATCCCAATGAAAAAACACTGAACAGACAGTGACCTCAAAAAAAAAAAAATCAATGGTTTGTCCTCGGGGTTTTGCTTGCTACATAAGTTCTGTTATACTCACAGACATGATTCAAACAGTTTTAGAAACTTCAGAGTGTTTTCTATCCAAATCTACTAATAATATGCATATTCTAGCTTTTGGGTTTGAGTAGCAGGCAGTTTACTCTGGGCACCTTATTCATCCAAGCTACTCAATGCTGCCCCCCAGTCCCAAAGAAGTTAACACGTTTAAATGTTTTACTCACGTTGGCTACAGTGAAGGAGAGCCTGCAGGTTTTGGTAGCGGGCCGTGTCAGTGAATTGTCCTCAAAGCGAGCAACAAAGTTGTTTAGTCCGTCTGGGAGCAAGACATCGTGGTCCTCGACGGGGTTGGTTTTTCTTTTGTAGTCCGTGATTGACTGTAGACCCTGCCACATACCTCTCGTGTCTGAGCCGTTGAATTGTGACTCCACTTTGTCTCTATACTGACGCTTAGTTGTTTGATTGCCTTGCGGAGGGAATAGCTACGCTGTTTGTATTCGGTCATGTTTCCGGTCACCTTGCCCTGATTAAAAGCAGTGGTTCGCGCTTTCAGTTTTGCGTGAATGCTGCCATTAATCCACGGTTTCTGACTGGGGAATGTTTAATAGACGCTGTGGGTACAACATCACCGATGCACTTGCTAATAAACTCGCTCACCGAATCAGCGTATTCGTCAATGTTGTTGTTCGTCGCAATGCGGAACATATCCCAGTCCACGTGATCGAAGCAATCTTGAAGCGTGGAATCCGATTGGTCGGACCAGCGTTGAACAGACCTGAGCGCGGGTGCTTCCTGTTTTAATTTCTGTCTGTAGGCTGGGAGCAACAAAATGGAGTCGTGGTTAGCTTTTCCAAATGGAGGGCGGGGGAGAGCCTAATATGCGTAGCGGAAGTTAGAATAACAATTGTCTAGGGTTTTGCCAGACCTGGTAGCACAATTGATATGCTGATAGAATTTGGGGAGCCTTGTTTTCAGATTAGCCTTGTTAAACTCCCCAGCTACAATAATTGCAGCCTCAGGATATGTGGTTTCCAGTTTACATAGAGTCGAATTAAGTTCTTTCAGGGCCGTTGATGTGTCTGCTTGGGGGGGAATACACACGACTGTGATTATAATCTAAGAGAATTCTCTTGGTAGATAATGCGGTCGGCATTTGAATGTAAGGAATTCTAAGTGAGGTGAACAAAAGATCTTGAGTTCCTGTATGTTGTTATGATTACACCACATCTCGTTAATCATAAGGCATACACCCCCGCCCTTCTTCTTACCAGAGAGATGCTTGTTTCTGTCGGCGCGATGTGTGAAGAAACCAGGTGGCTGTACCGACTCAGCGTGTCTCGAGTGAGCCATGTTTCCGTGAAACAAAGAACGTTACAGTCTCTGAAGTCTCTCTGGAATGCTACCCTTGCTCGGATTTCGTCTACCTTGTTATCAAGTGACTGGACATTGGCGAGTAGTATGCTCGGGAGCGGTGCGCGATGTGCCCGTCTACGGAGCCTGACCAGAAGACCGCTCCGTCTGTATAAAAGAAGAATATGGTAAAAATGGGACTGTTTGAAAGGGGATCATATACACTACATGGCCAAAATGCTCGCTGAATATCTCATTACAAAATCATGGCCATTAATATTGAGATGGTCCCCCTTTGCTGCTATCACAGCCTCCACTATTCTGGGAAGGCTTTCCACTATCTTTTGCAACATTGCTGTGGGGACTTGCTTCCCTTCAGCCACAAGATAATTAGTGAGGTCAGTCATTGATGTTGGGCAATTAGGCCTGGCTCGCAGTCAGCGTACCAATTAATCCCAAAGGTGTTCGATGGGGCTGAGGTCAGGGCTCTGTTCAGGCGAGTCAAGTTCTTCCACACCAATCTTGACAAACCATTTCTGTATGGACTTCGCTTTGTGCAAAGGGGCATTGTCATGCTGAAACAGGGAAGGGCTTTCCCCAAACTGTTGCCACAAAGATGGAAGCACAGAATCGTTAAGATTTCCCTTCATTGGAATTAAAAACAGCCCCAGACCATTATTCCTCCTCCACCAAACTTTACAGTTGGCACTATTTATTCAGGCAGGTAGCGTTCTCCTGGCATCTGCCAAACCCAGATTTGTCCATCGAACTGCCAGATGGTGAAGCGAGTCCAATGGCGGCGAGCTTTACACCACTCCAGCCGACATTGGCATTGCACATGGTGATCTTAGGCTGCTCGGCCATGGAAACCCATTTCATGAAGCTCCCAACGAACAGTTCTAGTGCTGACGTTGCTTCCAGAGGCAGTTTTGAACTCGGTAGTGAGTGTTGCAACCGAGGACAGACACTTTTTATGCCCTACGCATTTCAGCACTCGGCGGTCCCATTCTGTGAGCTTGTGTGGCCTACCACTTCTCGGCTGAGCTGTTGTTGCTCTTAGACGTTCCCACTTCACAATAACAGCGCTTACAGTTGACCGGGGCAGCTCTAGCAGGGCAGATATTTGACGAACTGACATTTTGGAAATGTGGCATCCTATGACAGTGCCATGTTGGATGTCACTAAGCTCTTCAGTATGGGCCATTCTACTGCCAAAGTTTGTCTATGGAGATTGCATGACTGTGTGCACGATTTTATACACCTGTCAGCAACAGGTGTGGCTGAAATACCCGAATCCACTAATTTGAAGGGGTGTCCACATACTTTTGTGGAGTGTAAACAATGCTCATATATTTTTTTCAGGCATATCCTATGTGAAAAGTGTATTAGATATCTGTCATTCGGCTTAATGATAAAGAAACTCAGGGAGAGATAGAGAAAGGGGGTGGTAGAGAAAAGTAGAATTTGAGGAGGCGCAAGAGGAGGAGGAGGAGAAGGCTGCCACATGCCTACACTCACACCCAATCCAGGGGTGTGGGGGGCAGGGTGTGGGGTGATCACAGGGCATCGCATTGGCAATCCTGAGACCCCAGATCAGGACTTCACAGGTGGGGTGGCACCCCGCTGAGCGCAACAAGCTCTCACAGTCTCACAGCAAAATTAGATGTGTGTCCATGTTTCTCTTAACATCAAATTTGGATCTGGAGTCTGCAGAGTGTGTGGATTACACCCATCCACCATCCCCGTTCACAACGCCCTAGCAAAACCCAAGCATACTTGATGATAATAACGTTCATTGTTGCCTCTAGTGGCAATGTGGGTTAAGTTTAGATTATTTTAGGGTTTAGGCATGTTAGGCACACAGAAACAACTATACCATTAAGTTAAAGCATTAATTCATATTAGGTTAAATGAAGGGTTAAGGTTTAGGATACATACCACTCTAGGGTTAAATTCAGGCATTATTTCCGATTGGTTAACAATTCATGCATGAATTTCCCGATTGCTTAAATTAAGGATTAAGATTTGGGATAAACAGAGAAACAACTCCACGGTCAAGTTTAGCCATTTAATGAGACTTGTTTTGCCAACACATTATGGTTGAATTACGCTATCCTTGGTGCAGTGATTTAAGCAAGAATCTCCTGTTTTATAGACCCAAGTACAATCCCAGCTCCAGGCACTCGTTTTATCTTTTTTTGGCCCCTAGTGTACGGTTTTTAAGGAGTCTCCCGATATCCTGTGGCCCTTCAAAAACGTCACATTTCGACTTGAAGTTGGAGTGATCTCCCTGCTGAGAGATACAGAAGCCCTTTTATCCCCTCCCAATCCCCCTCAGTCATTTGCATCTCACTAGGGATGGATTAGGGGGGATGGGGCGGAGGAGGTAGGGGGGACCTAGCAGTCTTTTAAAGCGAGTTGTTACATACACACATTCTCCACTCAATTACACACACTCACGGACGTGTGTTTATGTGCTCATGTACAATGACATGTACAGAAGGTATGATGCATTCACATAATCCATTTAGTAACTGGTTCCCTATAACACACTCTATAACACACACACATACGAGCGTGCACACATGCTCAAACAGCACGATTAAGGTCACGTATGCAGTGTCTGTGAGCGATGTGACACACCATAAGGCCTAGAATTATGACCGGAACTGCAGAACTTAGTGCTCTGAAGACCCACCACACAGAGGTCTAGAACAGGAGGAAGTGATCCATTAACACAAAGACAAATGGATCCCCTGACCAGTGATGATAACTCAAACAACAACAGCATTTTCACTTTTTACTGCCTCTTCCTGTTTAAGCCAGGGTTCAGCCAATCAGCAGAGATGCCATTCAAATGGTGCCAACAGCACTCCTTCCTGTCAACTGAAACATCCCCCTCGTTAATTTATTAGCTTTCCTCTCACTCACAAAATATTATTTAGTTTTCTCTTTTCTTCGGTAATGGAATGCTTTTTCTCTATCTTTCCTTCTTTCTTTCTTTCTTTGCTTCTTTCTTTGCATCTCTCTCTCGCTCTCTCGCTCTCTCTCTCTCAGGGACGGTCCGGGCCGTTCTGCCACCCTATGACACCCCAGACAAAAAACTAGAATAGGACCAGTAAGCAAAGTGATCTCTCAAATATTTTCATTAATTTCTAGACATTGAAGTTAAGTGCAATTTAGGTTCTAAGTGAAAGGTGAAAAGACGTCCAAACACCAACATCCGTGGACGTGGAAATCAAGGCCAGTCCGGACAGGACCAAAAAAAGACATCCAAACACCAACATCCGTGGAAATCAAGGCCAGTCCGGAACAGGAACATAAAAAGACGTCCAAACACCAACATCCGTGGACGTGGAAATCAAGGCCAGTCTGGACAGGACCAAAAAAGGACGTCCATAAAGGTGTCGGCGTCGCTCCATGCTTACTGAGGTACAGCCTACAGTGTCGCTTGAAATTCAATTTTAGGAATGCCCATCCATGTGGTAGGCCCACCGTTTGTAAAACAAGCCGTTGGATTGGCTTTATTACCCCTGATTTCTGTGACTAATCAATTTGGCTATTTGAGCTCTGAATATCAGCTACCTAACTTTATCAGGAGGAGTTATCCTGAGACTATTTGCAATGTGTTTACACAGTGGGAAATGTAAAGGTATTTTCTTTTTCCCTATGATCAGCTCGTCAAAAATTAACGGATTCAAACTTGAAACCACTGATCATGACAATTTAGCCCATGGGATGAAACTCCTGGACAACAGTTGTGTGTAGCCTGATTGTCAAATCCATATTGTCCATTTTACTTTGACCTGTCTTGTTTTTAGGATATGTTGTTTGTTAAAAAGAGAATTGGTGATTGGGCGCCATTTAGGTTTGATTATTTGATTGGAGAAACCTACATGATGTAAAACGTTTCCCATTGTCAAACATTTTATCTCCAGCCTGTCGGCTACAGAAAAGGCCAAATAGGTATTCTCTTTCTACCAGAAGCTATATCTGCTATATGATTAATGTTCGATTATTCTTTGGACGGAATGTTGGTGGAACACCGCAGCAATGTGTCTCTCCATCAGCACCCTGTAAAGACACTGGGAATTGACAAGATAAATATTTGACATCCCTGCCTTTGGGCACTGCTTATGAACAGGGCGGGATCACCGCTCACCTAAAAAGCCCATATGCCACTGCTTGAGAGAAATTGTCATTGTTTTGGGTCAGAATATAATGTGAGGTTTTATGTGCTGTTGGATGTGCGTCTTGGTCAGTTTAGCTCAGAAAATGCCACCCTCATCCATCTGCCACCATAGGAGGCCTGCCTAATGAGCGGGCCGGCCCTGCTCTCTCCCCCACCTCATTGTCGTAAGTAATTCAATCTGATGGGCGCAGGACAGGGCATGTTTGTAGAAAGTTGCAGGGATATTCCATTTGACAATTTTTTTTTTTTACTCCTCTAACGAAACATTGATGATATCAGGCTTGATATATCGACCAGAAGGTTGGGAACAATCCAACCCTCTCTGTGAGGAATGCATATTGAGTGACAGCACTGCGTTACACACACAAGCGTGCAAACACACACACACACACACACACACACACACACACACACACACACACACACACACACACACACACACACACACACACACACACATTACCCCACCCACCCGCACACACACACATACCCTAACACACACACCAACCTGAACTATATGCATTCCTGTCAGGAAGTGTTGAAATGCTTGTAAGTCCTGAAATGCCAGTTCAGAGTAGCAGAGCTCTTCTTTCACGCTCGGCGCGGCAGAGACAAGGGCCTGACACATGGATGTGTTCAAACACATTTGCCATATCCCCCTTTGTGAGCGGGGCAAACATTTAGTTGGGCAAATGACCCCCAGGATCAAAACAAATGCACAGAGATAAATACAGGGGGATGAGGGAGGGAGGGATTCTAAAAAAGGGCCCATTGACCTCTTTGAGGGCTACCTTGGGTTCACGAGGGGCGAAGGGTAGTGTGTAGATGGGTGGTGTGTGTGTGCATGCACCAGTGTATGCAGACATTTGTGCGTGTGAGGTTGCAGGTATTTTTCTAGTGAAAGTCTACACACCCTTTGCACAGTCTTCACATTTTGCTGCCCTGAATTTTTATCTAAATAGGGATTCAATTTATATATTTTTTCCTACTGATCTACACAACCTACTCCACATTTTCAAAGTAAAAGACAATTATAGAAAAGTTTCCAGATTCATATATGTTTTTTTTATTAAGACGTCTTGATTGCGTATGTCTTCACACCCCAGAGTTAATACTGGGTGGAAGCATCTTTGGAAGCTATTACAGCTGTGAATTATTTTGAATAAGATTCTACCAATTTTGCACAACTGTTAGGGCAACGAAGATCCATTGTTTTTGTGAGAATTGCTCAAACTCAGTAAATTTGGTTGGGAATCATTGACGGACAACAAAATTCAAACCTTGTCTCTGACTTTAAAGCAGATTTAAGTCTCAGGACTGAGAACGGACCATTCAGGAACACTCAACACCTCTTGGAAAGTCATTTTGGGTGTTTCTGGCATACAAATGTGTGTAACTGTCCCACTGAAAAATTAAACTATACCAGGGTTAGGTTCCTATAACTTTATAACTGGGCTTTGCTCCTTTCATTTTCCTTTTGATTATGAAAACCCCTGAGTCCCTGCCGGCAACATGATGCTGCCACCACAGTACTTGAAAATACCCTAGGAAACTATTTTCCACCTTCTCTTCCCTGCTTAGTCCTGCACCCCTTACCGTCCCTCCTCCCTCTCTGCAGCAGTGGAAGCTGCTGAGGGGAGGACGGCTCATATACATGGCTGGAAGTGAGCAAATGGAATGGTATTTGATACCATTTCACTAATTCTGCTCCAGCCATTACCACGAGTCCGTCCTCCCCAATTAAGGTGCCACCAACCTCCTGTGGTCTGCAGACGGCGTTGTCAACCACTTTAAAAAGAAAGACTGACAACATCCAATCCTTATTCATTCAGCCTATTAAGTCCACAGGTCCCACTCACACAGAACTACCCTACGCCTTGACCTCTTTCTCCCCTCTCTCTCCAGATGAAATCCTGCCCGCTCGACCCCATCCCCTCCTCCCTTCTCCAGACCATCTCTGAAGACCTCCCATTCCTCACTTCCCTCATCAACTCATCCCTGACCACTGGCTGCATCCCTCTGACTTCAAAATGGCCTGAGAAGCTCCCCTCCTCAAGAAACCAATACTCAACCCCTCTGATGTCAAAAGTTATATCCCTTATTTTATTTTATTTTCAAAAACCTGTGCGTGCTCTCTCTAATCAACTCCCACGCTATCTCTCACAGAACGATCTTCTTGATCCTAACCAGTCAGGCTTCAAGACGTGTCACTCAACCGAGATTGCTCTTCTCTGCTCTTCGACACCGTGAACCATCAGATCCTGCTCTCCACCCTCTCAGGGCTGGCCGTCTCAGGCTCTGCACACTCTTTGATTGCACCCTACCTGGCAGGCTGCTCATACCAGGTTACGTGGAGAGGATCTCTGTCTTCACTATGTACTCTCACTACTGGTGTCCCCCAGGGCACTGTTCTAGGCCCTCTCCTCTTCTCTCTATACACCAAGTCACTCGGCTCTGTCATATCCTCACATGGTTTCTCCTATCATGCTATGCGGATGATACTCCTTCCCCCTTTTTCTCCTTCTACCGTTCTGACACCCAGGCAGCAACACGCTTCTCTGCGTGCCTGGCAGATATCTCAACTTGGATGTCGGCCCACCACCTCAAGCTCAACCTCGACAAGATGAAGCTGCTCTTCCTCCTGGGGAAGGCCTGCCATCTCCAAGACCTCTCGATCACGGTTGACAACTCCATGGTACCTTGGCCTGACCCTGGACAACACCCTGTCATTCTCTTCAAACATCAAAGCAGTAACTCGCTCCTGCAGGTTCATGCTCTACTACATCACACAGGAAGCGGTGCAGGTCCTAATCAGGCACTTTTCATCTCCCGTCTGGACTACAGCAACTCATTGTTGGCTGGGCTCCCTGCTCCCTGCTGCAACTTATCCAGAATGCTGCAGCCCGCCTGGTGTTCACCTTTCCCAATTTCTCCCATATCAGCCCGCGCCTCGGCACACTCCAATGGCTTCCAGTGAAGCTCGCATCCACTACAAGACCACGGTACTTGCCTGTGGAGAGGAAATGCCCCTCCTTACCTTCAGGCTCTGCTCAAACCCTACACACCAACCCGAGTACTTATGTTTTGGTACCTTCAGTCTCTTGGGCCTCCTCCCTCTATGGAAGGGCAGCATGAATCTGCAGGTAGCTAACCAACTAGATTCAATGTTAGTTAGCTAGTTAACATTAGGGTATAACTAGCAATGCAAATGGCTCTGAGATACAATGAAAAAGACTGACAAAATTAGAAATGTATAATATCTGAAAATGTTGTTAGCCAGGATCTCTTACCCGCATGCATACATGTATGAATGCTTCTCCCTCTCTGTCTCGGATGCCATGGCCCATAGTTTTAAGATGTAATCCGGGACAGGTGTTATATACAGCCTTCTGTGTTTTCTTTTTTCGAATCCCTCCGCATACTTCCAATCAAGCACCAGAATTTTCTCCATCTCCTTAGCTATCATACTCTGCTCCACCGAGCATTCCACTGATTTCAAAACTCTATTCTCCAGCAAAGTGGAGAGCAGAACTTTTGCAGTTATTTGTGATATCCTTCAAAAAAAGCTGCATTTGAAAGGATTAGCTACACATACTGAGACACCCTTTGTTATAGATAGAAGAGTGCTATATGGCAAACCAATCTGAACTCATCTCTTGGCATGTCCAGCCCATCCATTATCTCAGCCAATCATGTTTAGCGGGAAGGATCCTGACTTTTTTCCATCGCTAAACCAACTAGGCTCGTAATAAACCATTTTATTTGTATTTACAGATGGCATACACATTTGTTATTAAGGCACATGAAAGTTCACACAATCCAGAAGGCATTTCTGCCAAAAAACGCATTTTGATAAAAAATATATGTTTACGTTCAAATGAGAAGTAATAACATGGAACAAATGCCTCTCCTGAAACCAGTCCCATATGTGGTTGTCCCACCTAGCTTCTTAAGATGAATTGGAAACAAAAGTTCTGAATGTGAAGAGGTGTTTTTTTCACTTAGTAGTTAGGACTAACTCAACTCTAAGAGATTGAACTGACGACGCAACTGATTCATTTGGGAGGTACTTGTTCTAATTGAGTTGAAACATGATTACCTCCATTTTTTGTCAATCTGACATAATTATTTCTAATTATTATTTCTTAATTCAATAGTTTTTAAATAACACTATTAAATTAAGTAGATCTGTATTCATAATTTACTGTAAAAAATTACCTGTTTCCATTAGGTGTAACTACTGTTCAAAATGTAATTAAGTAGATCCAAATACTCTTCTTTGGATGTGTGTGTGTGCGTGCGTGTGCGTGTCAAATTGCCATATATGCTGATTCACAGCATTGAAACATCATAAACGGATTTGGATATGACAGAAAATAGCATATAAACTCTAAGTTTAACACAATACTGATGCTGTTCAACTATTTGGCATGATAATCCATTAAACTCAACATGGCTCCCATTGGGCTATAGTAAATTAATGGTTTATGGTGCGGGTCAGCGTAGCCTTGCCTCTTGTCAGCATTGCCACAGTGTCATGCTAACCTGGCTAGCCAAGCGTAGCAGTATGTGAGCCGGTCATTCTGACCGTTGATATTTCAATTGTATAAATATACTGTACAATAATAAACAATAAATTGCTACATTAATGCATTTATTTTGATAAAATAGGTCATAAGAAACCTCAGCACACTAAATTCAAATTGTAATCAGTCAGAAAATGTGTTGATTGATCCAGAAGCGCATGGACTGTAAATACTAAAATAAGATGATACTGTATTTTCTGACTGTAAGAGAACAGTTGCCTGCTCAGCTGGCCCATCCAAACTACACCTAAACTATATTAAAACTAAATCCACACATATAATAATAATAATAATAGATGTGGCCTAAAGACAACATTACATTGACAATAGTCTGATGTGTGACAATATTATAAATTGTTAAATAGAGAATGACAAGACTGATGATCTGCGCATTGAGCTTACCAACTAGCCCTGCTTCCATATAATTCTACAGAAGTCCTTACAGGCCAGACGTTTTGATTGATATACCCTATCAGAAAGAGGAGATTCCAAGGTTTCCAATGAACCTATTTCGGCCAAACAATTGTACAACTTGAGCGGATGGTCTCTGTTTCAAAATATAACTTCTTCCTAGAATAGCCATGGTTCCATGCATTCCTCATGTGAGTAGGCTACTTTCCATTTGGGATATTCCATTATATTCTTACTGTAAAATATATGTGTGTTGACTGCGGTCGGGCAAAGCCTGTGATGTCTACTAAACGAACAATTTGATTTCATTGGCAAGACACAACCCATAGCCTTGGCTACTAAGTACAGATAAACACAACTTAAAACATGCTATTCTGTTCACCTGAAATACATTTCCTTGTATTATGTTTTTTATGACCTTTTCCTAAATTAAATGGATTGATTTGTGATTCTGTATATCAACTCTAGAAAGGCAGACAGCATCATAATGACTCAGAACTCATTTAAATTTAAAGTCTTCCTTGACTTTTCCTAAACAAGTCAACGTAACACACTGTGGTTGTTAGCACAAACCACGCTGTGGTTGTAACACACTGTGGTTGTTAGCACAAACCACGCTGTGGTTGTAACACACTGTGGTTGTAACACACTGTGGTTGTAAACACACTGTGGTTGTTTAGCACAAACCACGCTGTGGTTGTAACACGCTGTGGTTGTAACACGCTGTGGTTGTAACACACTGTGGTTGTTAGAACACACTGTGGTTGTTAGAATATCACAAACAGAACTGGAGTTTCACGGAGTGCATGTGATTTTTTGTATGGTTTCCCCCGGTCTGCACAGCTCCTTCTCCAATATTTGAATCTGCCATGCCCAGTTGATAATCACACAATAATTGCCTCAAAACTTAACCTAAACTAAACTTAGCAAAAAAAAGAAACCTCCGTTTTTCAGGACCCTGTCTTTCAAAGATAATTCGTAAAAATCCAAATAACTTCACAGATCTTCATTGTAAAGGGTTTAAACACTGTTTCCCATGCCAGTTAAATGAACCACAAACAATTAATGAACATGCACCTGTGGAACGGTCGTTAAGACATTAAACTGCTTACAGACGGTAGGCAATTAAGGTCACAGTTATGAAAACGTAGGACACTAAAGAGGCCTTTCTACTGACTCTGAAAAACACCAAAAGACGGATGCCCAGGGTCCCTGCTCAACTGCGTGAACGTGCCTTAGGCATGCTGCAAGGAGGCATGAGGACTACAGATGTGGCCAGGGCAATAAATTGCAATGTCCGTACTGTGAGACGCCTAAGACAGCACTACAGGGAGACAGGACAGAGAGCTGATCATCCTCGCAGTGGCAGATCATGTGTAACAACACCTGCACAGGATCGGTACATCTGAACATCACACCTGCGGAACAGGTACAGGATGGCAACAACAACTGCCTGAGTTACACCAGGAACGCACAGTCTCTCCATCAGTGCTCAGACTGTCCACAATAGGCTAAGAGAGGCTGGACTCAGGGCTTGTAGGCCTGTCGTAAGGCAGGTCCTCACCAAACATCACAGGCAACAATGTCGCCTATGGGCTCAAACCCACCATCGCTGGACCAGACAGAACTGGCAAAAAGTGCTCTTCACTGATGAGTCGCAGTTTTGTCTCACCGGGGGTGATGGTCAGATTCYCATTTATCGTCGAAGGAATGAGTGTTACACCGAGGCCTGTACTCTGGAGCAGGATCGATTTGGAGGTGGAGGGTCCGTCATGTTTCGGGGCGGTGTGTCACAGCATCATCGGACTGAGCTTGATGTCATTGCAGGCAATCTCAACGCTGTGCGTTACAGGGAAGACATCCTCCTCACTCATGTGGTACCCTTCCTGCAGGCTCATCCTGACATGACCCTCCAGCATGACAATGCCACCAGCCATACTGCTCGTTCTGTGCATGATTTCCCGCAAGACAGGAATGTCAGTGTTCTGCCATAGCCAGCGAAGAGCCCGGATCTCAATCCCATTGAGCACGTCTGGGACCTGTTGGATCGGAGGGTGAGGGCTAGGGCCATTCCCCCCAGAAATGTCCGGGAACTTGCAGGTGCCTTGGTGGAAGAGTGGGGTAACATCTCACAGCAAGAACTGGTAAATCTGGTGCAGTCCATGAGGAGGAGATGCACCGCAGTACTTAATGCAGCTGGTGGCCACACCAGATACTGACTGTTACTTTTGATTTTGACATTATTCCATTTCTGTTAGTCACATGTCTGTGGAACTTTTTCAGTTGTTGAATCTTGTTATGTTCATACAAATATTTACACATGTTAAGTTTGCTGAAAATAAACGCAGTTGACAGTGAGAGAACGTTTCTTCTTTTGCTGAGTTTTTATCTAAACTAATTTCCCATACATAACAACAGATTAAATAAATAAAGTATAGTATGATGGGCGAGAAAAGGTACGAATGGGTGAGTTGACAAGTGAGGGTAAGCAATGCATAATTCCCAATTGTGAATGAAGAACAGAGCCATTCTATTGTATGTATCTATTCAAATGATAATCTCCAAACGGTGTACCCTATATCAGTTCACCAAATCCAAGCAGTTTTATTACTCTACTCTAGACCTACTTGGAGTAGGCTACACAGTGAGAGTTTGCATAATTTACAATGGCAAGACCAAGTCGACTGGATGCACATGCTGCGTTAGCATTGCTACAAGATCTGTATGAAGAAGACTCAGATGGCTGTGAAGAACTGGATCATGACATCCCTGATGATTATTGTTCTGATTCATGCTGAACAGGTTTCCATATGTCATACAGCAGGTGAGCGAGTGTCGCATAATGTTTCGGATCAGATGGCATGGCTGTACTAGTTGAAAGGAGGAACTAGATGCTGGCCTGATGCTGTGTTCTACAACATGCCGTCCTTTGCTGCTATCAACGCACACGCGTTGTTCAAACACCATGAGCAGGATAGACTTCATCATGAGTCTGGCACACGGGCTAAGTGAGAGACATCAGGGCCAAGGCAGCAGCAAGATTCCACTCGAGCCAAGTGTAGAATTTGGGGAAATTAGCTTCGAAACTGCAAAGATATCTCTTCACCAAACGGGAAAAATTGGTAGAAATGCAGGAAATGAGCTGTGAAACTACAAAATGGTTCACCTTTACCCAATGGCAAAATGAGTAGAATTGCATTTTATTTGTTATCAAATTGCGAAATGTACTCTCAGCCCGAAGGCAAAACGTGTAGAATTGCAGGAGATAAAATATATTTTTCTCTCCGGCGTCAAGCGGGGGGACACTAAAATGTTTTAAAGCGGTGTTTGACCGGATTACCAACAAAGACTGACCAGCTCAAATAGACAGAAGCCTTCTGTATGGCAGACCAATCTGATCTCCTCTCTCGGCATGTCCAGCACACTCATTATCTCAGCCTATCATGGCTAGTGGGAAGGTTGCTGACTTTAATGTGCCTTCATTACAAACCTGTATGCCATCTGTAAATAGTTATACAATTGTAAAATTACGAGTCTTGTTGTTTAAGGATCAGAAAAAGTTCACATGTTCCAGAAGGCATTTCTGCCCCCTAAAAATATATATACATAAAATACGTTAAAATGGCTCTCCTGTGAAGTTGTGACATACACCTAGTTACCTGAAACAGGTCACATATTATTCTAAGAAACTGTCCCCTGCAGAGAGGAATTATGACGTCCGTGATCGAAAGCTGCTGGCGGTGAAATTGGCATTAGAGGAGTGGAGACACTGGCTGGAGGGCGCCAAGGAACCATTCGTCATCCTCATCGACCATCGGAACCTGGAGTACATACGGACAGCGAGGAGGCTGAATCCGCGCCAAGCAAGGTGGGCCCTTTTCTTCACAAGGTTCGACATCACGCTGACCTATTGCCCAGGTAAAAAAAACACCAAGGCCGATGCCCTGTCCCTTCTCTACGATTCAGGAGAGGGTCCTGTCCAGATTGCACATATAATCACATCCTCCCAAGTCGTAGCTCCTGTGGTTTGGACGTAAATCTGGACATTCGCCAGGCTCTGGAGAGGGAGCCCGCACCCACTAACTGTCCTCCCGAGCGCATCTACGTTCCCACGGGATAAGGGATCGGCTGCTGACCTGGGCACCCACAGTTGTCGTCGCTGGACATCCATGTACTTCTCTCACTACCCAATCCATCTCTGAGAAGTACTGGTGGCCTACCTTGGCACAGGACGTCACTCGTTATGTCAACTCCTGTTCCATATGTGCCCAAACCAAACTCCTTCCCCTTCCCGTGCCTCAGCGTCCCTGGTCCCATCTATCCATTGACTTTGTTATGATCTTCCCTCTGATGGTTTTACCACCATTTTGGTGGTTGTGGATAGAGTTTCAAAATCATGTCGTTTAATCCCTATTCCAGCAGGTCTTCCGGCATTATGACCTTCCGGAGGAAATCGTCTCCGACCGTGGCCCCCAATTCACATCACGGGTATGTAGAGCCTTTATGGCGAAGCTCGAGGTCACGGTTAGCCTCACTTCCGGGTATAGGACTCAGTACAACGGGCAGGTGGAGAGGATGAACCAGGAGCTGGGGAGGTTCCTGAGGAGTCACTGTCAGGTCCGGCAGGGATAGTGGGCTCGGTTCCTTCCATGGGCTGAGAACACCCAGAACTCGCTACGTCACTCCTCCACTGGGTTGACCCCCTTCCAGTGTGTACTGGGTTTTCAACCGGCCCTTGCTCTGTGGACCCCGGGCCAGACCAAAGCTCCTGTGGTTGATGAGTGGTTCAGGCAAGCAAAAGAATTGAAGCGATGCTCCCGTCAGACTCCAGCACGTCGTCCACTGTCAAAAGGAGCAGGCAGACCGCCACCACAGTGAGATCCCCGTGTACCACCCTGGGAATTGTGTCTGGCTTTCTACCAGGAACCTCCCACTCTGCCTGCCCTGCAAGAAGCTGAGCCCCCGGTTTGTGGGGCCGTACAAGGTTCTCCGGAGGGTCAACGAGGTGAAGTATAGGTTTCAGCTTCCCAGTAACTACCGTATCTCACCTTCTTCTCATGTGTTAAAATTCTATTTTTAGTGATTTTTACATATAGCCTACAGTAACAAACAAATGAAAATGTTATTATGTTCTTTCAGGTATTTACATTTTGTATTCTAATGTAAACTAACACCTTCAAAAACACAACCAAATGACATTGGCACGAAGAGGGGTCCAATGAGGCCAGGCTTTTCCAGTTAACACACACACATACACACACATTTAACTGGACAAGGTCCTGCATTTACTGTTAAACCCTTTGAGGAATGACACATTTAATTACGATAAACCAACATGGAATAGATGTTGAATTGACTTCTGTGCCCAGTGGGATCTCTCCTACATGGGTCTGTTGGGTTGTCCTCAAGAGAATGGAAAGCAATATCCCATTACAGAGTCCTGATCGTTTTTTAAAGATGGAATCGAACCCCAGAAGCAATTTCCGGCATTAAATCGTGTCAATTTCCTAGATAATAGAACTTATGTGAGCCACAAAAAAATGACCACATAGAAATTACAGCCAATGTCATAAAACACAACAAAAAAAAACATTGTATTAATGAACCATTATCTGTGTAAATGTTGATATTGTCAATAATGTAACTTATGACTTATGATTTTTATGATTCAAGATTACTTCTTACATTTTATTTTGAAGAGGTTTGTATTTTTTGGATTATGTTTATTTATTCATTAAATTGATTTCTTTGTATGAGACTTTTCCGATTCCCAGAAGACTGAAATGTGAGGTAATCGTGCAATGTTCCTGTTGGATTCTAGATCCTGGGTTCCATTCCAAGTTATGGATCTGGTCGGACTGTGAATCGACAATGAATCAATGGCGGTGGCCCTGAAGGTGAACGTCATTAGACTGCCCGGTCTACGGTCAATGAGAGATCAATAACAGTGATGGATTAACACCCCGAGAGGAGAAATCGCCATTGGATCCAGGTTTACCAGACATTACCAGACGCTCCCGGATCATTTAGGATCACATTCAGTCAAATTGAAAGTAAAAACTTCTCAATCAGTTTTTCTCCAGTCGCTTAGTCTAAGTTAGATGTCGTGTCATGGTGAAATATGTCCCCTTTAAAAACGTCCTTTTAACTGGGGGAAACAGTTCACCTGACTTTAAAATGTAGCGTGTATATTCTGCACGGGGAGACAGCTTTACAAGCCTATTGTTGCTTTGGTGAGTTTGTGGGGTCCTGTATCAGGTGGACGACAGCAAGGTTAGACTGATTGTGTGTGTGTGTGTGCGCGTGTATGTGAGTGTGCGTGCGTGCATGTGTGTGTGTTGTGGGGGGGCATCGCTAAGACAGCAGAAGCGGGCAGGTTAAATTAAGAGAAAACAATGCATTAAAAATCCATAAATGTATAATTCTTGTGCAATTCCTATCTATAGAGTACACTGAGGTTTTCTTTCCTTATTTTGATCTGGCATTAGTGTGTAGCCTAGGGCCCAACTGTAGCGTGCACAATACACAACAAAATGCCAAGTGGTGGGTGAAGTGGTAAAAGAGGATGACAGTTTTAAAAGGGGTATTAATTAAGAGGATGTTTTTTAATTTACATTTTACTGCATTGTTAGGAGCTAGTGACATAGGCATTTCGCTGCACCCACTGTAACATCTGCTGAACTGTGTACTCGAACATTAAACTTTGATGTTACGTGTGATGATTGTGAGGGCATGTTCAAATTTGACAGTCACAAGACAGGAACTTCAAAATGGCACGTCTGTCAGGCGGCGGGTGTAGCTGGTGCATGAAGTCAGGCGCAGGAGAGCAGAGATGAGTGAACAACGCACTTTACTTAAGAAATAGCACAAAGTAACAATACCAATGTGTGAACAATAACGGTTGCCACAAAGCACGGGTGAAAACAGCACCCGGAAAAAAATAGCCGGAAACTTACCGACCTGAACAACAAACAATAACACACAAAGACATGGGGGAAACAGAGGGTTAAATACATGACCAGTAATAGGGAAATGAAAACCAGGTGTTTGGGAAAGAAAGACAAAACCAATGGAAAATGAAAAGTGGATCGGCGATGGCTAGAAGACCGGCGACATCGACCACCGCCCGAACAAGGAGAGGAACAGACTTCGGCGGAGGTCGTGACAACGTCATGGGAACTGTACTGTTCAGATGAGCTAAATGCAATAGTAACTGAAATCTGGACACTGACTGTAGGTCTATAACCTCTCACATATCCTAATATAATACAGTATTAACCCCTGCATAATTAACAATTTCTTGCAGTAAAATGATACACCAAATATACATGTTGACTAGGGAACAGGAGTGGAGAAATATGATTGATTTCTTTCAGAATCTTGAGAGAATGGATATGCTGTTAGGGACCGTCTGTAATTGTGGCGGTGCTATTTTTATCAGCATCATAAAAGCCAATAGTATTTCCACCACATAAAATATGCATCCAAGACGAACTTAAATCTTCTCAAAAAAATTTGGGGTGGTTTTAACAGCTTTTAATTTCCTTAAAACTGATGAAACTTTCCCTTTTTATTTTCTTCCGTTATTGCATTTTCTCCCGGTCCCTAAATGTCTTTGCTGCACAAGAGAAGCAGAGATGAAAGGGGAAAGAGAAAACAAACTTTACCAATGTCAATTAGATTGAAGCATTCAATCTATCGATTTATGACAATTATTTTGATGAGCAAAGGTTTATTTAGTATTCTAGGGCAACAAGTAGGCTAATGAAGAGAACCTGCATATATCTATTTATAGACAAGTTGACTAACAGATATCCTTCCAAAATGTTGGAAATTAGAAACCGAGACATACAGTGGGGAGAACAAGTATTTGATACACTGCCGATATTGCAGATTTTCCTACTTACAAAGCATGTAGAGGTCTGTAATTTTTATCATAGGTACACTTCAACTGTGAGAGTCAGAATCTAAAACAAAAATCCAGAAAYTCACATTGTATGATTTTTAAGTAATTAATTTGCATATTATTGCATGACATAAGTATTTGATACATCAGAAAAGCAGAGCTTAYTATTTGGTACAGAAACCTTTGTTTGCAATTACAGAGATCTTACGTTTCCTGTAGTTCTTGACCAGGTTTGCACACACTGCAGCAGGGATTTTGGCCCACTCCTCCATACAGACCTTCTCCAGATCCTTCAGGTTTCGTGGCTGTCGCTGGGCAATACGGACTTTTAGCTCCCTCCAAAGATTTTCTATTGGGTTCAGGTCTGGAGACTGGCTAGGCCACTCCAGGACCTTGAGATGCWTCTTACGGAGCCCCTCCTTAGTTGCKCTGGCTGTGTGTTTCGGGTCGTTGTCATGCTGMAAGACCCAGCSACAACCCATCTTCAATGCTCTTACTGAGGGAAGGAGGTTGTTGGCCAAGATCTCGCGATACATGGCCCCATCCATCCTCCCCTCAATACGGTGCAGTCGTCCTGTCCCCTTTGCAGAAAAGCATCCCCAAAGAATGATGTTTCCACCTCCATGCTTCATGGTTGGGATGGTGTTCTTGGGGTTGTACTCATCCTTCTTCTTCCTCCAAACACTGCGAGTGGAGTTTTGACCAAAAAGCTCTATTTTTGTCTCATCAGACCACATGACCTTCTCCCATTCCTCCTCTGGATCATCCAGATGGTCATTGGCTAACTTCAGACGGGCCTGGACATGCGCTGGCTTGAGCAGGGGGACCTTGCGTGCGCTGCAGTATTTTAATCCATGACGGCGTAGTGTGTTACAAATGGTTTTCTTTGAGACTGTGGTCCCATCTCTCTTCAGGTTATTGACCAGGTCCTGCCGTGTAGTTCTGGGCTGATCCCTCACCTTCCTCATGATCATTGATGCCCCACGAGGTGAGATCTTGCAGACCAAGGGTGATTGACCGTCATCTTGAACTTCTTCCATTTTCTAATAATTGCGCCAACAGTTGTTGCCTTCTCACCAAGCTGCTTGCCTATTGTCTTGTAGCCCATCCCAGCCTTGTGCAGGTCTACAATTTTATCCCTGATGTCCTTACACAGCTCTCTGGTCTTGGCCATTGTGGAGAGGTTGGAGTCTGTTTGATAGAGTGTGTGGACAGGTGTCTTTAAGGACGGTAAGAATAAGAAAGAGGGTAGATGTCACCCCCCACTTATTCCCCCCATTTATCCCTACCCCCTATTCCCCTCCCTCCCGCTCGGTTGGCGGGGCCAGCACATACTGCCCAAGGTAGATTAAATATTAAGTAATATCCAATAAGAGAGGAAAGGCTGCCAGATTTTGATTCAAATGTTGATACTTTAATGTTCAGAATATATCGTAATTCTTTCTAAGTGTACCCAGTTGTTCCGCACATTCGCTGAGCCATAATTTGGTAGTGTTGGGCTTCCGCCTCCTTTCCAAAACAACAAGATTAGTTTTTTTGCCGAAAATGAGACTGTAAGAGATGAGTTGTTTTTTGTTGGGGTGGGTTATCCAGTTTAAGGAATCAGACACTCCCAGATTATTCAGAAGCGGGGTCTGGTCAATTGAAGTCTCCAGAACTTCAGAGGAGCGATCAATAAGTCCACACAATAACCATACAGCTTGAGCGCTAGGCAAAGCAAGTGGAGTAGTGTACCCTGCGCAGCAGCCTGACATTTATCAACATAGGGATGTATCGGAATATCCTATGCAGTTTGGTTTTGGAATTTAGTGGTAATCTGTGTAAATACCCTTGAATTGTATGAGACGATGTCCTGGAGTTAATGGACCAGGGTGGTAGAATATACCCAAGCTATCTTCCCAGTCTGCCACCGAAATGTCAGTTCTAATTCTTCCGCCCGATTTTGCCCTTAATGGCATCTTGTAGAAGGTTGCTAACGATTAGAAAAGCGTCATAGTAGACGAAATAGTCGTTGTCTAGGGGGGGATGTTATGCTATGCATGCGTCTCAAATTCCATGGAAGGTGTTAGCGTGGTTCCCCTAATGTTGGGGAGGTGTTTTGAAACATAGGTCTCTGACGTTTGTATGGTACGTGAAAAAGTTACGTTGCTGGGAAGATTAGATAAGTTTCCCTCACCAACTCCAAAGATGGAAGCAAAGGTCTTCTGATATATAAATCCCCTATGCGTACTAATCCCCAACTCTCCCCATTGCTCAAAGATTGTTTATCAGGTTAGAGTGGGAGGCAAGGAGGGATTCTTGGCAAAGGAGCATGAATTGACATTGGTAAAGCTCAAGTGGACTTTTAATTTTGCTTCCAGATTCGGACTGTGCTATATGATAATAGGATTTATTATGAAAGTGACCTCTCCAGATTGAAGGCGACAAACATCACAGCACCCAATAGAGAAGGGGTGACACCTCCGCTCCATACTAAAAGCCAGTGGGTGACGGACGTGCGGTCAATCCGCAAAACGTAACAGCGCGGAGGTTACGGACCCAGTAATAAAATATAACATTTGGAGAGACAATCCTCCTTCCATTTTGGGATTGCAGAGGTGTTTTTAACCTATCCTGTACGTGTTTTTATAAGCCCAGAATGAAAAAGATTGATATTGAGTCAGTTGTTTTATGAACGGATTTAAGGGTATGAATACTGGGACTGTTTCTGGTATACGGTAGAGCGTTGGGGGAGAAGACCATTTTAATGGCAGTAATTATTCTGAAGCAGTAGAAATTGGGAGAGTTTCGCTCAAAATTGTATGTTTGTCTTGAGTTTTTGCATGCAGAGAGGGGAATTCTCTTTAAATAGTAAGAAGTATGTTTGGTAACCTACAATTCCTAGATAGGTACATTTTCTGAACGCATAACTTTACTGGAAGATGTTCCGCCAGGAGTGTTTTGCAAACCGAAGATATGGGCATTAATTCACTCTGGTTCCAAGTTATTCTGTATCCCGAGAAGGTTAGCCAAAACAAATGAATCCACATCAAGAAACTTGCTGGAATACTAGCTGTCGGGTTCTGTTAGCATGAGGAGAATGTCATCTGCGTATGGGAACACTCTATTTAAGTAACTTTACAATTATAGTCCGTGTATTGCTGCATGAGAATCTAATCGTCCTGAGCGAGAGCGTTCAATGATTAGGCGAAGAAGCATAGGTGTACAGCGCACAACCCTGCCTTTGTCCTCTGTAAAGTTAATTCGGTTGCGGACATGATTGGTTAATGTGAGTATTCTCCAAGGGGTTCTATCTAAAAGCTGGATCAATTTATGAACCATCTCTCAAAATATTACATTTCTGTTAGGACTTGAATACGATAGGACCACTTCAACTTTGGTCAAAAGCTTTTGGCGTCAGAAGATAATACGGCAAGGTCCAACGTTTTGATTAACCTCTGAGAATACATAATGTTTGAAGAGGCGCCGGAGATTGGAAGAATGAGTTTCTGTTAGGGATATAGCCGTTTGGTCCGAATGGACCAATGTTGCCAATTAAAAGTGCTAAGGCCTGTTAGCCAGAGTTTGATTAAAATCTTTTGGTTCTGTTATTAAGGAGGATATTGGGAATCCTGTATGACCCTACCTCTTCCCGGATCTTACCCTTCTTAACTGTATAACTGTAATATGAATGCTCATCCAAAGTATGGGAGACTCCATCCTCTCTGGCCTGAACCAAACATTTTGTGCAGGTAGGGAGAGAGCAGTTGCATGAATGTTTTATAGAATTCACAGGTCCATCTGGGCCCGGGGCTTGCCACTCTTTTAGAAGATCCATTTTGTTTTCTCGAATTTCTTCAAGAGATATTTCCTTATTCAGGAAGTTAGAATCTTCCTGGTTCAAGGGCAGGAAGATTACAGTCCTTCAAAAAGTTTAGCATAATTAAGGGGTTAGGATCCGCCTTTAGATGTATATAGATCTCATAAACTGACGGAATCTGTCATTGATGTCTTTGGGGGAAAGAGAGTAATTCCCCAGATCAGATTTACTTGGTGAATCATTTGTCACCACATTTTTCGAAGTTGTCTGGCGAGTAATTTGTGTGGTTTGTCAGCCAAACTCAAATAGATTTCTTGGCTTGGCATTGAGAAAAGATTTAGCATTTTTAGCTGATAGAATCTGATATACTTCACATTTTAAAGCGGTATTTTTTATGTTTTCTCACCATAGATGGATGTCTAGCATTTTCCCTATCCTGTAATTGAATGTGTCCCCAGTTCTACCAATTGTTCCCTGTTTTGCCTCACTTCTGGCAAGTTTGATAGGAAGATGATACAGCCTCTCAAATAGCTCTCTCAGTGTTCCCACAATTAATGCTGGGGAAGTCTCTGTGTTGTCCGTTGGTAATCAAAGAAAAATGTACTGTGTCTTTAAAGATGTTCCAGAATGTTGTTCTTGTGAGGAGCTGAGTATTCAGCTCCCAGACCCTGGTCAGTTTGGTACGATGTACCAATCTCGGATCCGAGAGGTGAGTAGACTAGTGGTCCGAGATTATAAATAATAGTGTATCTCAGCTATTTTACAGGTATAGGAGAGTGTTTAGATCAGCCATAAAAAGGTACGTCAATTCGAGTATTACATTGTGACTTGAGAAGTAGATAAGGAGTAGTCCTTCTCCGTATGTTAGAGATCCTTCCATACCTATCAACATAAGTATAGGAGATATTTCATTATGTAGGTATTCAAGAAATTCACTTCCGAATGGATGAGGTAGGGGTTCACCCTGGGGTAGAGGATCTATCCAAATATTAGTCCTCAAGTCACCAGTTAGTCCCCTCCAGCATTGACCAGGTTAGTATGCTCGTAGGAGATATCTGGAACGTGCGGGCAAAGGGACTCTTTTGAAAAAAGAGGGGTTATCATATGTTATGGGCCCATAGATTATTAGTAGAGTTACAGAAGCCTAGAGTGATCTCTCCTATATAACGATCAAACATATACGACCCTCTTTATCCACAAAGTGTGTTTTATGTAAGAAAGGAGAATTAGCGCTTTTCCGTCACTAGACATCGAATGTGTAGACCGTGTCTCGTATTTGGCAGAGAAAGTTAGAAGTCGAGTACACTTGCCCCACCCATCCTCAAACATATATGAAGTCTGCATGACAACCATAATTGTTTCTAGATGAGGAATTCTTGCAAATTGAGTAATATCAGACGAGAAGTGCTTCTGCAAGGTGGGCCGCTAGGACCATTTGCCTCCTCTTATTGGTTGGTTTAAACCGCTTACATTCCAGTGACACGTTGTCATGAGCCCCGCCCCCCTTGCGTTTGTTAAAGTTCCTATGGTGCCTGCATAACATGTAACTCTAATAAAAAGGTATAGAATAAGCGTCACACAAACCATTAAACAGACAGCATTGTATCACCTAAATCACACCGTAGCTAGTAGAGTCAAGCAAGCCCACTCAAAGCCCCCTGTAAGGCGACCTTTACTCCCACCTGTTCCCTACTTCTGGGCCCACACATTTATCCCCCCATCTTAACCCAGTGTAGAATCATAGTCACTGAGAAATAGTGTTAAAACGTCTTCTCACACTGAGAGAGAATAGCATTTCCATCTGATTGTTTAAACTGTTCGCGAGTATAATACTGCTATGGGAGACAGTTTTTACAAGCCTATTTTGCTCATTTATAAAAACATCGAGACTTTGGTGAGTTTGTGGGGTCATGAATCAGGACAACGCAGCCACGGTTGACATTGTGTGTGTGTGTGTGTGTGTGTGTGTGTGTGTGTGTGTGTGTGTGTGTGTGGTGTGTGTGTGTGTTTGTGTGTGTGGTGTGTGTTGTGTGGTGTGTGTGTGTGTGTGGTGTGTGTGTGTGTGTGTGTGTGTGTGTGTGTGTGTGTGTGTGTGTGTGTTGTGTCGTGTGTGTGGTGTGTGGTGTGTGGTCCCGAGTGTAGTGTTTGGGGGTCGAACTACACTCATGAGCAAAGCCAGTGCTGCGTAGGTGACCTGGGTAACACGCAAGCTAATGGACCACCAATGCTGATATTATTGCCATCCACCTCGTGCTGTGATGCTTTGCTCGGGGCTTAGTCATGTGCTTGTCCTCCTGCAACATTCCAAGCAATGGAAAGCAGAAAGTGCTTCAACCCCTTTTGTCGACTCCTTAGCAGCCAAAGTTTGTAAGGAATGCACTAATTGACAAACAAACTCCAGCAAAGTCTAGTCCTACATACACCTTTTAGACACACCACACTGCACCAGAAACCACACACCTCACAGAAACAAAAACACACACTTGAAAGCATGGCCAGTAAGAGCAGCGGACCATCGTCTTGCTTGTTTCATTGTTCACACAGGCATAGGTTAATAAGACTAATATACTATGCATGCCGTCTCTCTTGGCGAAAGATTTTAGGAGAGACTGACTGCAATCACTTGCTTCTGTTTTATTACAGAAATATTGAGGGTGTGAAAATCCATAAGTGTGTGCAGTAGTGGTACAACTAAGCATCATCAGCACGAGCAACTAACTTCCGCCACCAGGACATGCCAACATGGGTCTTTCACCAGTCATCCCAATATCAAGATAAGCCGTGTAGTATTATACACTCAGTGTACAAAAATATTAAGGATCACCATGCTCTTCCATGGCATCGATGGCAGGTGAACCAGGGGAAAAGCTATGATCCTTAATTGATTCACCCTTG
>NC_036854.1:7178849-7196299 GCF_002910315.2 Salvelinus sp. IW2-2015 | reverse complement strand
ATACAGGTAACGAGTTCAAACAGGTGCAGTTAATACAGATAATGAGTGGAGAACAGGAGGGCTTCTTAAAGAAAAACTAACAGGTCTGTGAGAGCCGGAATTCTTACTGTTGGTAGGTGATCAAATACTTATGTCATGCAATAAAATGCAAATTAATTACTTAAAAATCATACAATATGTTTTTCTGGATTTTTGTTTTAAATTCCGTCTCTCACAGTTGAAGTGTAACTATTATAAAAATGACAGACCTCTACATGCTTTTTAAGTAGGAAAACCTGCAAAATCGGCAGTGTATCAAATACTTGTTCTCCCCACTGTATATCTATTTATAGACAAGTTGACTAACATATATCCTTAGAAACCGAGACATATATCTATTTATAGACAAGTTGACTAACAGATATCCTTCCAAAATGTTGCAAATTAGAACCCGAAACATAGGCCTATCTACAAACTGTTCCGCCATATCTGACTGTTACAGCGGTTTTTCTATATTTTGGGTTAGGGTCAGGTACTGGTCTCAGATTTAAACTTTAGCACATATAGTTAGGCGGTTGCGGATGGGTTACTAGCAATTGACGGTAGGTGTGGGTGAACAAATAGCTGACCCGCGCATCCCTATTACACACACACACACACACACACACACACACACACACACACACACACACACACACACACACACACACACACACACACACACACACCACACACACACACACACACACACACACACACACACACACACACACACACACACAACACACACACACACACACACACACACACACACACACACACACACCTCTGACTACAATACTTCAATATGCTTTCTGACCACTACTGGCCGGCCTGGTTTCTCACCAAGTGTATTGATCCAAAATAAACTTGATTGATGGGAAACAAGCATCCCAAAATAAACTAAATGGGAAAGCAACATTTTTATAGATCAATGATATCTTCATATCAGTCTCTCCACAAACACTGAATTATTACATTGAATTACTGAGGAAAGACTGAATCATATATATAATATACAGTATTTGTAGGTCTTTAAAATCCTGACAGCTTTGTTACTCATAGGGCTCTGGTCAAAAGTAGTGCACTATATAGGGAATAGTATCCATTTGGGACGCAGTCCATGTGAAGTCATATCTGGCAACGAATCAAGCCAAAAAACAGCTTTTTCCCATGAATCACTGTTTTGCAATCACATCCTGGTGGGTTTGAAACCTGTGACTGTGAACTCCTCTGACATGTATGCAATGTTTTTGCCAAAACTCATCCTCCAAACTGGACCCTAGGAAGTCGATAGTTGAAATAAGATTTCAACAACAAAATAATGCCAAAAGTACAAATACTCTATAAATATATATTTTACGAAAACAGGCATGAGACCAGGTTGCTTACTAACCTACATTCTTAAAGGAAAGGTTGCACAATAAATATTCCACAAATCTAAACAATGTAGATTGATTTTAAATGTATTCCTTCTAAATAGTCTTAATGTAAAAAGTATATATTATACACTTCTTTTGTCGCAAATTGAATATTATTGATCAAAAACTCATATACCAACATTACATTGCGGCTCTGAAGTAAATAAAGGAACAGCCTGCTCGTGGCATCGGTGATAGGCCATGAAAAACTAACTGGCCCACTCGGATCTAGCATGGTGTTTGACGATAGAATAAGCTAGCTAGCAAGCGATCTACAACAACTCCATCAACACTGCACGTTTTGCAGAAAAGAATGGTCAAATACCAATCGTATTAATGTCATTGTTTTTTCAAGTTATGTCTTTATTTTTTGCTGAACTGCTTGATCTTTCTTGGCCGATATAACTTACAAGATATCATGGTAGCCAACGTTTGTAACGTTAGCACTCAGGTTAGCATGTGGCTAGCTATAGCTACCATCGGCTAACAACAGAGTTATAGCGAGTTTGGTTATAGATGTTCAATGTCTACTATGAGGGTAAAGGTTTAACTTTTTTGTGTAAAAGTATGAGAAATGCTGACGTGCCGAACTGCTAATAAGTGATGTGTTTCAAGGCTGCTAGTGGTTAGCTAGTAGGGTAAGCCAGCAGGGGTGGAGAAGGGGCTTAGCATAAAGCCTGCATGCTGTACAAGTGATGACACATTGTTTTGCTTATACAGAAAAATGAAATCACAGGATTTGGTAAGATGATAAGTTGGCCTTATTCAGTGCCAAAATATTTGTTCTAAAACAATTGGACTCGGTATGATGTGGGTCTTTACAGTCTTATGTGGACAGTGGCCTCACTCCTGCTGTGTATTCACTTGTGTTCTTCTCTTGAAGTCACTTTTGACATGACTTCGGTCAAATTCTGATACAGTGTGACTCACCACCTGGATTCGGTCTTATGTAGCAAAATGTTTTATATTTTAATTTTTTTTCATTGGATAAAAGTAGACTCAGCTACAAAATGGTATATCATACACGGCATTTGAGGAAACAATGAGAAAGTTATTCTGCTTTGAAAGTTGATCAACTTGTAAACTCACCTGAGAAAACTGTCTTTCAATGTTTTTGTACTACTATTGGAGAGCTTTTCTTTGTCTACACCCATTCAGCATTGTTCACACCCTCTTACGCCTTAGCCCCACCCATCTCTTTAAGGGTTGAACCGAGCGTTCTGCAAGCTACTTCCAGACATCTAAAGAGACGAACAGCTCACTGAACATTACTCGCCCTAGCAGAGCTGGTTAGGCTGTAATGTTATCCAGAGCATTGGTGACTGCAACTCTGCTGTCAGATTGTCCATTCGTAAATTCAGAGCTTTTTGCGTTCAGAGTGCACACTGGACGCTCTGGCCAATAAATAGGCTTGTTCCGAAAGCTCTGACCTCACAACGACAATCAAGCACCCAAGCGAACTGGCTAACATTGGCTAGCTACTTCCAGACTCATAATGAAAGAACACCCCACTCTGACTATTTTATTCCCCCTACCTAGCAGAGCTGGTTAGGCAGTGTTCATGTTATCCAGAGCGTTGGTGTCTGTAACTGTGCTGCTGGCAACAATTGACTTATGCATTGTTGCCGACGTTTACTGACACCGGACATTTACTGACACCAGACATAATTTAAGTATGCTCCCTCTAACTCTCTCTCTTTTCTCTCAGAGGACCTGAGCCCTAGGACCATGCCTCAGACTACCTGGCCTGATGACTCCTTGCTGGCCCCAGTCCATCTGGCCGTGCTGCTGCTTCAGTTTCAACTGTTCTGCCTGTGGCTATGGAACCCTGACCTGTTCACCGGACGTGCTACCTTGTCCCGGACCTGCTGTTTACGACTCTCTCTCTCTACCATACCTGCTGTCTCTAACTCTGAATGATCAGCTATGAAAAGCCAACTGACATTTACTCCTGAGGTGCTGACCTGTTGCACCCGCTACAACCACTGTGATTATTATTATTTGACCCTGCTGGTCATCAATGAATGTTTGAACATTTTGGCCATGTACTGTTGTAATCTCCACCCGGCACAGCCAGAAGACGACTGGCCACCCCTCAGAGACTGGTTCCTCTCTGGGTTTCTTCCTAGGTTCCAGCCTTTCTAGGGAGTTTGTCCAAGCCACTGTGCTTCTACATCTGCATTGCTTGCTATTTGGGGTTTAGGATGGATTTCTGTATAGCACTTTGTGACTTCGGCTGATGTAAAAAGGCTTTATAAATACATTTGATTGATTGATATTCAACGGGTGTTGAGTGTTCAAAAATGAATTTCAAACTTGAAATGAAAATATTTTGTTAAGACATGTAGTTAGCTAACTAGCTAAACAATGGACCATAATCACAACTCATGACGTTACTACCCTGCATGAATCTGCAGGTAGCTAAACCAACCAGGTTCTATGGCTATAACTAGTCAAGCAAATGTGTCTGAGATATGAAGAATAAGATCATGTACATAACGTTAGCTAGCGACCCAGCCAGCTAACGTTAGCTAGCTAACAGTACACTTGAAATGAAACCACTTTCTGTCAAAATTAGAAATGTAATATCTGAAAATGTAACTAGCTAGACTATCTAACCAGTATACATCAGGGTTGGACGCGCCTCCTGTCTGATGCCCTTATTTTGATGATGTAATCCAGGTTGCTCTCTTCTGTGGCTAAACCAACTAGGCTCGTAATTTAACAATTTTAGTTGTATTACAGATGGCATACAAGTTTTATATTAAGGCACATGAAAGTTGACATTTTCGAAATTTTTTCGAGACATTTCTCCCAAAAACACATTTTGATAAAAATATATATTTTTTAAAACTTTCAAACAGCTCTCGTGTGAAGTCGTGACTTGTGACATATGCCTAGTTTCCTGAATCGGGTCACAAATCCCAATTTCTCCCAAAATACAAATGTAAAGTGATACTGTATGTCGTGTTGGGACTTTTAGTTGGAAGGATGAAACCAATCAGGATGTTTACAACAGCAACATCATTCAGTAGTCTTCCCTTTCATGAAGAAGAAGAAAAATAAGAAATATTCAGCATTTCGGTGTGAGCGTGCGTGACTGCATGCGTGCGCACGTGGGAGTGGCTGAGATCTAATGGTGTGTGGCGGCAGAGTAAAGTAAAGAGCCTTGTTTGACTAGTTTGTTTTAAGGGGGAGATGCCACTGCCACTGTGGATCTGACAGCCCAAATGATTAAAGAAGAAGGCAAGTCCTAATGCGTTTCCCAGACTTCATGCACTCTGGGCTCTGTCTATGGTGTGTAAATCCTCCTAACCTTGTGCACTTCAAAAGTCAATAAAACGCCTTACTATTAGACCTATAACGATAACTTTTAGCCCTGCTTTTGAGACCTGTGGCTCATGTTTCAAACCCTGTTCCCGACCTGAATGAATGTAACATTGTGTTTCTAGCCCCACGTCTGCTGTTCAAATGAGCCTTTAACCTGCTTCAGACCCTTTTTACACATAGTCGAGGAGAGAGAGAGAGAGAGAGAGAGAGAGAGAGAGAGAGGAGAGAGAGAGAGAAGAGAGAGAGAGAGAGAGAGAGAGAGAGAGGAAACAACAGCAACCCCAAATTGGTCCTGAACTAAAAACATAACCAGTGTGTCCGGTCTTGTGTTTTATTGATGAACTGTGCGTCCCAATGGCACCCTATTCCCTACATAGTGCAGTACTCGTGACCAGAGCCATCAAAGGTAGTGCACTACGTAGGGAATAGGGTGCCGTTTGGGAACCGGTCCCCCCCTTGCCATCACAGCCGGATGTCATGTCGTTGGCTTTTTGTTTTTCCTTCTAAACACGTTGACATGAATCTTTTACACCAAACTGGCCCAATGGCTTAACCATCCATGTGCCTGAGCTGGTTTTAAAGTGGATTTTCTGATTATGTTGTCAAATCAAATAAATAAAAAATGGCACATGCGCCGAATACAACAGCTGTAGACCTTACTGTGAAATGCTTACTTACAAGGCCCTTAACTAACAATGCAGAGTAAGAAAATATTTGCTAAAATAAACTTAAGTTAAAAAAGTCAAGCAATAACAATTACGATGTTATATACAGGGGGTGCGGGTAGTGAGTCAATGTGCGGGGGTACGGGTTAGTCGAGGTAATTGAGGTCATATGTACGTGTAGGTAGGGGTAAAGTGACTATGCGTAGAATAAAATAAACAGCGAGTAGCAGCAGCGTAAGGGGTATGAATGTCCTAATGTAAGCATGTGAAAAGTGGAGATGTCAAGCCGTCTCAATGTTTCAACGCAGGATCTAATAGTATAGTCGCGTCTTTAAGAGAGTGAGGAACGTCCATATTAAGAAGAGACTCAAAGTGAATCAAAACCGATGTCGTGTCTCTCGTCACAAGTACTGGTAGATGAGGCTACAGCGTCATTCCATAGAAAAATCTGCAGACTATATAGGAGAATGCATCCTGCCTCCATGCTGTTTGCTTAGTAAATCTAGGGACAATAAGGAGCCTGCGGTCTGTGTGGACCGTAGTGTAAGTGTAGGTATGTACGCAGGACCAAATTCAGAAAGACGAGCTAGGAATAAGCCCATGATAATGCTTTGCTAGGTAGGCTCTGATTTAAAACGCGTACAGTTTTATTTGGAGACGGGACACTACAACCCATCTCTTGATTGATTGTCAGAATCCAACAGAAGACTCTTTGTTTCTAGCGGACGAGAACTAGAATCTAATGTTTGTCTGAGTTGCAAAGTTTAACATTTGCTGCCATCAGTTCACTTATGTTCATGAAACATCAGGTTTACCAGGTGAGGGCAATTGTTGGGGGCTTCACCATTCACTAAATGTACAAATGTGTATCGTCCGCCAAGCAGTGAAAGTTAACCATTTTGTTTGTGCTCGAATGACCGATTCACCAGAAGTAATATGTTATATATTATTGATGTGTGAGTTGAGAGAGAGTGTGTTGGATAGAACAAATAGAGGGTCCTAAAAACGGAAACTTGAGGAACACCGAAATATACAGTTACAGTTTTGGTGTTCAGAGGACATAATCCATCCCACTAGAGACCAATGATGCTCGATGTGTTAAATTCACTTCAATCAGTGTAGATGAAGGGGAGGACACAGGTTAAAGAAGGATTTTTAAGCCTTGAGACATTTGAGACATTGATTGTGTATGTGTGGCATTCAGAGGGTAAATGGGCAAGACAAAAGATTTAAGTGCCTTAGAATGGGGTATGGTAGTAGGTGCCAGGCGCACTGGTTTGTGTCAAGAACTGCAACGCTGCTGGGTTTTTCATGCTCAGCAGTTTCCAGTGTGTTTSAAGAATGATCCACTACCCAAAGGACATTTAGCCAACGTGACACAACTGTGTGGAAGCATTGGAGTCAACATGGGCCAGCATTCCTGTGGAACGCTTTTGACAACTTGTAGAGTCTATGCCCCGACAAATTGAGGCTGTTCTAAAGTGCAAAAGGGGGGTGCAACTCAATATTTGGAAGCTGTACTTCCAAAAACCGGATAAAGCAAAACCTCAGTGCACAACGCCTCACCCCTTTTTGACCTATACATTTTGTGTGTATGTACTGATATGTAGGCTGCGTGTGCCGTTTTTAAATGTATGTAGTTCTGTCCTTGAGCTGTTCTTGTCTATTAATGTCCTGTATTATGTCGTGTTTTGTGTTTTGTGTGGACCCCAGGAAGAGCAGCTGCTGCTTTCACAACAGCTAATGGGGATCCTAGTAAAATAAAAATACACACACACACACCTCTGACTACAATAATTGAACAGGCTCTCTGACCACTACTTACCGGCCTGGTTTCTCACTAAGTGTATTCATCCCAAAATACACTTTATTTGATGGGAAAATAACATTGCAAAATTAACTAGATGGGAAAGCAACATTTTTATAGATCAATGATATCTATCATATCAGTCTCTCCACAAACACTGAATTATTACATTGAATTACTGAGGAAAGACTGAATCATATATATAATATACAGTATTTGTAGGTCTTTAAAATCCTGACAGCTTTGTTACTCATAGGGCTCTGGTCAAAAGTAGTGCACTATATAGGGAATAGTATCCATTTGGGACGCAGTCCATGTGAAGTCATATCTGGCAACGAATCAAGCCAAAAAACAGCTTTTCCCATGAATCACTGTTTTGCAATCACATCCTGGTGGGTTTGAAACCTGTGACTGTGAACTCCTCTGACATGTATGCAATGTTTTTGCCAAACTCATCCTCCAAACTGGATCCCTAGGAAGTCGATAGTTGAAATAAGATTTCAACAACAAAATAATGCCAAAAGTACAAATACTCTATAAATATATATTTTACGAAAACGGCATGAGACCAGGTTGCTTACTAACCTACATTCTTAAAGGAAAGGTTGCACAATAAATATTCCACAAATCTAACAATGTAGATTGATTTTAAATGTATTCCTTCTAAATAGTCTTAATGTAAAAAGTATATATTATACACTTCTTTTGTCGCAAATTGAATATTATTGATCAAAAACTCATATACCAACATTACATTGCGGCTCTGAAGTAAATAAAGGAACAGCCTGCTCGTGGCATCGGTGATAGGCCATGAAAAACTAACTGGCCCACTCGGATCTAGCATGGTGTTTGACGATAGAATAAGCTAGCTAGCAAGCGATCTACAACAACTCCATCAACACTGCACGTTTTGCAGAAAAGAATGGTCAAATACCAATCGTATTAATGTCATTGTTTATTTCAAGTTATGTCTTTATTTTTGCTGAACTGCTTGATCTTTCTTGGCCGATATAACTTACAAGATATCATGGTAGCCAACGTTTGTAACGTTAGCACTCAGGTTAGCATGTGGCTAGCTATAGCTACCATCGGCTAACAACAGAGTTATAGCGAGTTTGGTTATAGATGTTCAATGTCTACTATGAGGGTAAAGGTTTAACTTGGTTTTGTGTAAAAGTATGAGAAATGCTGACGTGCCGAACTGCTAATAAGTGATGTGTTTCAAGGCTGCTAGTGGTTAGCTAGTAGGGGTAAGCCAGCAGGGGTGGAGAAGGGGCTATGCTAAAAGCCTGCATGCTGTACAAGTGATGACACATTGTTTTGCTTATACAGAAAAATGAAATCACAGGATTTGGTAAGATGATAAGTTGGCCTTATTCAGTGCCAAAATATTTGTTCTAAAACAATTGGACTCGGTATGATGTGGGTCTTTACAGTCTTATGTGGACAGTGGCCTCACTCCTGCTGTGTATTCACTTGTGTTCTTCTCTTGAAGTCACTTTTGACATGACTTCGGTCAAATTCTGATACAGTGTGACTCACCACCTGGATTCGGTCTTATGTAGCAAAATGTTTTATATTTTAATTTTTTTACATTGGATAAAAGTAGACTCAGCTACAAAATGGTATATCATACACGGCATTTGAGGAAACAATGAGAAAGTTATTCTGCTTTGAAAGTTGATCAACTTGTAAACTCACCTGAGAAAACTGTCTTTCAATGTTTTTGTACTACTATTGGAGAGCTTTTCTTTGTCTACACCCATTCAGCATTGTTCACACCCTCTTACGCCTTAGCCCCACCCATCTCTTTAAGGGTTGAACCGAGCGTTCTGCAAGCTACTTCCAGACATCTAAGAGAGCGAACAGCTCACTGAACATTACTCGCCCTAGCAGAGCTGGTTAGGCTGTAATGTTATCCAGAGCATTGGTGACTGCAACTCTGCTGTCAGATTGTCCATTCGTAAATTCAGAGCTTTTTGCGTTCAGAGTGCACACTGGACGCTCTGGCCAATAAATAGGCTTGTTCCGAAAGCTCTGACCTCACAACGACAATCAAGCACCCAAGCGAACTGGCTAACATTGGCTAGCTACTTCCAGACTCATAATGAAAGAACACCCCACTCTGACTATTTTATTCCCCCTACCTAGCAGAGCTGGTTAGGCAGTGTTCATGTTATCCAGAGCGTTGGTGTCTGTAACTGTGCTGCTGGCAACAATTGACTTATGCATTGTTGCCGACGTTTACTGACACCGGACATTTACTGACACCAGACATAATTTAAGTATGCTCCCTCTAACTCTCTCTCTTTTCTCTCAGAGGACCTGAGCCCTAGGACCATGCCTCAGGACTACCTGGCCTGATGACTCCTTGCTGGCCCCAGTCCATCTGGCCGTGCTGCTGCTCCAGTTTCAACTGTTCTGCCTGTGGCTATGGAACCCTGACCTGTTCACCGGACGTGCTACCTTGTCCCGGACCTGCTGTTTACGACTCTCTCTCTCTACCATACCTGCTGTCTCTAACTCTGAATGATCAGCTATGAAAAGCCAACTGACATTTACTCCTGAGGTGCTGACCTGTTGCACCCGCTACAACCACTGTGATTATTATTATTTGACCCTGCTGGTCATCAATGAATGTTTGAACATTTTGGCCATGTACTGTTGTAATCTCCACCCGGCACAGCCAGAAGACGACTGGCCACCCCTCAGAGACTGGTTCCTCTCTGGGTTTCTTCCTAGGTTCCAGCCTTTCTAGGGAGTTTGTCCAAGCCACTGTGCTTCTACATCTGCATTGCTTGCTATTTGGGGTTTAGGATGGATTTCTGTATAGCACTTTGTGACTTCGGCTGATGTAAAAAGGGCTTTATAAATACATTTGATTGATTGATATTCAACGGGTGTTGAGTGTTCAAAAATGAATTTCAAACTTGAAATGAAAATATTTTGTTAAGACATGTAGTTAGCTAACTAGCTAAACAATGGACCATAATCACAACTCATGACGTTACTACCCTGCATGAATCTGCAGGTAGCTAACCAACCAGGTTCTATGGCTATAACTAGTCAAGCAAATGTGTCTGAGATATGAAGAATAAGATCATGTACATAACGTTAGCTAGCGACCCAGCCAGCTAACGTTAGCTAGCTAACAGTACACTTGAAATGAAACCACTTTCTGTCAAAATTAGAAATGTAATATCTGAAAATGTAACTAGCTAGACTATCTAACCAGTATACATCAGGGTTGGACGCGCCTCCTGTCTGATGCCCTTATTTTGATGATGTAATCCAGGTTGCTCTCTTCTGTGGCTAAACCAACTAGGCTCGTAATTTAACAATTTTAGTTGTATTTACAGATGGCATACAAGTTTTATATTAAGGCACATGAAAGTTGACATTTTCGAAATTTTTTCGAGACATTTCTCCCAAAAAACACATTTTGATAAAAATATATATTTTTTAAAACTTTCAAACAGCTCTCGTGTGAAGTCGTGACTTGTGACATATGCCTAGTTTCCTGAATCGGGTCACAAATCCCAATTTCTCCCAAAATACAAATGTAAAGTGATACTGTATGTCGTGTTGGGACTTTTAGTTGGAAGGATGAAACCAATCAGGATGTTTACAACAGCAACATCATTCAGTAGTCTTCCCTTTCATGAAGAAGAAGAAAAATAAGAAATATTCAGCATTTCGGTGTGAGCGTGCGTGACTGCATGCGTGCGCACGTGGGAGTGGCTGAGATCTAATGGTGTGTGGCGGCAGAGTAAAGTAAAGAGCCTTGTTTGACTAGTTTGTTTTAAGGGGGAGATGCCACTGCCACTGTGGAATCTGACAGCCCAAATGATTAAAGAAGAAGGCAAGTCCTAATGCGTTTCCCAGACTTCATGCACTCTGGGCTCTGTCTATGGTGTGTAAATCCTCCTAACCTTGTGCACTTCAAAGAATGCCAATAAAACGCCTTACTATTAGACCTATAACGATAACTTTTAGCCCTGCTTTTGTAGACCTGTGGCTCATGTTTCAAACCCTGTTCCCGACCTGAATGAATGTAACATTGTGTTCTAGCCCCACGTCTGCTGTCAAATGAGCCTTTAACCTGCTTCAGACCCTTTTTTACACATAGTCGAGAGAGAGAGAGAGAGAGAGAGAGAGAGAGAGAGAGAGAGAGAGAGAGAGAGAGAGAGAGAGAGAGAGAGAGAGAGAGAGAGGAAACAACAGCAACCCCAAATTGGTCCCTGAACTAAAAACATAACCAGTTGTTCCGGTCTTGTGTTTTATTGATGAACTGTGCGTCCCAAATGGCACCCTATTCCCTACATAGTGCAGTACTCGTGACCAGAGCCATCAAAGGTAGTGCACTACGTAGGGAATAGGGTGCCGTTTGGGACACGGTCTCCCCCCTTGCCATCACAGCCGGATGTCATGTCGTTGGCTTTTTGTTTTTCCTTCTAAACACGTTGACATGAATCTTTTACACAAACTGGCCCAATGGCTTAACCATCCATGTGCCTGAGCTGGTTTTAAAGTGGATTTTCTGATATGTTGTCAAATCAAATAAATAAAAAATGGCACATGCGCCGAATACAACAGCTGTAGACCTTACTGTGAAATGCTTACTTACAAGCCCTTAACTAACAATGCAGAGTAAGAAAATATTTGCTAAATAAACTTAAGTTAAAAAAAAGTCAAGCAATAACAATTACGATGTTATATACAGGGGGTGCGGGTAGTGAGTCAATGTGCGGGGGTACGGGTTAGTCGAGGTAATTGAGGTCATATGTACGTGTAGGTAGGGGTAAAGTGACTATGCGTAGATAATAAACAGCGAGTAGCAGCAGCGTAAAAAAAAAAGGGGGTAAATGCAAATAGTCTATGTAGCCATGTGATTAAATGTTCAGCAGTCTCATGGTTTAGGGGTAGATGCTGTTAAGGAGCCTTTTGGACCTAGACTTGGCCCTCCAGTCCTGTGTGTGTGCTGTCTCTTATACACATCTAGATGTGTATAAGAGACAGGTGTGTGTGTGTGTGTGTGTGTGTGATACTAGTCTGATTCCTGCGTTAGACATGAAATAGCATCTATTTATGTAATAGCATACATTCAATCAAATTCAAACATCAGCCCAACATTGTAATCATATGACGTACAAGAGTGCCGTCTGTAATTATTGTTTGATGAGGTGAATGAGGATGTGTAGTAGTATATCCCAAATTATAGATGTTCCACCACCACCGTCCCCTTTCCATGGCGAGGACACACACACACTCACACACGCCTTCTGCTATGCCAAGAAAGACCAAAGGGGCTGATCGATGTTCGCTATCCCTCCATCTTTCTTTCCTTCCGTTCTCTGTTGGACCATATGAACCATGCAACTTTAGTTTATACTCTTCTTTGCTTCCCTCTCCCATTCCCTTGGGACAATGACTTCACTCTCTATCTCTGTCTCTCCCCCTCTCTCTGTCTCTCTATCCTTTTCCCTTACTCCCTCTTCTCTCTCTCTCTCTCCCTTCGTTCTCTCTCTCCATCTTTCTCTCTCCCTCCCTTTACCTCTCTCCCTCTCTCTCAGTTCTCACTCCCACTCTCTGTCCTCGCTGCTCTCACACAGGAAGCTGTTCCTGTTGGGTCACAGTCGGAGCAGTGGTTGGGGAAAACATGAGAGAACATCACATCACAGCTCTCATCCCGTCTCCAATCCCAGGCATCCGACGTTCCGGGTCTGTATTCCCAGGAAACTGAACCCTGTCCCTCACAAATAGTTCCCAGTACTCTTGCACTGATCCCAGCTGTGAGTCGTCACCCTCCCTCTCATCTCCCACCACTGCTTCTGATCACAACTCTTCAACAATATCTAAGGACATTCAGAAACGTGTCCCGAAGCCACTCCTGCATTGTCTTCGCTTTGTGCTTAGGGTCATTGTCCTGTTGGAAGGTGAACCTTCGCCCCCAGTCTGAGGTACTGAGCGCTCTGGAGCAAGTTTTCATCAAGGATCTCTCTGTATTTTGCTTCGTTCATCTTTCCCTCAATCCTGACCTGTCTCCCAGGTCAAAGGGTCTGATTTTTTTCCAGATGCACTGTACATTCCTGCAAACCTGTTATGAGAGTAAGGAAATGGGGATGTCTTCTACATCAACCACTGCCAGTGGAGTTACATAAACAGGCTTGAGCACAGCTGATTCTGAGACATGGAGGTGCATAGACAAAGAAGACAAAGAACGTTTTGATGACAGCTTTAAAGGTGTAGCCTATCAATTCAATGTAGGCCTATAGGTGTGTTTAGTGTAAGTAATGGTTATAAATAACATGTTAATTATTCACTATTAAGAACAAAATCCGTACTTCGCTTTCAACCCATGATTCGACAATTTACCGCAGATAACCTACAACAGCACTTAATCTGTTGAAACGCTCAGGTTTATGTTTTAATCATGCCCACACGAGGGCGCAGTGATCCCGACTTTTTGATCCAGATATGCGGTTACGTCAATGCCCCCACACAATGGTGAGAGTTGGGTTCCGCTCTAGGACTGAGCAATGCGCCAGGCCATCGTGCCGTCCCTGTTATAACAAGCCAGTATAACAGCATATATGCTTATCTTTAAACAAATATAATTTACATCAAATGTATCTTAGAGGTTGGATAACAAATCATTATGGTATAGATTATTGGAGCCTTTATACATAAAAGTATGATAATTTTGTGCATTTGCCCATAGTTCACCCCTATCCATTTCTGAAAAGGGGAGGAAATTAGCCATAATGGAGGATAAGGGATGATAATGTAATATTTATTCTCTGGGGAGGGATTAAAGCCTGTCGTGAGCTATAGAAAGCTACGCTGCGAGCCAGCCAACATGCCTGCCAGTCTGCCTCACGCCGTCTACCAAGCCCGGACCCGCCCCTCCGTGGGCGGAGCTCCCCTCCAACACACACAGTAGATTGGAGTGTAGGCTATAACACTCCGTAGCCCATACAATGTGTGTCAGAGATCTGTCTGCGCAACACAAGAGTACATGTGTGCTCCTAGAGTTTAGAACTGAACTGCGAGAGAGAGTGACGAGACAACACACGACTCACACCACAACCTCAGTCAACGCGAGGTGAGCATCTTTCTTTTTGGGTGAAAGAGTCACTTATTTGATTGACTCCCAAATGGTCACCCTGCAAACGAATACGAATGTCATGGGACGTTTAGAGTAGATATACTTTTTAATAGTTATAATTGCTCCCGAGTGGCGCAGCGGTCCAAGGCGTTGCATCTCATTGCTAGAGGGGTCACTACAGACCCTGGTTCGATTCCAGACTATATCACAACCGGCCGTGATTTGGAGTCCCATAGGGCGGCGCACAATTGGTCCAGGTTTGGCCGGTGTAGGCGTCATTGTAAATAAGAATTTGTTCTTAATACTTGCCTACTTAATACTTGCCTAGTTAAATAAATCAAATTAACAAATAAAAAATACAACTGGTATTCTTTTTTGAATAATATGCCAAGAACACCATCATAGCGGAAAAGGTGACTTCATGTCAGTTTACCCACACTCGCCTCTGTTATTTCCAAAGGACTTGCAATACGTTTGAGCACTTGGCTGGCTGGCAGTAGAATGTTGTGCATACGGTGTAGGTTATCTGGGCTTTACAATAGGAACTATATGGAGATGTGTGTCTGCCTTATTCCATTGTGTCTAAACTATCTCCGTGTCCTTCTCTACAGGCTTTCCAAGTGTGGGATAGAATGCCGGCGATTATAAGTAAAAATTCCGACATGGATTTTGACTCACTACAACCCTGCTTCTATCCAGACGAGGATGACTTCTATTTCTGCGGTCCCGACTCTGCGCCTCCCGGGGAGGACATCTGGAAGAAATTTGAGTTACTGCCTACGCCGCCCCTCTCTCCGAGCCGAGCGGCGCTACCGGGGGAGCTGGCCTACGCGTCCGTGGGGGACTGGGGCGACTCGGCAGCAGGTCCCATGAGTTTTGGATTAGGCGACCCGCTTGGGTGCGAATGGACCTCGGAGCTTCTGCTCCTGCCCGAGGAAGATATCTGGGGTGCGTCGGATGGAGACCTGTTCGGCGGCTCCGCTTTGAATAAAAACCCCAACTCCATCATCATTCAGGACTGTATGTGGAGCGGCTTCTCCGCCAGGGAAAAGCTAGAGAGGGTGGTCACAGAGAAGCTGAGCAAAGCCATTTCCACAGCGGCTGCCTGTGGAGTTAGTAAAAATGTCACTACTCCCGCTGTCATCACTACCAAGGCGTCTGAGCTGAGCCGCTCCGTGTCGGAGTGTGTGGACCCCACGATAGTCTTCCCCTTCCCTGTCAACAAAAGAAACGGTAGCAGCAGCAGATGTCCACCTGGGACGGTCCCCGCCTCTACTGTCCATTGTAGCGCCAAGGAAACTCAGAGCGACTCTGGTAAGCGAATACCTTCGGCGAAGATGCATACGCAAAATACCCTTCGTTTTGATTACAATAACCTACAATACAACAGCTAACAGCCTAAAACCTCAATACTAATGCTAAAACCCAGTTTTAGTTTGTTGAATTGATATCATTCTGCTTCAAATAACAGATGGCATTATTATTAGGCTATTGTTATTATTATTGTCTTGTTCGGGTAATGGTAATTGGGGTGATTGGAAGTTAAGAGTTCAAATGACTGGCCCAGAATAGGATTACCTTGTAGTGAGTGGTTGTGCCACAGTGAATGAGAGGGTTTATGTAATAGGCAGACGCTTCACCGGCAGATGGCAGTAAAATTGGAGGATTGTGTGCATTACGAATTTAGATCCCTTTTACACCGAACATCTAGACACACGGGTTGTATAGGGCGATGTACTTGGCGCAGTCAGATAGTCCCAATCTAGAACGCGCTAAATAAACGGACTACTTGATAAAGGGCCTTGTTTCACGATTCGCTGGATGCTATGATTACACACTTTACGTTAGGGTTATTGAAATAACTAGGGCTCCCGCGGGTGTGAAATTGCTTCTTACATATTCAACGAATGCCATTCATGCCAGCATGAATTAGACAGCATTGTGTAAAAAGCCATCTATAGTGTTTAGTGTTGAGGATGTGTGTGAGTGTGTTTCGGAAAGGGGGTCGGTGATAACAACAAAGTGGAAAATTCAACCTCTGTAATAACAGGATAATAGGTTCTTCTAACACCCTAAATAGCCCAACGTTCGTTTGGCAGTTGGCATGGACCCATGGTACGACGAACTCACGCGAGTCGTTACTAGAGCTCTTTTGTGACGCCTGCGAAACGGTAGTAAAACCGAGACCTCCAACTGGGCAGCGCCGGCTGGAAGCTTGAGCTATAGAGCCTTGCCAAAAGCAACCGTCCCGCTGGCAAAAGAAAGATAGCTGGAGAGAAGAGGAGGAGGGCCTGTTTCTTTAGGGGGCTGACAGCTTTGAACAGGCGCTCCCATCTCGACAGCTGTCTCTCTGGCGCCGGTCCAGCGCCTCGGCTTAAAGCCGGTGATCCAATCACACCACGTTCCTCCGCCCCGCCAGCCTGCAGATGAAACCGTTTGCATGGGCCTCTTCTGCTCGCAGCGTTAATAAATCGCATCTCTCGCTTTTTTCTCTACGCGCTTTCCTCACCTTGCAATCAAAAAGAGTAGTAGACGCCCTGCAGACTTGAAAGGCAGAATTAGACAGTGTCACTATAGATACCAACGTATATCCTATCCATGTTCCAAGTCCTATGGACACAGAATAGGCCTCCTGCATTTGGTACCCAATAGCAGATCATGGGATGACTCTCTGATCAAATGTTGATTTATACAACACGTATTAGAACACCTACAGTATGCCTGGAAGCCAAAGGCACCTGTCACATGTTTATCTGTAGTCATTCATTTAAAACAATGAAGGATACACCTCCATATGAAGTGGCTCCCTCTCTTCACCATCTCCACTTCATCTGCGTTGATCATTTGGGAAAATAAAGGAGCTTTGAGCAATATGGTGGATATCTGACAACCAGGTGCTGGCTTTCACCAGACCATCTCTTTCATGTCAGTGTAGGAAAAGGAAAGGAGACGAGGAGAGGATGCCACTTTAGACAATTGACATTTGCACCTTGGAGATTCACTAGTACTCACTCACTCACTCACTCACTCACTCACTCACTCACTCACTCACTCACTCACTCACTCACTCACTCACTCACTCACTCACTCACTCACTCACT
>NC_036854.1:7102943-7173216 GCF_002910315.2 Salvelinus sp. IW2-2015 | reverse complement strand
TGTCTGTCTGTCTTCGTCTGTCGTCGTCGTTCCTGTTCTGTCGTGTCCTGTCTGTCTGTCCCTGTCTGTCTGTCGTACTGTCTGTCTGTCTGTCTGTCTGTCTGTGCTGTCGTCCTGACTGCCTGTCGCTGTCTGTTGTCTGCTGTCTGTGTCTGTGCGTCTGCTGCTGCTGCTTGCTGCTTGCTGCCTTGAGCGTGCCTCTGCCTGCGCGATGCTGACATGCCTGCCTGCTGCTTGCTTGCCTTCACCTCAAATGGCCTAGGGCAGAGCAAGAAGGACAGACGGCAGGCTTCGATGGCATGAGAGCGATGATGAGTCGAGTGCGGGATATGGGAGCTAGACAGACAGCATGTATGTGTCGATGGATCGAGTGTGTTGTGTCTTCCAAGATCACGTTCAGATTTATCAGACGACCTATGTTTTACAGATGTGCAACGCTGAGGGAAACCGATAGCGACGGATTTCACAGACCTCTAGACTCTACAGCTGCAACGCAGAGCAACTGAACTCATGGTACTCAGCAGAACAGATTGTCACAGCCTATCTCCATGGATGGATCAGACAAAACAGTACAGACGTAGGTAACGAGTGTCGATAGATGAGGAATGTTAAGACGAAGTGATGTCAGTAGTGCTATGACATGTGAGCCTTACTGACTCAGACAGTGTTAATATTTAATAGGGTGGAGAAGCTTGCGCCTCTATGTCTGCTGTCAACATACGCAGCTGGCGTAGTAGTGTGCTTGGGGACGTGGTGTGGGTGATGTTCAGAAATGATGTGAAATACTCGTCTACAGAACATTAATTCATTCGCTCCGAATAATTGGGCATCGCTTCTTTTCAAGCCCAGGTCAGTACGCAATTGTTTGATTGTTAACTTTAGTGGGTTTTGATGATAATCTGTTAATCCGTGTGGAGTGGACGCGTTGCGGCCTAAGCGCGTGCGGTGCGCTCTGCTCGCATAATAGAGTTCCCAGACAGTTGGCAATGCAAGTGCCCACCTAAGTGTTAGCGTGTTGGGGGAACGTATAACTGCCAGTCTAGTTTGCAAGATTGTAGGCGAGTACTTGGTTTCTCATTATGCGCTATGCTCAGTCCTATTGCCATTAGTTATGGCATGATATTGGGGTTGTGGGTCATTCCACATCTGTTGTGGGTCCGGCAATAATTAGTCGCAGGTGCTAGCTGGAGGCTTTGCTGTGTGTGTAGGAGCGGTGAGGGAGGGGGGTATTCGTGGAGGGATAGCAGGACGGTGTTAAGGAGGGGGAGGTTGTTTGGGGTGAGCTTTGGGGTGAGGAGTGGGGGTGAGGGTGAGGGGAGGGGGGGGTTTACTCAAGGGTTGCCCGCTGCTGTTGATATAGGGGGTAAAATATGTGGCCCACACAAAGGGCGGTGGAGCTACGGTAATTGCTGTGCACACAGAGAAGGGAGGAGGGGGAAGGAGGGAGGGAGGGAGAGAGGGAGAGATAGCAAAAGTGCGTATGTTTGTATAAGAAAGGAGAGAGAAAAGGGGAAGAAGAGGGTGGGAGAGAGAGGGAGAGCTAGCGAGCGAGAGACAGAAAGAGGAGCAGCAGGGAGGGAAAGAGAAAATGAGAGAGAGAGAGAGATGGAAAGAGAGAGGGAGGCCTCTGAGCGTTTGATTAAAGTTTACCAAAGTTTGAGTAGATTAGCATACAGATGGTACTGAAGCACGGCCCTGAAAACATTATCCTCCGTTTTCCTCTCCTCTCCTCCCCTTCTCTCTCTCTCTCTCTCTCTCTCTCTCTCTCTCTCTCTCATACACACACACATTCATGTGTGCGCACAGTGGCAGAGCGGACTCATTGAAAAATCCTTGAATAGCCTTTCAAGTGGATGTTTTGAAGGGAAAAAAAGCCTTGGCCACAGCACACAGCGAAGGACAGAGAGACAGAGTGAGAGCGAGGGATTGAGAGAGATAGAGAGTGGGGAAGAGAGAGAGAGAAAAAAAAGAGAGGGAGCGAGCATGAGGGAGAAAGAGGAGAGAGATGGATAGAGATAAAGAGAGGGTAGATACACAAACAAACAGAGAGAGAGACAGAGAGAGAGACAGAAACAGAGGACTTAATGCTGAAGTTCCAAGAACTGGGAGAGCGTCCAGAGAATCCTGATCAAGTAGGTTCAAAAGAAAAGGTGAAGGTGGCGAATGTAAGGCCCATAGAAATATAATTACTAGACGGGACAAAGCCTATTCTGTGGGACTCTTCCTTCACTCCACTGGTACTGAGTTTCACTGTGGCTCCAACTTCAATCAAGTGAATCACAATGATAAACCTCATTTCATGTCATGAAAAGCTTCTCAAACCCATCTGAATAGGACCTTTACAGATGGGTTTAAAGGGCATGTATCAACTAGTATCTCAGAATGAAAAGAACAATAAGCATTGCATGTTTATATGGAATAATCCAACCATCCATCCATCCATCAAGTCGTTCTTTCTCTTGTCCCTATGAGTTTTGAATGCCATTGTTGCTCATGTGATCGGAGTCCTCTTATATTAGCCAGGCTATGCTTTGAAGCCATTGTTGAATTTTGAAGCTAACGGCTGTTAGCCTGCTGGGCTAAGTGTCCCTCAAACTGTGTGTCACTCCCCAAGCTCCTATGGGACATGACAGCCAATGATTGTGTTTCACCTCTTATGTTTCACCATTGAGACAGTTCTATAAATGTGTCATTGTCATTGTTAGTCATTATGTTTGCATCCCAAATGGCCTATTCCATATACTGTAGTGCGCTACTTTTAACCCGGACCTATAGGTCTCTGGTAAAAAAGTAGTACACTATGTAGGGAATAGCGGCTGTTGCTGCCAGACAGCAGTACAGTACTACTATGACACTGTGATTTATCTATCATCTCATTGGTCACTTTTCAACAACTGCCCTTGAGGACCGGTGTACTTCTGCCTTTCTGGTAACACATTAAAATAATATGTGTATAATATTGAACCCTTATGTATACTCATTCAACCTTATTTTCAATGGTCGCACAGTTAATCAATAGTTATTTTCTCACTTTTGGGTGTGATGCATTGTTGCTCTGTCCCAGGAAACAGAAATGGTTGTTTTTCAGTCAACTCCCAAGATGTGTCTTGTCCCATGTTTGAAACCACGACGATTCGTTGGTAAAACTTCATTATTCCTAGAATAAAGACGTTATCTCGAGATCTCAAGCCATATTGTTGGTGAGGTGCGCTGGTTTCTGAAAAATGCCCCCGACGTCAGATCTACTCATCTGTGAAACGTGCTTGAAATAAAGATGCCCAGAATGTTGTGTTGACGTTATGTGAGAGTGCATTGTGAAGAACCATGATGGAAGTGGCTATGAGAAGTGTGCAAAAGCCAGACAGAAGAGATTTCTAGAAAGAAACATTGTTCAAAGTATAAAAGTGTTGACAGAAACTTTTGAATACAGACATTCTGCTAAATGATTTAGCATTCTGCTCAACTAGCTAAGAGCAAGCTAGCTAACATTTGTGAGCAGCTCTGTCCTACCTAGCTCGCTAGGAAATGTTAGCTTGCCAGCTAGCTAGCATTAGGTAAAACCTAAAACCTATTTTGAATATAGACATTCTGCTTGACAATTTAGCATGAGATCATATTTGGCATGATATAGCTAACTAGCTAAGTAGATCACATTTGCTGGCTAGTTAGCTGGTTAGCTTCACTAGCTAGCAAACGTTAGAAGACAGCTAGCTAATATCGACATGACAGAGTTTCTAGTTTTTGGATTAGCACGCTAGCCAGTTACCTAACCTTTGAAATCAGGTACAGTTTCTAGCTAGGTAGCTGGGGCAGTTAGCTGCACTATTTCGCTTGCCTATTGGGTAGCAGTATAAGATAAACTCTACAAAAAAAAAAATGTCCCTTTTTCAGGACCCTGTCTTTCAAAGATAATTTGTAAAAATCCGAAGAACTTCACAGATCTTAATTGTAAAGTGTTACAACACAGTTTCCCATGCTTGTTCAATGAACCATAAACAATGAATGAACATGCACCTGTGGAACGGTTGTGAAGACACTAACAGCTTCCAGACGGTAGGCACAGGTATGAAAACTTAGGACACTAAAGAGGCCATTCCCTCCATCAGTGCTCAGACTGTCCACAATAGGCTGAGAGAGGCTGGACTCAGGGCTTGTAGGCCTGTTGTAAGGTAAGTCCTCACCAGACATCACCGGCAACAACATCGCCTATGGGCACAAACCCACCGTTGCTGGACCAGACAGGACTGACAAAAAGTGCTCTTCACTGACGCCAAGATGACGTAGCAGTGGGGATGTTTGTTTTGACTGTCTTGTCCCTTGTATATATTGTTTTTCTTCGTATATATTTAGTATATATTTGTATTATTTAAAAAAAAATCTGAACATACTCTCCTGCAACCCGCCTCACCCAATGTGGTATGGATCTGCTATTTTTACACTTTTGAACCGGAACCCCCTTCTGAAGCTAGCCAGCTAACTAGCTAATAGTCAGTTAGCCACTGCTAGCGGTCATCACTGTTAACTCGGACTGCCAGCCTCAGCCCGGGCAACTTTTGCCAGCCTGCACAGCGCAATATCTACCCAGAGCACAGAGCACTGCTTTTCTTTACCACATCTCCGGATTCCTACTGCAAGCTCTGAACCTTTACTCTGGATCATCGCAGCTAGCTAGCTGCTATCCGAGTGGCTACTCCTATCTAACGTCTCTGACCCGAAGCAAGCACCAGTTAGCCTGGAGCTAGCCTCGAACTAGGCCCATCTCCCGACTAGCCGAAGAGATCAAGCAATCCCTGGGATTCAATTACCTCTTTCACCAATTGTCCTGGACCCTTTGCTGCCGACACGGAGCCCCGCCGATCCATCACGACTGGTCTGCCGATGTAACCATCCGAGGGGGCTTCAACAGACTCTCCTGTTGCGACGTCCCTCTGAGGCCCAGCTGCTAGCCCCGTCCTGCTAGCTGTCTGAATTGCCGTGCCTCCAGCTTGCATAGCTACTCAATGGACCCTATGATCACTCGTCTACACATACCTCTCCCTAATGTCAATAAGCCTTGTCTATTGCTGTTTTGATCAGTAATTTGTCTTATTTCATTGTAGAGCCTCCAGCCCTGCACAATATGCCTTAGCTAGCTCTTATCTTTCACCCCCCACACATGCAGTGACCGCACCTGGCTTAAATGGTGCCTTCTGGAGACAAAACCTCTCTCATCATCACTCAATGCCTAGGCTTATCTCCACTGTACTCACATCCTACCATACCCTTGTCTGTACATTATGCCTTGAATCTATTATTCCATGCCCAGAAACCTGGTTCTTTAACTCTCTGTTCCGAACGCACTAGACGACCAGTTCTTATAGCCTTTAGCCATACTCTTATCCTACTCCTCCTTTGTTCCTCTGGTAATGAAGAGGTTAACCCAAGCCCTGCAGCCCCCAGCATCACTCCCATTCCCTAAGCACTCTCATGTGTTGACTATTGTAACTGTAAAAGCATTGTTTTCATGGATGTTAACATTAGAAGCCTCCTCCCTAAGTTTGTTTAATTCACTGATTTAGCACACTCCGCCAACCCAGATGTCCTAGTTGTGTCTGAATCCTGGCTCAGGAAGGACACCAAAAATCCTGAAATTTCCATCCCTAACTATAAAATGTTCTGTCAAGATAGAACTGCCAAAGGGGGCGGACTTGCAATCTACTGCAGAGATACCATGCAGAGTTCGGTCTTACTATCCAGGTCTGTGCACAAACAATTTGAGCTTCTACTTTTAAAAATCCACCATTCCAGAAACAAGTCTCTCACCATTGTCGCTTGTTATAGACCCCCCTCGGCCCCAGGTTGTGCCCTGGACACCATATGTGAATTGATCGCGCCCCATCTATCTTCAGAGTTCGTACTATTAGGTGACCTAAACTGGGACATGCTTAACACCCTCAATCTAGATGCCCTCAATCTCACACAAATCATCATTTAGGGCTGAACCTACCAGGTACAGCCCTAAATCCGTAACCAGCCCTAAATCCCTCTTAGATATCATCCTGACCAACCTGCCCTCTAAATACACCTCTGCTGTCTTCAACCAAGATCTCAGCGATCACTGCCTCATTGTCTGCGTACGTACTGGGTCCACGGTCAAACGATCACCCCTCATCTCTGTCAAACGCTCCCTAAAACACTTCAGCAGACCTTTCTAATCGACCTGGCAGGATATGGAAGTATATCCTGGAAGGATATTGACCTCATCCCATCAGTAGTGGATGGCTGGTTGCTCTTCAATAGTGCTTTCCTCACCATCTTAAATAAGCATGCCCCATTCCAAAAAAGAACAGATATAGCCTTTTGTTCATCCCAGACTGGCCTTGACCAGCACAAAAACATCCTGTGGCGTTCTGCATTAGCATCGAATAGCCCCCGCGATACGCAACTTTTCAGGGAAGTCAGGAACCAATATATTCAGTCAGTTAGGAAAGCTAAGGCTAGCTTTTTCAAACAGAAATTTGCTTCCTGTAGCACTAATTCCAAAAAGTTTTGGGACACTGTAAAGTCCATGGGGAATAAGAGCACCTCCTCCCAGCTGCCCACTGCACTGAGGATAGGAAACAATAAGCATTTTTAAACGGCTGGCCATGCTTTCCACCTGGCTACCCCTACCTCGGCAAACATCTCAGCACCCCCTGCAGCAACTTGCCCAAATACCCCCCTCTTCTCCTTCACCTAATTCCAGATACCCTCTCTTTCTAAAATTATCCGCCGAAATTGTTGCAACCCCTATTACTAGCCTATTCAACCTCTCTTTCGTATCGTCTGAGATCCTCAAAGATTGGAAAGCTGCCGCGGTCACCCCCCTCTTCAAAGTGGGAGACACTCTAGACGCAAACTGTTATAGACCTAAACATATCCTGCCCCTTCTTTCTAAAATCTTTGAAAGCCAAGTTAGTAAACAGATTACCGACCATTTCGAATCCCACCGTACCTTCTGCGCTATGCAATCTGGTTTGCGAGCTGGTCATGGGTGCACCTCAGCCACGCTCAAGGTCCTAAACGATATCATAACCGCCATCGATAAAAGACAGTACTGTGCAGCCGTCTTCATCGACCTGGCCAAGGCTTTCGACTGTGTCAATCACCGTATTCTTATCGGCAGATTCAGTAGCCTTGGCTTCTCAAATGACTGCCTCGCCTTGTTCACCAACTATTTCTCAGAGAGAGTTCAGTGTGTCAAATCGGAGGGCCTGTTGTCAGGACCTCTGGCATTCTCTATGGGGGTGCCACAGGATTCGGGCTGACTCTTTTCTCTGTATATATCAATGATGTCGCTCTTGCTGCTGGTGATTCTCTGATCCACCTCTGCGCAGATGACACCATTCTGTATACATCTGGCCCTTCTTTGGACACTGTGCTAACAAACCTCCAAACGAGCTTCAATGCCATACAACACTCCTTCCGTGGCCTCCAACTGCTTTCAAATGCTAGTAAAACTAAATGCATGCTCTCAACCGATTGCTCTCCGCACCCTCCCGCCCGACTAGCATCACTACTTTGGACGATTCTGACCTTGAATATGTGGACAACTACAAATACCTAGGTGTCTGGTCAGACTGTAAACTCTCCTTCCAGAATCACATTAAGCATCTCCAATCCAAAGTTAAATCTAGAATCGGCTTCCTATTTCGCAACAAAGCCTCATTCACTCATGCTGACAAACATACCCTCGTACAACTGACTATCCTACCGATCCTTGACTTCGGTGATGTCATTTACAAAATAGCCTCCAACACTCTACTCAGCAAACTGGATGTAGTCTATCACAGTGCCATCTGTTTTATCACCAAAGCCCCATATACTACCCACCACTGCGACCTGTATGCTCTCTTTGGCTGGCCCTCACCACATATCCGTCGCCAAACCCACTGGCTCCATGTCATCTATAAGTCTTTGCTAGGTAAAGCCCCGCCTTATCTCAGCTCACTGGTTACCATAGCAATACCCACCCGTGACGCGCTCCAGCAGGTATATTGCACTGGTCACCCCCAAAGCTAACACTTACTTTGGCCGCCTTTCCTTCCAGTTCTCTGCTGCCAATGACTGGAACGAATTGCAAAAATCTCTGAAGCTGGAGTCTTATATCTCTCTAATTTTAAGCATCAACTGTCTGAGCAGCTTACCGATCACTGTATCTGTACACAGCAAATCTGTAAATAGCACACCCGACTACCTCATCCCATATCATTACTTACCCTCTTGCTCTTTTGCACCCCAGTATCTCTACTTGCGCATCATCATCTGCACATCTATCACTCCAGTATTAATGCCAAATTGTAATTATTTTCACCACTAGGGCCTATTTATTGCCTACCTCCCTACTCTTCTACATTTGCAAACACTGTACATAGATTTTTCGATTTTTCTTTTGTTTTGTGTTATTGACTGTACGATTGTTTATGTGTTACTTTGTGTTGTTGTTTTTGTCGCACTGCTTTGCTTTATCTTGGCCAGGTCGCAGTTGTAAATGAGAACTCGTTCTCAACTTGCCTACCTGGTTAAATAAAGGTGAAATATATATATTTTTTGATATATTGTTTGCTTATAGCTTTATACAGCACATTGAGTGTGGTCTTAGTGCCAGCATCAGTTTGTGGTGGGAAATTTGACAGATACGAAAAATATAGATGAAAACTCTCTTGGTAAATCGTGTGGTCTACAGCTTATCATGAGATACTCTACCACAGGTGAGCAAAACCTTGAGACTTCCTTCATTTTAGATTTCGTGAACCAGCTGCTATTGACAAATAGACACAGACGCCGACCCTTGTCTTACCGGAGGCAGCTGTTCTATCTTGCCGATGTGTATTATCCATGTCGTTGTTTAGCCACAACTTGACGAAACATAAAGTATTACAGTTTTTAATGTCCCGTTGGTGGGACAGTCTTGAACGGAGATCATCCAGTTTATTCTCCAACGATTGCACGTTGGCCAATAGGATGGATGGTAGAGGCGGGTTACTAACTCGCCAACAAATTCTCACAAGGCACCCCGACCTGCGTCCCCTTCTTCCTGCAAATGACAGGGATTTGGGCCCGGTCGGGTATCTCGAGTAAATCCTTTGCGTCCGACTAGTTAAAGAAAACAATCTTTGTGTCACGTTCCTGACCTGTTTTCTGTTTAGTTTTGTGTGTTAGTTGGTCAGGACGTGAGTTTGGGTGGGCATTCTATGTTGTCTGTTTCTATGTTGGTTTTGGGTTGCCTGGTATGGCTCTCAATTAGAGGCAGGTGTTTGACGTTTCCTCTGATTGAGAGTCATATTTAGGTAGGCTGTTCACAATGTTTGTTTGTGGGTGGTTGTCTTCCGTGTCTGTGTCTGTACACCACGCGGGACTGTTTTCGGTTTGTTTGTTCCTCGTTCATTTGTGTAGCCTATGTTTCCTATTCGTGCGTTCTTCTTGTTTTATGTAAGTTCGTCGTCTAGGTCTGTCTACTTTCGTTTTGTTATTTTGTTAGTTTATTCAAGTATAGTTTGTTTCGTTGTCTTGTAAATAAAATTCATCATGTATTCACAACCCGCTGCGCCTTGGTTCGATCACTACTCCTCCTCTTCTTATATAGAGAGAGAGGAACGCCGTTACAGAACCACCCACCAAATATCGAGAACCATGCAGCGGAGTAAACGGAGTAAGGGACAGAAAAAGGAGGAATGGACTTGGGACGATGTATTGGACGGGAAAGGTTGCTACACATGGGAGGAGATCATGGCTGGTAGGGATCGCCTCCCATGGGAACAGGTGGAGGCACTGAGGAGAGCAGAGGCAACCGGAGAAGGAAACCGGAGTTATGAGGGGACGCGTCTTGCACGGAAGCCCGAAAAGCCCGTGAGTAACACCCAAAAATTTCTTGGGGGGGGGGCTAAGGGGTTGTGGGCCAAGGGCAGGTAGGAGACCTGCGCCCACTTCCCAGGCTAACCGTGGAGAGCGGGAGTACGGGCAGACACCGTGTTACGCAGTAGAGCGCACGGTGTCTCCTGTACGTGTGCATAGCCCGGTGCGTGCGGGTTATTCCACCTCCCCGCACTGGTAGGGCTAGATTGGGCATTGAGCCAGGTGTCATGAGGCCGGCTCAACGCGTCTGGTCTCCAGTGCGTCTCCTCGGGCCGGCATACATGGCACCTGCCTTACGCATGGTTTCCCCGGTTCGCCTACATAGCCCGGTGCGGGTTATTCCACCTCCCCGCACTGGTCGGGCGACCGGGAGCATTCAACCAGGTAAGGTTGGGCAGGCTCAATGCTCAAGAGAGCCAGTACGCCTGCACGGTCCGGTATTTCCGGCGCCACCTCCCCGCCCCAGCCTAGTACCTACAGTGCCTACACTACGCACTAGGCTACCAGTGCGTTTCCAGAGCCCTGTTCCTCTTCCACGCACTCTCCCTATAGTGCGTGTATCCAGTTCGGTGCCTCCAGTTCCGGCCCCACGCACTAAGCCACCTGTGCGTCTCCTAAGTCCTGTACACACTGTCACTTCTCCCCGTACTAGTCCTGAGGTGCGTGCCCTTAGCCCGGTGCCTCCAGTTCCGGCACCACGCACCAGGTCTACAGTGCGCCTTATCCGGCCAGAGCCATCCGTCTCCCCAGCGCCATCTGAGCCATCCGTCTCCCCAGCGCCATCTGAGCCATCCGTCTCCCCAGCGCCATCTGAGCCATCCGTCTCCCCAGCGCCGTCTGAGCCATCCGTCTGCAATGAGCCTGCAAAGCCGCCCGTCTGCCATGAGCCTGCAAAGCCGCCCGTCTGCCATGAGCCTACAGAGCCGTCCGCCAGACAGGAGCCGCTAGAGCCGCCCGCCAGACAGGAGCCGCTAGAGCCGTCCGTCAGACAGGATCTGCCAGAGCCGCCAACCAGACAGGATCTGCAGAGCCGCCAACCAGACAGGATCTGCCAGAGCCGCCAACCAGACAGGATCTGCCAGAGCGCCAACCAGACAGGATCTGCCAGAGCCGCCAGCGAGCATGAGCAGCCAGAGCCGTCAGCGAGCCATGAGCAGCCAGAGCCGTCAGCGAGCCATGAGCGCGAGCGTCGGAGCATGAGCCAGAGCCGTCAGAGAGCCATGAGCGTCCAGAGCTGTCAGCCTGCCATGAGCGTCCAGAGCCGTCAGCCTGCATGAGCGTCAGAGCCGTCAGCCTGCCATGAGCGTCCAGAGCCGTCAGCCTGCCATGAGCGTCAGAGCCGTCAGCCTGCCATGAGCGTCCAGAGCCGTCAGCCTGCCATGAGCGTCCAGAGCCGTCAGTCAGCCATGAGCTGTCCTCAGCCAGAAGCGGCTAGTAATCCTGAACTGCCCTCAGTCCAGAGCTGTCTCTCTGTCCGGAGTTGCCCTTCAGTCCGGAGTTGCCCCTCTATCCTGAGCTACCTCTCCTCTCTGAGCTACCTCTCTCTCCTAAGCGATCCTCTGTCCTGAGCTATCCCTATGTCCTGAGCTACCTTGTCCCAGAGCTGTCCTTGATTCTGGTGTTGCCCTAAATTTAGGTGGGGTTATTTGGAGGGTGGTCATTGTGGGGAGGCTAAGGAAGCGGGGATTGATTATGGTGGGGTGGGAACCAGCCCGGAGCCTAAGCCACCACCGTGGTCAGATGCCCACCCAGACCCTCCCCTGGACTTTTTGGTGATGCGTTCGAGTACGCATCTTGAGGGGGGGTTATGTCACGTTCCTGACCTGTTTTCTGTTTAGTTTTGTGTGTTAGTTGGTCAGGCGTGAGTTTGGGTGGGCATTCTATGTTGTCTGTTTCTATGTTGGTTTTGGGTTGCCTGGTATGGCTCTCAATTAGAGGCAGGTGTTTGACGTTTCTCTGATTGAGAGTCATATTTAGGTAGGCTGTTCACAATGTTTGTTTGTGGGGTGGTTGTCTTCCGTGTCTGTGTCTGTACACCACGCGGGACTGTTTTCGGTTTGTTTTTCCTCGTTCATTTGTGTAGCTATGTTTCCTATTCGTGCGTTCTTCTTGTTTTATGTAAGTTCGTCGTCTAGGTCTGTCTACTTTCGTTTTGTTATTTTGTTAGTTTATTCAAGTATAGTTTGTTTCGTTGTCTTGTAAATAAAATTCATCATGTATTCACAACCCGCTGCGCCTTGGTTCGATCACTACTCCTCCTCTTCTTATATAGAGAGAGAGGAACGCCGTTACACTTTGTCCAGTTCGAGGTGAGAAATCGCTGTTCTGATATCCAGAAGCTCTTTCGTTCATGACAGACAGTGGTATAAATATTATGTACAAAATAAGTTACAAACAATGCAAAAAAACACACAAAATAACACAATTGGTTAGGAGCCTGTAAAACGGCAGCCATCTCCTCTGGCGCACTTCAGTATCAAAAATATGCAAAAATAGAGAAAATCAGAAAGGGGGCAAATACTTTTTCACAACAATGTATAGTATAATATGGTATATAATTCCGTAATATCTTGGCCCCCCACGGGCCTGGGCCCAGGGGTTTCAGCCCTGGAAAACCCATACATTAGTCCGGCCATGTATATATGCTCATGTGTACACTTACAGTACATACAGTATGTGTGTGTACTTATTCCATTGTGTGTGTGTTTGTTTTCAGGAATCACATTTCTGCTTCTGTGTTTGTACATAAAAACTTGGATTGATTTATAGCTGTGTCACTGGAGGAAACCTATAACCAATAGTCCTCTGACCTACTAAACACAGCACACAGTAAATAACTCATTGGAAAGCTACACCCATCTTTTAGGTAAGTCTCTGACTCGACCCAGCCTGAGAAAATAAAAGGTCAGCTATAAAAACTGAGAGGGTTAACCCAGCGAGAGACCAATTGATTGAGGGTTAACCTCAGGCTCAAGCTGCAGTCTACACTCCTTGTGGTTTACATTAGCAATCAATGGTCGCAAGTGTAGTTTGCAGTTGAAACAAACCAAGTTCCGCTACCACATTTTTATAACCGCTGCAAGTTGCTGCTGAAGTTTTCCTCCCTCCCAGAGTCTTGTTTTAAGTTTAGAGAGTTAGAGGGAGGAACGGGGGGGGGGGGCTCCTAAACTCTCCAATTCACCATGAATGGGTAGGAAGTTTGTCAGTGTGTGTTTGTGTGTTTGTGTTTGTGTGTGTTCGTGTTCATGTGTGTGTGTGGATTCTCTGCAATGACAATGTCCCGCTCCATGCTCCTATTCATCGCGATGTAACAGCGATATAACGGTAATTACGGTGTCCAGCGTGGGCCAAATCAACGCTGCGTTTGATCTCTCCTCCAGGTGCTTGGAAGAACTGTGACCTCTAACTCTATAGACTGAGAAGAGGTGACGGGGATGGGTAGGGGGTGTAGGGGTGTCAGAGGGGGGCGGAGTTGGGGAGGCTAGACTTTCTGGGTATATGTTAGAAATGGGTGGGACTGAAGGGGATAAGAGATTGGGGGTTTGGGGCAAGTCCTTCTAGGTGGGTATGAATGGACAAGGAGAAGGGTCGCACTAATTATATCAAACTCCACTGCATACAATCTACTTCCGCCCATTCTAATACCTCTACCCCTGCCCCTCTCTATCCATCCCTCCCTCCACCCCTCCATCCACACCTCCGCTTACCCCTCAGCCCCCAAATCTGTCCACTCATTCATTTGCCCAGGCATCAGTGCAGCTGTGTACAATACAAATCCCTATGGACAAGGCCTGCAGGTGGGAGGGGGGTGGAGGGTTGCATATTTGGGTGGACAGGGTAGGGGGGATTTGGGAAAGAGGTAGGAAGAGTAAGGTGGGAGGACTATTGTTTCACCAGAAAAACTCTCCATGTTGTGTCGCTTCAGCAGTGTTAATTCCTCCCAATTTCTCCACATCCTAACGAGCATATCCATTCAATCAATTGAGTTTAGGGGAATCAATGTGTGGAAGGTGTAGAAGGTGGGACAGAGCTCAGTGGAAATCGGATTAATGAATCAGAGAGGGGGGGACACGGCAAGATACTCCTTTTTCAACCCCCCCCCGTCATTATCTGTTAGACCGGCCTGTGGAGAGGAGAGGAGAGAGCACTCCAATGGAGAGAAGGGGGGAAGGGAGGTTATGGGGGTGTAGCGGGTGGCCTGCCATATCGTAGTTTCTAAAAAGGGTATTCAAACATCAGCTTAAAGTTGTATGTAAGGGAATAAGACAAGTGTTATTGTGCCGCTGCGTTATGAATTATACATGCAGCCCATGTATCAACCTAGAGCGTCAATGGCATGCCGGGCACTCAGTCGCAGGGCTTAGTGTGTGTGAAACCAAGCAAACATTTTAAAATATAACTTGTGCCAGTAGAAGCACGGCTTGAATAAAGGTTGAATAACTGTAAAGCAGGAAGGGAAAGGATAGCCTTTAAAGTGTGAGAAGTGCTTACCAATAAAAACTTCCAAACGGACTAATTTGAGGTAGAAAGTAGTTGGAGCACTCAACAAAAAAAAGTAGAGATTGATTTATTTAACTAAAATAGTGCTGTATCTCCTTTTGGAAGTTTTTCTTGGTAAGCCCTTCTCAATATGTCTGTCATTGTTGTTGCGCACCCCTCCTTTACCTTTCTTTGCTGAAGCGCAGAGGCACACCTCAACACTGACCGCCTTTGAAGTGTTTACATTCTGAAAGAGAGAAAGATAACTTGAAAGAGAGGGATCTGGTGTTGGCAGGAGGGGAAACCCAGAGTACATCTCAGCAGTCTAAAGTGGTTCCCTTTCAGTGGGTCACCTGGTATAACATACTATGGGGAGTCAATGACCAATCACATTCACCTGAATAAAACTGAAATCACGCCCAATGTGCCAATGGATGCCGAGCCCGCCCTCGGAATCCCCCTCGCCTGAAGAAAGAACGTGTCACGCAATTTACAAACTTTTCAAACGCGAAGACTACGAAAGAGTACTTGTCCCCCTAGATTGAGGGTTTTGGGTCTTGGTATCAGTTTTTGTGTTTGCTAAAAGCTAACTACTTTCTGCTCTGCTTGTGTAGCTAATGTTTCCTTGCATGGGTAAGATTTGTGTTTGCTAAAAACCCACTACTTTCTGATCTGCTTGTATAGCCAGTGCTTCCTTGCTTGAGTAAGATGGCCAGTGGTAAGAGGAAGTTCAAAAAGGCTAACCAGTCGAGTTTGTACCGTGCTCTAGGGAATATGGTTTCAAAATGAAAATTAAAGATACTCAAGTGCTGTCCTGTTTGCCTGGGGTGGAAACAAGCTCAGTAGGCTTTGGCTCAGTTCGTGTGACCATTGTCAATGGCTGGGTTCAACTTCCATTGGGAGTCAGGCTAACTTTTTGAGAAAGATTGGGGCTGCTGGCGAAGGTTCTTCTGGTGAAGTGACCTGGGGAATGATGTTTTCTGAGGCTGGGGGAAAGCAGCAGTGGTGGTCGGAGTTGATAGGGGTGTCATCCAAGCCGAGTGAGGATCATTCCGATTTCTCGTCCAGATTCCGAGGATAATATTATATCCCTGGTTGGCTCTGGAGGATTTTCAGAGAGTGAATCAGATGACATCAAATCAAATTTTATTTGTTGTCACGTTCGTTTAGAGATGGATTGGACCAAGGTGCAGCGTGGTAGGCGTACATCTTTCTTTTATTTAAATGACACCGAAAAAACAACAAATACAAAATGAACGTAAAGCTACATGCAGTGCAGAAAGCAACTACACACAAACATAGTCAAGATCCCACAAATACAATGGGGAAATGGCTACCTAAATATGATCCCCAATCAGAGACAACAATAAACAGCTGCCTCTGATTGGGAACCATATCAGGCCAACGTAGATATTTAATTCCCCTAGATAACCCACCCTTAATCACACCCCGACCTAACCAACATAGAGAATAAACAGCTCTCTATGGTCAGGGCGTGACATTTGTCACATAAACGTGTTTAGCAGATTTATTTTTTAATTCTTATTATTTTTATACATACATTTACATATACATTTTACATACATGATACTTTTATATAAAGCAGTCTCATAACAATAATACATTACCAAACATAAGCTCTTTAATCTCACCCCTCAGCCACTCTCAGCCCATCCCACCTATCACCATAGACCACCCTCGGTTGGTTTCCATGTGCCATATATTTATCAATTGTGCTGTGATGTTTTACAAAATGTTTGAACCTTTCTAATCGTATTTTATCCAGAGATTGTGAGCTAAAGATTACAACCTTTCCTATGAGTATTATTATATTATTTATTGACTGACTATGGCTTTCCAAATCGCCCAACACTGCTTTTTGTGAGGTTAATTTTAATGTGGTGATTTTTTTGCTATTCCTGAACCTGTGACCAGAAACAAGCTACATAGGGGCAATACCAGAATAAATTATCTATTGATTCTGTCTGGCAAAATCTACAGAGCTCAGATTGTTGTATGCCCCATACAGTAGGTAGTCCTCTGGTCCAGATGGGATAGGGCAGTGTGCAGTGTGATGGCAATTGCATCGTCTGTGGACCTATTGGGGCAGTAAGCAAATTGAAGTGGGTCTAGGGTGACAGGTGGGTCTAGGGTGACAGGCCCCGTGAGTGCTACGGGGCAATAGCCAATTAGTTCAGTTACCTTTGCATTCTTGGGTACAGGAACATGGAGGCCATCTTGAAGCATTTGAGGACAGCAGACTGGGATAGGGAGAGATTGAATATGTTCCTAAACACGCCAGCCAGCTGGTCTGCGCATGCTGTGAGGACGTGGCTAGGGATACCATCTGGGCCGGCAGCCTTGCCAGGGTTAACACGTTTAAATGTCTTACTCACGTCGGTCATGGAGAAGGAGAGCCCACAGTCCTTGGGAGCGGGCCACGTCAGTGGCACTGTGCTATCCTCAAAGTGGGAAAAGAACGTGTTAATCTTGTCCGGAAGCAAGACGTCGGTCTCCGCGACTTGGCTGGTTTTCCTTTTGTAGTCGGTGATTGTCTGTAGACCATGCCACATACGTCTCATGTCTTAGCCGTTGAATTGCGACTCCACTTTGTCTCTATACTGACGTTTTGCCTGTTTGATTGCCTTGCGGAGGAAATGACTACTCTGTATCTATTCTTCCATATTCCCAGTCAACTTGCCATGTTTAAATACGGTGGTTCGCGTTTTCAGTTTTGCGCGAATGCTGCCATCTATCCATGGTTTCTGGTTCGGGTAGGTTTTAATAGTCACAGTGGGAACAACATCTCATATACACTTCCTGATAAACTACTGTTTAAGTGATTACGTCGATATTGTTCTTGGAAGCCACCAGGAATTTATCCCAGTCCGCGTTATCAAAACAATCTTGAAGTGTGGATTCCGATTGGTCAGACCAGGGTTGAACAGTCCTTAGCACTGGTACTTCCTGTTTGAGTTTCTGCCTATAGGAAGCGAGGAGAAAAATGGAGTGTTGGTCAGATTTGCCGAAAGGAGGGCAGGGGATGGCCTTGCATGTATCCTGGAAGTGGGAGTAACAGTGGTCTACAGTTTTAGCAGTGCGAGTACTACAGTAAATATGCTGATAGAATTTATGCAGCCTTTTCCTCAAATTGTCTTTCTTAAAATCCCCAGCTACAATAAATGCAGCCTCAGGATATATGGTTTCCAGTTTGCATAAAGTCCAGTGAAGTTCCTTGAGGTCCTTCGTGGTATCGGCTTGAGGGGGTATGTACACTGCCGTGACTATAGTAAATAAATTATCTTGGGAGATAATACGGTCGGCATTTGATTGTGAGGTATTCTAGGTCAGGTGAACAAAAGGACTTGAGTTCCTGTATGTTATCACAATTACACTGTGAGTCGATAATCATGAAACATACACCCCTGCCCTTCTTCTTCCCGGCGCAATGAACTGAGAATCCAGATGGCTGGACCGACTCTGACAGTATATCCCGAGAAAGCCATGTTTCTGTTACAATTCCTGTTGTCTCTCTGGAAAAGAACTCTTGCCTTGATCTCGTCAACTTTGTTATCCAGGGACTGAACATTAGCAAGTAATATACTCGGAAACGGTGGGTGGTGTGCGCACCTCCTAACTCGGACTAGTAGACAGCTCCGAGTACCTCTTTTCCACCACCGTTGTTTTGAGTCGGCCTCTGGAATCAGTTAAATTGCCCTGGGTGGTGTGAACAACGGATCCACTTTGGGAAAGTCATATTCCTGGTTGTAATGCTGGTAGTACTGGTGAGTTACTGCCGCTCTGATATCCAATGGTTCTACCCAGCTGTATGTAATAACACATAACATTTTCTGGGCAACAATGTAAGAAATAATACATTGTATTATAATACTGTAAACTTTCCTAAGAACTAGAAGCAAGGCAGCCCTCTCTGACAGCACCATCTTGAGAGACCGGGGCAGGCTAAAGCCCCGGCTTTGGATTTGGCGGGGTAAAGTGAACCATTGGTGGGTAACCTCTAAAAGTCTTTTGGGGGGGAGAGAATTGTTTTAAGATGGTCACACAGCTCATTTAGCTATTTGATTTAGAATTTTAGGACACCTATAAGTATCAAAAGAAAATATAAAAAAATATTGAATTTGGCCTTTACTACTATACACCATAGAAATGAATTGAATATGTAATTTTTAAATGGCAAAAGATGCCGTCAAATATGTTATCATAAGGAATAAGATTTTGAAGTGTCTGGCCTGTATGTAGGAAATATAAGAAAGCTTTTTGTTTGTATGGGTTACCTTCAGACGAGTGCCGTGACACTTGTTGGGGTCGTAGAGCAAAATGGACGCTTCAGCCTTTTTCGTGAGAAGACCGATTTTCAGAATGTCTCATGGTTTAACAAACACCACTGTAACTCGGCCACCTTCCACCTCAGATGCGGAAGGCCGACATAGGCGGATGCAGTGGATTAAGATGCGAAAACTGTGCTAACGCAGATTTATTTTTGCTGCATCTGCCTCGCTGTACTATCCTGGCTGTGGGGAAAGTATGGGAGTGACGCTGATGGCTCAGCGCCACCTCTGGTTGACATTGTCCCAGATTCCTGAGGGGCAGGCAGAAGTATTTATATGAAGCAGTTGGCAGATGTATTTGGATGAGCCAGTTTCACCAACAAGGTTGTTTGGCTCGACTATAGAGTCCTTACAGGCCTATTTCAAGGAGAAACAAAAACAGGACACAGCTCTACAGGTCCTTCTCCCACGAAAATCCTTTGCAGGGGCCGTTCGGCAGTTCCCGAGTGTGAAGGAAAGGGTCCAGGGTAGAGGCAGGTTGCCTCTGGTCAGGGGGCGGTTAAATATTTTGACCATCTTGGTGGTTCTGGGCAACGGCAGACATCTTGGCACAGACTGCGTGCCGGGAAAGAAGTAAACCTTGCGACCCTAGCTGGAGGCCAGGGGATAGGGCGTGTTCCCAGGGCTCTCCTCCCCAAGCATTTACTGTGGTAACAGTGCTCCCAAGTGGCTTGGTCAATGGGGGGGGGGGGGGGGGGGGGGGGTTAGAAAAGGATGGCGCGGGGACTCGGCTTTGTGGTGTGTGGGGGGGGGGGGGGGGGGGGGGGGGGGGGGGGGGGGGGGGGGGGGGGGGGGGGGGGGGGGCAAGTTGCTGGTTATCGAAGTCCCTGAACCACGTGTTTGACGGGTATCAGAACGTCGGTACCACGAAAACACATTTTTTTATACCTAAGGTTTCTCAGCGTTCAGGGGTATCACGAGTGCGGTATTGTCTAGGTGAAGGGCATAAAAAACACAGTTCCTTCCTCAAATTAGGACACACGGTTGCCACGACTGACACGGTTGCATGACAAAAAAAAACGGAATTATCCCTTTCCTCAGGGTGCCATTCTGCCCCTTCAGGAGATAATGTATGGGAGACTGGCAGCGTGATCCATCCAGTGACGGGCATGTGCAGTTTCACCATGGACAATGAGGACGGTGACGAGGGAGTACAGTCTGCAGTTCGCTGTGCGTCCTCCATTTTTTTGTGACGTCGTAACGTCAGTGGTCCCTGAAGTCCAAGCACTAGTCTTGAGAGAGGAGGCTTCCTCACTCCTTCAGAAGCAGGCTATTCTCGTTGTCCCGTGTCAGAAGTGGTCTTCTTAGTTCGTAAGAGCGATGGAATTGTGCATCCCATCCTGGACAAATTCTAAATGCTAAATTTTGACGGCTATTGCAGTCGGTGCATCCCAGCGATTGCTTCACGTCCATATATCTGAAAGATACGTATTTTCATGTGACTATACAGTGAGTATACCAAACATTATGAACACCTTCCTAATATTGAGTTGCACCCAATGTTCCTTCTAAGCTGTGCGCACGCGTACCCCTGAGACTGCCACACAGAAATATCAGCCCTCAGAGAGAAGCATGAGATTGAACATCACTCAACTTTCTAGAACAGTGGTCACCAATCTAACGATAAAACCAATGATAAACCCAAAGATAATGCCATGTGCATCCGATTCAGCTACCCTGCATGCCGGGTAGGTGAACTGTTGTCATTGTGAACCATTTCATGTGCCTTAAGGTACAAACTCTGCCTTCCCAGCGGGCCCAGAGAAATCAAGTGTGCTTTAGGCTTACCGTGACTTTGTCTGCAGTAACGTAGCAGGCATAAAATAAAGCTACAGCAAAGAGATTTCAAAAATTTTAAAACCATGACTAGAGAGAGAATGTCAACAAATACAGCAAATATATGCTGTTTTTACAAGTGAGTTCATGTTTAAGTTCTTACTAAGCACTGCCAACACTTCTGTATTCAACACTTTCATAAGCAGTAAAATGTGCGAATCTTCCTATTTCTACATAGCCACTGTTAAAGCTTTAACTTAAAGTGGGTAGCCTCAGTGTTCACAGTAAACGCGCGCTGGAATTTGCACAGAATTTTCACAACGTTCAAGTTTGCGCTCAGCCAACCTGAAATTTGCTCAGTGCCTAAAAAAATGTGTGGGAACATTGGTTGAACCCCTCCTTTTGGTTCTTAGCCTCAATTCATATGGTATGGACTCTACAAGGTGTCAAAATTGTTCCACAGGGATGCTGGTCTATGTTGACTCCAATGATTCCCACAGTTGTGAAAAGTTGGCTAGATGTCCTTTGGGTGATGGACCATTCTTGAACAAGAGAAACTGTTGAGCGTGAAAACCCCAGCAGCGTTGCAGTTCTTGATACAAACCAGTGTGCCTGGCACTTACTACCATACCCCGTTCAAAGGCACTTCAATCTTTTGTCTTGCCCATTCACCCTCTGAATGACACACATACACAATCCATGTCTCAATTGTCTCAAGGCTTTAAAATCCTTCTATAACCTGTCTCCTCCCCTTCATCTACACTGATTGAAGAGTGTTCCAACAGAAGAGTGTCGCATTCCGGCTCTGTCTGGCATGGCTTCAGCTGCGGGCCTTTTTCCTCATGCCTTCAGTTATTTGGTCTGCTGGCCTCTATGATAGCTGTAGTGCCTCTGGGACTTCTGTTGATGCATCTGTTTAAGCGCTGGGTAATTGCTATGAGTCTGGGTGCATCTCACCTCTGCCATCGGTAGAGCGTTGGAGGGACCCACGACTGCTGTTGCAGGGGGTTGTTATGGGCCTGGTAGTATCCCGCAGGGTGGTCACAATAGACGCATCCTTACTGGGGTGGGGAGTGCTGTGTGTGGGCTACATGGAAAGAGGGATTTGGTCAGCAGTGCAAAGGGCACTGCATTTTAATTACAGAGAGCTACTGACTGTTTTGTAGCGCTGAGGCTTTCCTCACGATGTTGGAGGGCCAGCATGTGTTGGTAAGGTTCGACAACAGGACAGCAGTGGCTTACATCAACAGGCAGGGGGCCAGGCACACGGAAGAGTTTGGCACCCATGACCGCAGATATGGGATCTGTGGGTTTGGCCCCTGAAATGCTGAATTTGACGGCAAGGAGTTGATCCTGAGAGGGTGTGGCATACACATTTTTTTTACCTTTATCTAACAAGTCAAGTCGGTTAAGAACAAATTCTTATTTTCAATGACGGCCTAGGAACAGTGGGTTAACTGCCTTGTTCAGGGGCAGAACAACAGATATTTACCTTGTCAGCTCAGGGATTCGCTCTTGCAACCTTTCAGTTACTAGTCCAACACTCTAACCACTAGGCAACCCTGCTGCCCCAATAAGTGGCACACGTTTGAGGGTTTGTGTCAGGTTAAAGGCACAGTCAACTTAATGTATGTAAACTTCTGACCCACTAGAATTGTGATAAAGTGAAATAATCTGTCTGTAAACAATTGTAAACGACTTGCCAAAACTATAGATTATTATCAAGACATTTGTGGAGTGGTTGAAAAAMGAGTTTTAATGACTCCAACCTAAGTTTATGGAAACTTCGACTTCTACTGTACCTGCTTTAGCGATACTAAACATTTGTGCCATTTTGTGTGTTTTTTTTTTCACTGATCTAAACTTTTTTTGTACATAATCTTTCCGCCATCATTTCCTTTGACCGAAAAGAGCTTCTGGAATCAAACGGTGATCACTAACCTCGGTGGCAATGGACATACTGCTCATTTCGGACCAGGCCCAAATCCAGACACTGAAAAAAGTAAGAGATGGTGTTATAAACCGCCTCTACCCTCCGTTCTATTAGCGAACATGTAATCACTGGAGAATAAACTGGACAAGCTCCGTTCGAGACAATCCTATTAATGTGATCTGAAGAACTGCAATATCCTATCGTTCTCTGAGTCGTAGCGGAACAAGGACATCGATAATATAAATCTAGCTGTTTTTTCTATATATCGGCAGGACAGAACGGCAGCTTCGGGTAAACTCAAGGGGGGTGGTGTTTGTCTCTTTGTTAACAACAGCTGGTGCGCAATCTCTAATATTAAAGACGTCTCAAGGTTTTGCTCGCCTGATTTAGAATACCTCATGATAAGCTGTATACCATAACTTTCTTGATAAATAGCTTCATCTATATTTTTCATAGCTGTCTATTTACCACCACAAACCAATACTGGTACTAAGATGGCATTCAATGACCCGTATAGGGCGATAAGCAAACAAGAAAATGCTTACCCAGAGGTGGCACTCCTAGCAGAGGAACCTCCCGCACCTCAGACTCCTGGAGCGGACCAACCACCACCGGCCTGAGAGACACATGGAACGAGGGGTTAATACGGTAATCGGGGGAAGCTGTAACCTGTAGCATACCTCGTTCAGTCTCCTCAGGACTTTGAATGGCCCCACAAACCGCAGACCCAGTTTCCGGCAGGGCAGGCAGAGGGGCAGGTTTCAGGTCGAGACCCAGACCCGGTGCGAATACCGGGGCCTCACTGCGGTGAGGGTCTGCGCCGGATTTCTGGCGCAGCACGGCCCGCTGAAGGTGAACATGAGCGGCGTCCCATGTCTCCTCCGCGTACCTGAACCAGTCATTCACCGCAGGAGCTTCGATCTGGCTCTGATGCGAAGGCGCCAGAACCGGCTGGTACCCCAGTAGGCACTGGAAGGGGGAGAGGTTAGTGGAGGAGTGGCGGAGCGAGTTCTGGGCCATCTCTGCCCAGGGCACGAACGCCGCCCACTCCCCAGGCCGGTCCTGGCAATAAGACCTCAGAAACCTACCCACATCCTGGTTCACTCTCTCCACCTGCCCGTTACTCTCGGGATGAAAACCCGAGGTTAGGCTGACCGAGACCCCCAGACGTTCCAGGAACGCCCTCCAGACCCTCGATGTGAACTGGGGACCCCGATCAGACACTATGTCCTCGGGCACCACGTTGTGCCGGAAGACGTGTGTAAACAAGGRCTCCGCAGTCTGAGGGGAGACCGGGTAAAGGGAGGAGACGACAGGACTTAGAAAAACGATCCACAATGACCAGGATCGTGGTGTTACTCTGTGAGGGTGGAAGAACGGTCAGGAAATCTACCGACAGGTGCGACCACGGCCGTTGTGGAACGGGTAAGGGTTGTAACTTACCTCTGSGCAGGTGCCTAGGAGCCTTGCACTGGGCGCACACCGAGCAGGAGGAAACATAAACCCTCACGTCCTTAGCCAAAGTGGGCCACCAGTACTTCCCACTAAGACCGTGCACCGTCCGACTGATACCAGGATGGCCAGAGGAGGGTGACGTGTGGGCCCAATAGATCAGCTGGTCGCCGACAGCAGACTGAATGTACAGACGCCCAGCTGGACACTGGAGGGGAGCGGGCTCTGTACTTAACGCCTGCTCAATGTCCGCGTCCAGATCCCACACGACCGGCGCTACCAGGCAGGAGGCCGGGAGTATGGGAGTATGATCCATGAGCCGCTCCTCTGTGTCATACACCCGGGACAGTGCATCTGCCTTCACATTTTGGGAACATAGTCTGTAGGACAGGGTAAACACAAAACGGGTAAAAAACATGGCCCACCTTACCTGACGAGGATTCAGTCTCCTCGCTGCCCGGATGTACTCCAGGTTGCGGTGGTCAGTGCAGATGAGAAAAGGGTGTTTAGCCCCCTCAAGCCAATGTCTCCATGCCTTCAAGGCTTTCACCACAGGCAACAACTCCCGGTCCCCCACATCATAGTTCCGCTTCGCCGGGCTGAGCTTCTTCGAGGAGAGAGCACAGGGTGGAGCTTCGGTGGCGTACCCGAGCGCTGAGAGAGCACGGCTCCTATCCCAGCCTCGGACGCGTCCACCTCCACTATGAACGCCAAAGAAGGATCCGGATGGGCCAGCACGGGAGCTGAGGTAAACAGAGCCCTTAGGTGACCAAAATCCCTGTCCATCTCAGCCGACCACTGCAAACGTACAGGACCCCCCTTCAGCAGTGAGGTAATGGGAGCCGCCACCATGCCAAAACCCTGGATAAACCTCAGGTAGTAATTGGCAAACCTTAAAAACCGCTGCACGTCCTTTACCATGATGGGAGTCGGCCAATTACGTGCGGCTGAAATGCGGTCACTCTCCATCTCCACCCCTGAGGTGGAAATGCGGTACCCTAGGAAGGAGACGGCCTGCTGGAAGAACAGGCATTTCTCAGCCTTGGCGTACAGGTCATGCTCCAACAATCGTCCAAGGACCCTGCGCACCAGGGACACATGCTCGGCGCGTGTAGCGGAGATTATCAGAATGTCATCAATATACAGTGCAGTGCAGGTCCCTGAAAATATCGTCTACAAAGGCTTGGAAAACTAATGGAGCATTCATCAACCGGTACGGCATGACGAGGTACTCATAATGTTCTGAGGTGGTACTGAACGCCGTCTTCCACTCGTCTCCCTCCCGGATACGCACCAGGTTGTATGCGCTCCTGACATCTAGTTTCGTGAAGAAGCGCTCCCAGTGCATTGACTCAATCGCCATGGCGATGAGAAGTAGCGGGTAACTGTACCTCACCGTGATTTGATTTAGACCTCGATAGTCAATACACTGGCGCAGACCTCCCTCCTTCTTCTTCACAAAAAAGAAACTAGAGGAAGCGGGTGAAGTGGAGGACCGAATGTACCCCTGACGCAGGGATTTGGATACATATGTCTCCATAGCCGCCGTCTCCGCTTGTGACAGGGGATACACGTGACTCCTGGGAAGTGCGGCGTCTAACAGGAGATTTATCGCACAATCCCCCTGTCGATGGGGTGGTAATTGAGTCGCCTTCTTCTTACAGAAGGTGAGAGCCAAATCGGCATATCCAAATCAGCCCGTATAGAGTGAGGATGGGCGACAAGAAGGTAGATGCGGTCAGATCATGGCCAGTCCCAACCACCATAAAGGGGTTACAATGATTTTGGGATTTTGCCAACTTCTACCGCCGTTTCATCAGGAACTTCAGCTCCTTCGCAGCTCCTCTCACCTCTCTCCTTAAGTGTGGTCCACGTAGGTTGGTGGTGATGAGGCCTTCTGTCTACTCAAGGGACATTTCACCTCCACCCCATTGCTCAAACATCCAGATCCCACGATCTCGTTTGTGGTGGAGGTGGACAATTCAGTGGTGGACGTGGGGGCAGTTACATCTCAACGACAGGGTAACCCAGAGAAATTGTATCCGTGTGCATATTACTCTAAGAAACTGTCCCTTGCAGAGAGGAATTATGGCGTCGGTGATTGTGAGCTCCTGGCGGTGAAGTTGGCATTAGAGGAGTGGAGACACTGACTGGAGGGAGCCAAGGAACCATTTGTCATCGGAACCTGGAGTACATACAGACAGCGAGGAGGCTGAATCCAAGCAAGGTGGGCCCTTTTCTTTAAGAGGTTTGACTTCACGCTGACCTATCACACAGGTTCAAAGAACACCAAGGCCCATTCCCTGTTCCGACTCTACGATTAGGGAGTGGGTCCTGTCCAGAATGCACTTATCATCCCATCCTCCCGAGTCGTGGCCCCTGTGGTCTGGGACATAAATGTGGACATTTGCCAGGCTCTGGAGATGGAGCCCACACCCACTAACTGTCCTCCCAAGCACATCTACGTTCCTACGGTGATAAGGGACCAGCTACTGACCTGGGCACAGACAGCTGTCATCGCTGGAAATCCAGGTGTTCTTGCACTACCCAATCCATCTCTGAGAAATACTGTTGGCCTACCTTGGAACAGGATGACACGCGCTACATCAACTCCTGTTCTGTATGTGCCCAAACCAAATCCTCCCAGGAACGCTCTAGTAGGGGAACTCCTTCCCCTTCCCATGCCTCAGCATCCCTGGTCCCATCTATCCATTGACTTTGTTATGAACTCCCCTCCTCTGATGGTTTTACCACCATTTTGGTGGTTGTGGATAGATTTTCAAAATCCTGTCATTTTAATCCCTCTGTCTGGTCTCCATACTGCTCTCCAGGCACCATTCCAGCAGGTCTTCCGGCATTATGGCCTTCCGGAGGACGTCGCCTCCAACCGTGGCCCCCAATTCACATCACGGGTATGGAGAGCCTTTACGGAGAAACTCCGTGGAGCCCGGTCCAGACCAAAGCTCCTGTGGTTGAGTGGTTCCAGCACGCAGAAGAAGTGTGGAGCAATGCTCACGTGAGACTCCAGCGAGCCGTCTACCGTCAAAAGGAGCAGGCAGACCGCCACCGCTGTGCGACCCTGTGTTCCACCCTGGGGATCGTGTCTGGCTTTCTACCAGGAACCTCCCACTCCTCCCACCCTGCAAGAAGCTGAGCCCCCGATTTGTGGGTCCGTTCAAGGTTCTCCGGAGGGACAACGAGGTGACATATAGGTTACAGCTTCCCAGTGACGACCGTATCTCACCTTCTTTTCAAGTCTCCCTTCTCAGGCCGGTGGTTCATGGTCCCCTAGCTGATGCTGTACACCACGACACCCCTCCACCCCCCCGGACATCAAGGAAAGTCCAGTCTATGCCGTCACATCCCAACTGGACTCCCGACGTCGTGAGGGTCGGATCCAGTACCTGGTGGACTGGGAGGGGTATGGCCCAGAGGTATACTAACCACCGGTTCTGGGATCCATCATTACGCACACCTGGCTTCAATCTTTACGAGCACCTGCACTTCATCACGAGGCACACCTGGACTCCATTACCTCACTTATAACCTTCCCTATATCTGGCACTCCCTTAGGTTCCTTCCCCAGTCAGTGTTGATCCTGTGTTTATGCAAAGACGCTATTGTTATGTTGTCTCGTTCCATGTTTGTTGTTTTATTAAACGTTTCACCTGCACCTGCTTCTCGATTCACAGCATCTTCGTTACAGCGGTGGAGTGTGTGGGCGGATGGTTCAATTGGTATATGTTTAGAGTGCAAGAGATCTCTCAGATTCATTGCAGTGGGACAAAAAGCGAGATCTCGAGCCACAGGTGTGCGTCTGTCCACACAGACACACACACACACACAATTCAATGCCTGAAGAATCATTAAGCGATTGCGTTACCTATCAACAGGTGATGTCCGTCTCCCGCCGCTTCACTCCCTTTTATACTCATTCGTCTCATGATTTACAAGCTATTATTCTATTCTTCTCTCCAAACTTGTGCTGTTCTATTGAAGCCAAACTGTCCCGAGCCTATTGTACCTGCACACACACACACACACACACACACACACACACACACACACACACACAGAGACACACTCCCCTTCCAAAAACAAGCGCACACACTCCGAGCATATTGTACCATTTCATCTTTCAAGTCTTAAGTCTTAGATGAGATGACACAGAGAGTGCTTGGTTAGGGAAGCTTTTCTTTAACAGGGCCGGCAACGGAGGATCGTGTTTCTGACATGTCTTTTATAGAATGGAGTCTGGCTGGACTGGTGTTTTGGGGGGGATAGAGTTTCTTGAAATCTTGCACAGCCACATCACCTGCTGATTGAATAACGTTGGGGGTGATGATGATTATCCGAGCGGAAAGGATTTATTTTCTTTATTTTTGTTTGTGTGTACTTTGAATAAGGCAGTAACCCTGTTAAAATTAAGAGTTATTAAAACAAATAACTCTGAATAATACAGAAAGCATTCAGCAGACCTGAATCGGGACCTACAGCATAATTGACACACACCTAAGAATGAACTGACTGAGTGACGGAGATTTATGCACCCCTCACCCAGAGCCGGATTACCGAATGGGCAAGCAGGGCCCCCAGATCGCATATGACAGCAAAATGTGTAGAATAGCAGGAAATTAGCTTTAAAACTGCAACATTTTCTCTGTCTCATGGCAAAATGTGAACAAAAGCATGAGATGAGATATAAAACAGCAAAATAAATATCTGCCCCATGGCAAAAATACTAGAATTGCAGGAGATTAGCTTTAAAACTGCAATATTTTCTTTTCCCTCTATTTCCTCATGACAAAATCTGTTATTAAACTGCACTTTTTTCTCTCTGCCCCATGGCAAAATGTGTTGAAATGCAGTAAGTTAGCTGATTTTCATATATTTTTATCCTAAAATTGGGGCCCCGGAGGTCGGCCACAAATGTGGTAACGCAGTAGTCCGGCCCTGCCCTCACCAGAAACACATATTCACACACACACACTCATCCATGACTGACTTATTCTATTTTAGTCCCTGGTAGCATCATGTATAAAACATATAAAATCAGCTGTGATCTCCTTATTACCTCCAGTGTAAACATCCATGGTGGTTTACATTGCGCCGCGAGGAAGCCTAGGCAGAAAGCTCCTGTACATTAGTAAAAGTGTTATTGTTTAAAACATTTTTATTTGCATTTTTTGTATCAACTGTTTGTTTTTGAATACTTAACCGTGTTACTGAGCTAAAATATCTTAGCCTACAGCCGCCGGAGCATCAACCAGGTGGGTGCTACACTTTTGGTAGTTGATGACCCAGCCTACCTACAGAGGAGTATATGGCAAGGTGCCCATGAAGAGCCCCTGGTCTGTCTATCGAACTGACACTTTTCCCTCCCTGTACCAACAACGCTCCCTCCGCTACTGCCTTTCTGTACTGCCTCAACACCCTACCAGCTGAAGAAGACCATCACAACCCTGCACTTGTTTAGTTTTTTTGTTTAGAACATCTTTCAGATTATCTTTGTAATGAAAAGCGCTATATTATTATTTTTATTATTATGTTTCTCCGTGTGTGTTTGTTTCTTCATACCCTAATTTTGAGTTTTGCTTAGCTTCGCCTGAGACTCGTCCATTACCGGCCTGTCGTGTCTCTCTGATGGATCAGTGACTTTCAAACTGAACCTTCCTTGCCTCCTCGTCCTCCTCCTCCTCATTTCCTCATCTCCCTCAGCCACCATCGCTTATGTGAATCTCTCTTCTTCGACAGCTGTTGAGTCAGACAAAGCTTTTGTGTGGAATGTAAGTCACTGTACACTGCTAATAATAATCAAATCAGATCAAATGTATTTATATAGCCCTTCTTACATCAGCTGATATCTCAAAGTGCTGTACAGAAACCCATCCTAAAACCCCAAACAGCAAGCAATTCAGGTGTAGAAGCACGGTGGCTAGGAAAAACTCCCTAGAAAGGCCAAACCTAAGAAGAAACCTAGAGTGGAACCAGGCTATGAGGGGTGGCAAGTCCTCGTCTGGCTGTGCTGGGTGGAGATTATAACAGAACATGGCCAAGACATTCAAATGTTCATAAATGACCAGAATGGTCAACTAATAATAATCACAGTAGTTGTCGAGGGTGCAACAAGTCAGCACCTCAGGAGTAAGTGTCAGTTGGCTTTTCATAGCTGTGGGGTTTTATAAAGGTTTTTTGAACTTACGCAACCCTAACATAGCCGATCATTGAGAGTATCTCTACCGCTCCTGCTGTCTCTAGAGCGTTGAAAACAGCAGGTCTGGGACAGGTAGCACGTCCGGTGAACAGGTCAGGGTTCCATAGCTGCAGGCAGAACAGTTGAAGCTGGAGCACCAGCACGACCAGGTGGACTGGAGACAGCAAGGAGTCATCATGCCAGATAGTCCTGAGGCATGGTCCTAGGTCTCAGGTCCTCCGAGAGAGAGAGAGAAAGAAAGAGAGAATTAGAGAGAGCATACTTAAATTCACACAGGGCCAAACAGGCAGGATATAACCCCACCCACTTTACCAAAGCACAGCCTCCACATCACTACAGGGATATCTTCAACCACCAACTTACCATCCTGAGACAAGGCCGAGTATAGCCCACAAAGATCTCCGCCACGGCACAATCCAAGGGGGCGTGCCAACCCAGACAGGAAGACCACGTCAGTGACTCAACCCACTCAAGTGACGCACCCCTCCCAGGGACGGCATGGAAGAGCACCGGTAAGCCAGTGACTCAGCACCTGTAATAGGGTTAGAGGCAGAGAATCCCAGTGGAGAGAGGGGAACTGGCCAGTCAGAGACCGCAAGGGCGGTTCGTTGCTCCAGAGCCTTTCCATTCACCTTCACACTCCTGGGCAAGACTACACTCAATCATAGGACCCACTGAAGAGATGAGTCTTCAGGAAAAACTTAAAGGTTGAGACTGAGTCTGCGTCTCTCACATGGGTAGGCAGACCATTCCATAAAAATGGAGCTCTATAGGAGAAAGCCCTGCCTCCAGCTGTTTGCTTAGAAATTCTAGGGACAATTTGGAGGCCTGTGTCTTGTGACCGTAGCGTACGTGTAGGTATGTACGGCAGGACCAAATCTTAAAGATAGGTAGGAGCAAGCCCATGTAATGCTTTGTAGGTTAGCAGTACAACCTTGAAATCACCCCTTGCCTTAACAGGAAGCCAGTGTAGGTAGGCTAGCACTGGAGTAATATGATCAAATTTTGGGGTTCTAGTCAGGATTCTAGCAGCCGTATTTAGCACGAACTGAAGTTTATTTAGTGCTTTATCCGGGTAGCCGGAAAGTAGAGCTGTCACGCCCTGACCATAGAGAGCTTGTTATTCTCTATGTTGGTTAGGTCGGGGTGTGACTAGGGTGGGTCATCTAGGGGTTTATATGTCTATGTTGGCCTGTTATGGTTCCCAATCAGAGGCAGCTGTTTATCGTTGTCTCTGATTGGGGATCATATTTAGGCAGCCATTTCCCCTTTGTGTTTCGTGGGATCTTGTCTATGTATAGTTGCCTGTGAGCATTATTTGTAGCTTCACGTTTCGTTTGTTCGTTTTGTTCTTTTGTTCTTTGAAGTTTTCATTTCCAAAATTAAAGGATGGAAACATACCACGCTGCAGCTTGGTCCACTCCTTGTAATGATCGTGACGAGAGCATTGCAGTAGTCTAACCTAGAAGTAACAAAAGCATGGATTAATTTTTCTGCATCATTTTTGGACAGACATTTCTGATTTTTGCAATGTTACATAGATGGAAAAAAGCTGTCCTTGAAACAGTCTTAATAAGTTTGTCAAAAGAGAGATCATGGTCCAGAGTAACGCCGAGGTCCTTCACAGTTTTATTTGAGACGACTGTACAACCATCAAGATTAATTGTCAGATTCAACAGAAGATCTCTTTGTTTCTTGGGACCTAGAACAAGCATCTCTGTTTCGTCCGAGTTTAAAAGTAAAACATTTGCCACCATACACTTCCTTATGTCTGAAACACAGGCTTCCAGGGAGGGCAATTTTAGGGATTCACCATGTTTCATTGAAATGTACAGCTGTGTGTCATCCGCATAGCAGTGAAAGTATGTAACATTATGTTTTCGAATGACATCCCCAAGAGGTAAAATATATAGTGAAAACAATAGTGGTCCTAAAACGGAACCTTGAGGAACACCGAAATGTACAGTTGATTTGTCAGAGAGCAAACCATTCACAGAGACAAACTGATATGTTTCCGACAGATACGATCTAAACCAGGCCAGAACTTGTCAGTGTAGACCAATTTGGGTTTCCAATCTCTCCCAGAAGAATGTGGTGATCGATGGTATCAAAAGCAGCACTAAGGTCTAGGAGCATGAGGACAGATGCAGAGCCTCGGTCTGACGCCATTAAAAGGTAATTTACCACCTTCACAAGTGCAGTCTCAGTGCTATGATGGGGTCTAAAACCAGACTGAAACATCGGTGATTTCCCGGCCATCCTCAAGCACTGTTGCACCTACAACACTAATCAAGAGAGTACTATTGGAGTTCCGCCCAAGCAAGGCATTTGATTATAATGATACAAACCTTGCTGGGCGGATTGCGTTAAAGTTTTTTGGACAGCAATCAGCAAGCTTGCTGGATTACACCTAAGGTTAATTGCCATGAAATTACATTGGGGTGATAATTTCTTTGTCTTTCTGCAGGGGTAATGGTATTGAGACATGGCTGCCTTGATTTTAATAAATGGTTGAGTGACTGCATCTCGGGAAGCCTACGGATGGTAACCAGTGCGGACGGCACTAACTCAGTCTAAGCATTGATTTCGGTAATTGGTGGAGTTGTGGGTGCGGATACAATCCACCGGTGCATTGGTCATTGTCAAATACATTTCTAGACCAGACAGGGTATTCAAGTTCCATGATTTGACCCCCCCCCCTCCTCCATCCTTCCCTCACTTTTTGCCAACCTCCTCAAATCCAATACCCTTGAAGTACATTGATTCAAAGTTAGGATGCCAGTAGAATCGTTGAGAACCAGGCTTCCTTGAAACGAGAATCCTGGGAAAGTTCATGGCAGAAAAATAGCTAAATAGGGGCGGAGAACCGGTGTAAATCAGTGACGCCTCGCAACACATCGAACCAATCAAATGCCTTGCTTGGGTGGAACTCCAATAGTACTCTCTTGATTAGTGTTGTAGGTGCAACAGTGCTTGAGGATGGCCGGGAAATCACCGATTTAAAACCCCATCAAAATATGTTGATGCATGACGATTTTGTGAAAAGAGCGTAGGCGGCACGTCCATAAGACTAGGGGAAGCTAAGATTTCCTAAGTAAATTGAATCAAATTGCCAAAGTTATATAGCCTAATTAGCCTACTCTTGTCTATACAGAAAAAAATTGAATCATTCAAAATAGACTTCTAAAGCTTGATTTGTCCACAGGATCATGAGCTTCTTAAAAAAAAGTTGTGACCTTTTTTAAATCTCATTGCCTACAGTCGGAAGGAAAGGCAGCATGCACAGTTTGGCCAGAAAATACCAAATAGATGATTGTTGAATTGTGACTGTGAGTGAAAAGTACAGACGCCCAGCCAGGCATATTGCAACATTTCAAGGGTTGCATGGATAATGAGAATAGCAAAGGTGAAATTAGAACGCCTTGTCTGTTGCTTCTAGTGCTTCCGAATGGAGCAGAGCAGATATTGCCTGTTATTTCTGAGGGATTGGCATATAGCATTTTAATCATGTTAATGAATTTGTAGCCAATTCCCATATGTTCCAAGACAGACCAGAGATATGACCATTCTAGTCTATCAAAATGTTTTTCTGCATCAAGAGGTAATACATCATTTTTGTCACTGGCCTACATAAAATGTATTAAATTTAGATTTTTGTTGGTCACTGGCCTACACACAATACCCCAAAACCTACTCACAATACCCCATAATGTCAAAGTTAAATAATGTTTTTCAAAATTTTTACTAATTAATTACAAATGAGAAGCTGAAATGTCTTGAGTCAATAAGTATTCAACCCCTGCAGTATGTTATGGCAAGCCGAAATAAATTGTGCACAACAAGTCACATAATAAGTTGCATAGACCTAACTCTGTGTGCAATAATAGTGTTTAACAAGACTACTTCATCTCTGTACCCGACACATACAATTATCTGTAACGTCCCGCAGTCAAGCAGTGAATTCAAACACATATTATAGAGTTCGTTGGCTGTGATAGAAGAAAACTGAAGATGGATCAACAATATTGTAGTTATTCCACAATACTAACCTGCTTGACAGAGTGAAAAGAAGGAAGGCTGTACAGAAGAAAAATATTCCAAAACATGCATCCTGTTGGTTAAAAGGCAAAAGAAATGAGGCAAAGAAATTAACTTCATGTCCTGAACACATCACGGAGTACCACTCCTCATATTTTAAAGCATTGTGGTGGCTGGATCATGTTATGGATATGATTGTCATCGGCAAGGGCTAGAGCATTTTTCTATGATAAAAATGAACAGAATAGAGCTAAGTTCAGGGAAAATTCAGTTTCAATCTGCTTTCCAAAAGACACTGGGAGACAAAGTACCTTTCAGCAGGATAGTAACATAAAATACATGGCCAAATATACCCTGAAGTTGCTGACCAAGACGACACTGAATGTCCCTGAGTGGCCTAATTACAGTTTTGACTTAAATCTGTGGATATACTTGAAAATGACTGTCTAGCAATGATCATCAACCAACTTCACCGTGCTTGGAGAACTTTTAAAAGAACTAGATGGTAATTGTACGTGAAGTAAAATTGGTGTGACTTGCTTTAACTCTTTAAAAAGTGGTAGTGGTAGAAGATTTAAAAGTGTTACTTTACTCTTTAAAGCTAAGGAGTTACATATAGTCACAGTTAAATGTAGTAGAAGAATTGGTCTGATTACTTTGATAGACTACTGGGTCTATCAAAGGTTATTTAGGTTATTGTCGTGCTTAAATGTGAATTTGTCTCCCAGTGTCTGTTGGAAAGCAGAATGAAACAGGTTTTCCTCTAGGTATTTTGCCTGTGCTTTGTTCTATTCTGTTTATTTTTATCCTAACAAACACTATAGTCCTTGCAGATGAAAAGCATACCCATAACATGATGCAGCCACCACCATGCTTGAAAATATGAAGAGTGGTACTCAGTTCTATGTTGTGTTGGATTTGCCCGAAACTTAATGCTTTGTGTTCAGGACATAAAGTTAATTTCTTTGCCACATATTTTGCAGTTTTACTTTAGTGCCATATTGTAAACAGGATACATGTTTGGGAATATTTTTATTCTGTACAGGCTTCCTTGTTTTCACTCTGTCATTTATTTTAGCGTTATGGAGTAAATACAATGTCGTTGATCCATCCTCAGTTTTCTCCTATCACAGCCATTAAACTCTGTAACTGTTTTAAAAGTCACCATTGACCTCATAGTGAAATCCCTGAGCGGTTTCCTTCCTCCCCGGCAACTGAGTTATGAAGGACACCTGTATCTTTGTAGTGGCTGGGTGTATTGACACACCATACAAAGTGTAATTAATACCTTCACCATCATCAAAGGGATATTCAATATCTTATTATGTTATTTTACCCATTTACCAATCGGTGCCCTTTTTTGCAAGGGCACCATGCTCACCCAGAGCTCTCTGTTGCCCACATGTTCCTGAGTTTTCCCCGCATTCCCAGCATAAGGCGTTCGTCGATTCAGGTGCAGCTGGGAATTTCATTGACAGATCATTTGCCCATAGATTAGGGATCCCTATTGTTCCAGTGGATATGCCCTTCCCAGTTCACGCCCTAGACAGTCGACCATTAGGGTCCAGGTTGATTAGGGAGGTCACCGCGCCCATGGGCATGGTGATGCAGGAGGGTCATAAGGAGAGAATCAGTCTCTTCCTTATTGATTCTCCTGCATTGCCCGTGGTGCTAGGCCTACCCTGGTTAGTCTGTCATGATCCCACTGTTTCGTGGCAACGGAGAGCTCTCACGGGGTGGTCGCGAGAGTACTCGGGGAGGTGTCTAGGGGTTTCCGTTGGTGCTACTACGGTGGAAAGAACAGATCAGATCTCCACCGTGCACATTCCCCCTGAATATGCCGACTCAATTACCACCCCATCGACAGGGGGATTGTGAAATAAATCTCCTGTTAGACGCTGCACTTCCCAGGAGTCACGTGTATCCCCTGTCACAAGCGGAGACGGCGGCTATGGAGACATATGTATCCAAATCCCTGCGTCAGGGGTACATTCGGTCCTCCACTTCACCCGCTTCCTCTAGTTTCTTTTTTGTGAAGAAGGAGGGAGGTCTGCGCCCGTGTATTGACTATCGAGGTCTAAATCAAATCACGGTGAGGTACAGTTACCTGCTACTTCTCATCGCCATGGCGATTGAGTCAATGCACTGGGCGCGCTTCTTCACGAAACTAGATGTCAAGAGCGCATACAACCTGGTGCGTATCCGGGAGGGAGACGAATGGAAGACGGCGTTCAGTACCACCTCAGGACATTATGAGTACCTCGTCATGCCGTACCGGTTGATGAATGCTCCATTAGTTTTCAAAGCCTTTGTAGACGATATTTTCAGGGACCTGCACTGGCAGGGTGTAGTGGTGTATATTGATGACATTCTGATATTCTCCGCTACACACGCCGAGCATGTGTCCCTGGTGCGCAGGGTCCTTGGACGATTGTTGGAGCATGACCTGTACGTCAAGGCTGAGAAATGCCTGTTCTTCCAGCAGGCCGTCTCCTTCCTAGGGTACCGCATTTCCACCTCAGGGGTGGAGATGGAGAGTGACCGCATTTCAGCCGCACGTAATTGGCCGACTCCCATCATGGTAAAGGACGTGCAGCGGTTTTTAAGGTTTGCCAATTACTACCMGAGGTTTATCCYGGGTTTTGGCATGGTGGCGGCTCCCATTACCTCACTGCTGAAGGGGGGTCCTGTACGTTTGCAGTGGTCGGCTGAGATGGACAGGGATTTTGGTCACCTAAGGGCTCTGTTTACCTCAGCTCCCGTGCTGGCCCATCCAGATCCTTCTTTGGCGTTCATAGTGGAGGTGGACGCGTCCGAGGCTGGGATAGGAGCCGTGCACTCTCAGCGCTCGGGCACGCCACCGAAGCTCCGCCCTGTGCTCTCTCCTCGAAGAAGCTCAGCCCGGCGAAGCGGAACTATGATGTGGGGGACCGGGAGTTGTTGGCTGTGGTGAAAGCCTTGAAGGCATGGAGACATTGGCTTGAGAGGGCTAAACACCCTTTTCTCATCTGCACTGACCACCGCAACCTGGAGTACATCCGGGCAGCGAGGAGACTGAATCCTCGTCAGGCAAGGTGGGCCATGTTTTTTACCCGTTTTGTGTTTACCCTGTCCTACAGACCATGTTCCCAAAATGTGAAGGCAGATGCACTGTCCCGGCTGTATGACACAGAGGAGCGGCTCATGGATCATACTCCCATACTCCCGGCCTCCTGCCTGGTAGCGCCGGTCGTGTGGGATCTGGACGCGGACATTGAGCAGGCGTTAAGTACAGAGCCCGCTCCCCTCCAGTGTCCAGCTGGGCGTCTGTACATTCAGTCTGCTGTCGGCGACCAGCTGATCTATTGGGCCCACACGTCACCCTCCTCTGGCCATCCTGGTATCAGTCGGACGGTGCACGGTCTTAGTGGGAAGTACTGGTGGCCCACTTTGGCTAAGGACGTGAGGGTTTATGTTTCCTCCTGCTCGGTGTGCGCCCAGTGCAAGGCTCCTAGGCACCTGCSCAGAGGTAAGTTACAACCCTTACCCGTTCCACAACGGCCGTGGTCGCACCTGTCGGTAGATTTCCTGACCGTTCTTCCACCCTCACAGAGTAACACCACGATCCTGGTCATTGTGGATCGTTTTTCTAAGTCCTGTCGTCTCCTCCCTTTACCCGGTCTCCCCTCAGACTGCGGAGYCCTTGTTTACACACGTCTTCCGGCACAACGTGGTGCCCGAGGACATAGTGTCTGATCGGGGTCCCCAGTTCACATCGAGGGTCTGGAGGGCGTTCCTGGAACGTCTGGGGGTCTCGGTCAGCCTAACCTCGGGTTTTCATCCCGAGAGTAACGGGCAGGTGGAGAGAGTGAACCAGGATGTGGGTAGGTTTCTGAGGTCTTATTGCCAGGACCGGCCTGGGGAGTGGGCGGCGTTCGTGCCCTGGGCAGAGATGGCCCAGAACTCGCTCCGCCACTCCTCCACTAACCTCTCCCCCTTCCAGTGCCTACTGGGGTACCAGCCGGTTCTGGCGCCTTCGCATCAGAGCCAGATCGAAGCTCCTGCGGTGAATGACTGGTTCAGGTACGCGGAGGAGACATGGGACGCCGCTCATGTTCACCTTCAGCGGGCCGTGCTGCGCCAGAAATCCGGCGCAGACCCTCACCGCAGTGAGGCCCCGGTATTCGCACCGGGTCTGGGTCTCGACCTGAAACCTGCCCCTCTGCCTGCCCTGCCGGAAACTGGGTCTGCGGTTTGTGGGGCGATTCAATATCCTGAGGAGACTGAACGAGGTATGCTACAGGTTACAGCTTCCCCCGATTACCGTATTAACCCCTCGTTCCATGTGTCTCTCAGGCCGGTGGTGGTTGGTCCGCTCCAGGAGTCTGAGGTGCGGGAGGTTCCTCTGCGAGTTCCTCGGGAGTGCCACCTCTGGGTAAGCATTTTCTTGTTTGCTTATCGCCCTATATGGGTCATTGAATGCCATCTTAGTGCCAGTATTGGTTTGTGGTGGTAAATAGACAGCTATGAAAAATATAGATGAAACTATTTATCAAGAAAGTTATGGTATACAGCTTATCATGAGGTATTCTAAATCAGGCGAGCAAAACCTTGAGACTTCTTTAATATTAGAGATTGCGCACCAGCTGTTGTTAACAAAGAGACAAACACCACCCCCCTTGAGTTTACCCGAAGCTGCCGTTCTGTCCTGCCGATATATAGAAAAAACAGCTAGATTTATATTATCGATGTCCTTGTTCCGCTACGACTCAGAGAACGATAGGATATTGCAGTTCTTCAGATCACATTAATAGGATTGTCTCGAACGGAGCTTGTCCAGTTTATTCTCCAGTGATTACATGTTCGCTAATAGAACGGAGGGTAGAGGCGGTTTATAACACCATCTCTTACTTTTTTCAGTGTCTGGATTTGGGCCTGGTCCGAAATGAGCAGTATGTCCATTGCCACCGAGGTTAGTGATCACCGTTTGATTCCAGAAGCTCTTTTCGGTCAAAGGAAATGATGGCGGAAAGATTATGTACAAAAAAAGTTTAGATCAGTGCAAAAAAACACAAAATGGCACAAATGTTTAGTATCGCTAAAGCAGGTACAGTAGAAGTCGGAAGTTTCCATAAACTTAGGTTGGAGTCATTAAAACTCATTTTTCAACCACTCCACAAATGTCTTGATAACAATCTATAGTTTTGGCAAGTCGTTTACAATTGTTTACAGACAGATATTTCACTTTATCACAATTTCCAGTGGGTCAGAAGTTTACATACATTAAGTTGACTGTGCCTTAAACCTGTCTAGGACACACGTTCCGCTAGCGGAACCCCCCACATTCCACTGAAAAGGCAGCGCGAGAAATTCTTGTGAACATCTTGTGAATCCAGCAACATGTCCGATTTTTAAAATGTTTTACAGCGAAAACACCACGTATATTTATGTTAGCTCACCACCAAATACAAAAAAGCACAGACATTTCTTTCACAGCACAGGTAGCCTTCAAAAACCCAAATAGAGATAGAATTAATCACTAACCTTTGAAATTCTTCATTAGATGAGTCATATAACATCATGTTACACAATACATTTATGTTTTGTTCGATAATGTGCATATATAATATAAAAAAAAATCTCAGTTTACATTTGCGCGTTACGTGCAGTAATGTTTTGATTCCAAAACATCTGGTGATTTTGCAGAAATACTCATAATAAACATTGTAAAAGATGCAAGTGTTATTCACATAATTAAAGATAAACTTATCCTCTATGCAACCGCTGTGTCAGATTTCAAAATAAACTTTACGGAAAAAGATTAATCTGAGAATGGCGTTTAGAGCACAATCCAGCCAAAGAAATAGTCGCCATTTTGGCGTCAACAAAAGCTACAAAAACACTATAAATATGCACTTACCTTCGAATAACTTCATCAGAAGGCACTCCCAGGATTCCCAGATCGACAATAAACGACTGAAAAGTTCCATAAAGCCCATCATTTAGCCACTTGTTGTTAGCATGTTCAGCCCAGGAATCCATTTTCATGACGCACGAACAATCCCTCCAGACAAAAACTGAAAAAGTTCCGTTACAGGTCGTGGAAACAGGTCAAATTATGTTTGCAATCCATATTTAGTATGTGTTTTACATTAATCATCAATAAGGATCCAACCGGAGAATTTCATTGTCTGAAGAAAGAGCATTGGAACGAGAGCCCTCTCTCTCCCTTGCGCGCAAAACCAGACTGAAATTTCTGACGACCACTCACTAAAACAGCTCCTATGAGCCCCTCCTTTATAGTAGAATCATAAGACTAAAATCTAAAGACGGTGACATCTAGTGGAAGCCCTAGGCAGTGTTTGTTCAGTCATATCTAGAAGGGGTGTCATTTGACACAGTTTTGAAAATCGAGTTCTCATTTCCTGTTTTGACCTCTTCTCAGGTTTTTGTCTGCCAAATGAGTTCTGTTATACTTACAGAAATAATTCAAACAGTTTTAGAAACTTCAGAGTGTTTTCTATACAATAGTAAATAATATGCATGTATTACCTTCTGGGACAGAGTAGGAGGAACTTTCGTTTGGGCACGCAATTTGTTCAAAGTGGAAACACCGCCCCCTATCCCGTTAAACAGCTTGGAAAATTCCAGAAAATGATGTCATGGCTTTAGAAGCTTCTGATAGGCTAATTGACATCATTTGAGTCAATTGGAGGTGTAGCTGTGGATGTATTTCAAGGCCTACCTTCAAACTCAGTGCCTCTTTGCTTGACATCATAGGAAAATCAAAAGAAATCAGCCAAGACCTCAGAAAAAAATTGTGGACCTCCACAAGTCTGGTTCATCCTTTTGAGCAATTTCCAAATGCCTGAAGGTACCACATTCATCTTTACAAACAATAGTAAGCAAGTATAAACACCATGGGACCATGCAGCCATCATTCCTCTCAGGAAGGAGACGTGTTCTCTCTCCTAGAGATGAACGTACTTTGGTGTGAAAAGGTCAAATAAATCACAGGACAACAGCAAAAGGACCTTGTGAAGATGCTGGAGGAAACAGGTACAAAAGTATCTATATCCACAGTAAAACGAGTCATATAATCGACATAACCTGAAAGGCCGCTCAGCAAGGAAGAAGCCACTGCTCCAGAACCGCCATAAAAAGCCAGACTACGGTTTGCAACTGCACATGGGCACAAAGATCATACTTTTTGGAGAAATGTACTCTGGTCTGATGAACCAAATATAGAACTGTTTTGCCATAATGACCATTGTTATGTTTGGAGGAAAAAGGGGGAGACTTGCAAGCTGAAGAACACCATCCCAACCGTGAAGCACGGGGGTGGCAGCATCATGTTGTGAGGGTGCTTTGCTGCAGGAGGGACTGGTGCACTTCACAAAATAGATGGCATCCATGAGGATGGAAAATTATGTGGATATATTGAAGCAACATCTCAAAACATCAGTCAGGAAGTAAAGTCTTGGTCACAAATGGGTTTTCCAAATGGACAATGACCCAAGCATACTTCCAAAGTTGTAGCAAATTGGCTTAAGAACAACAAAGTCAAGGTATTGGAGTGGCCTCACAAAGCCCGAACCTCAATCTTATAGAACATTTGTGGGCAGAACTGAAAAAGCATGTGCGAGCAAGGAGGCCAACAAACCTGACTCAGTTACACAAGCTTTGTCAGGAGGAATGGGCCAAAATTCACCCAACTTATTGCGGGAAGCTTGTGGAAGGCTACCCGAAACGTTTAACCCAAGTTAAACAATTTAAAGGCAATGCTACCACATACTAATTGAGTGTATGTAAACTTCTCACCCACTGTGAATGTGATGAAATAAATAAAAGCTTAAATAAATCATTGTCTCTACTATTATTCTGATATTTCACATTCTTAAAATAAAGTGGTGATCCTAACTGACCTAAAACAGGGAATTTTTACTTGGATTAAGTATCAGGAATTATGAAAAACTGAGTTTAAATGTATTTGGCTAAGGTGTATGTAAACTTCCGACTTCAACTGTATATTCACTGGTCATCCCCAAAGGCAACACTTCCTTTGGACGCCTTTCCTTCCAGTTCTCTGCTGCCAATGACTGGAACGAAATGAAAAAAATATTTTTAAAAATCACTGAAGCTGGAGTCTTTTATCTCCCTCTCTAACTTTAAGCATCAGCTGTCTGAGCCTGTACACATCCAATCTGTAAATAGCACACCCAACTACCTCATCCCCATATTGTTACTTATCCTCTTGCTCTTTTGCCCCCCAGTAGCTCTACTTGCACATCATCATCTGCACATCTATCACTCCAGTGTTAATGCTAAATTGTAATTATTTTGCCTCTATGGCCTATTTATTGTCTTACCTCTACTCTTCTACATTTGCACACGCTGTACACTGTACATAGATTTTGTGTTGTTGACTGTGCGTTTGTTTATGTGTAACACTGTGTTGTTGTTTTTGTCACACTGCTTTGCTTTATCTTGGCCAGGTCGCAGTTGTAAATGAGAACTTGTTTTCATCTGGTCTAACTGTTTAAATAAAGGTGAAATGGAAATAAGTAAATACATAAAAATCCCGTGAAACAGCTGCAATTCCCTCCAGCGCCATTTTAGATTCCGTAAATAGAGCCATACATATGGCTTTCTTGTGTCTAAGGTAGGATTGGTTTATTTTATGTCTTTGATACGTAATATAGTATATTGTAGGGTGGAGAGGTTTGGTAATGGTGGTGTTGGTGTTCAGATATGCAGTTTATAAGCACGTATGGACACAGTAACACATTTTGCAACCCTCATTTCCTTGAAACATGATGGTCCTCAGACCATTCTACTCTGGGTCTAAATTAGCCCTCTGATACCAACCCATTGTGTGCTGTCCCTATGTCCTGTCACTCTTCCCCAACCCCCAATACTCATCTGTTTTACAACAGTGATCTCTGTGTCAATGGCTCCTCTCCCTGACCCTTGACCCTGCCCATAGGTAAGCTTAGCTTTTTGCCAAGCCACTGACCCTTCTCTGTATAGCCCAGCTCATCCCATTGATGCCCCTGTCCCACCACCAAGCCCAGAGCTCTACTCCCCTCCATGTCTCTCCTCCACCTCCCAACAGTCACTAGACAGGGGTTTGTGGCAGACTAAATGCCCCTCATTGTTGGCAAAATCGAATCTATTGTCCTCGTCCCCATCCCCCTGCATACGCTGACTAAGGGCCATAGAGTGAGCCCACTTTTGAGCCCGGCCAGGGGGCGAGGACAGAGGTGGCGGGAGGTGCTGGGGTTGGGCCTATAGGGGGTTGGCCAAGCCCCACGCCTCCCCCTCCCAAAGTGTTTCAGGAATTTCCTGTTTCAATAACTTTCTAAATACCAGCCCCCTTACACACCCCTTACCTCCTCCTGGCCAGCCCTACCCACTCACCCAATCACCCTAAAGTATTAGTGCCCAGAGGAGGTGACAAATTGTAACGTTCTCTCATTCAGGCTTAGTTAAATCTGAGATCAGTGATTAGAACAGATTGGTCACTTGTGTGTGTGTGGAAAGAGAGGGAGAGAGAGAAGAGGGAGTGGGGGAGAGATATAGACTTTATAGCCTATAAAGGATTTCCACTTTACATGCTTTTGAAATGTCCCAAAAATGTCCCTTTTCAAATGATCACCCGTAAACCACATGGGAGCATAGATTGTAGTGTGTAGACTGTGGAGTCCACCTTTATAATTTACTTTCGAACGATAGCTAATTCACTGCACACATCCGTCTGGTATGAATAGTATTTACTAGGCAGCTTTTACACAGCCGCCCCCTTAAACTCAATTTGCTAATGTAGCCAAACCACACGCCTGTCTATGACCATATATCTTTAATTGTACGTCAGGCCATTTAACGACACATGCAGACACACACACTCATGAGAGTCGGCCCGCAACATAAAGCCCCTCCACATCAAAGAGAATGTCGCGGCGTCTACACGCCAACATCCTTCCACCGTCACCGGTTACAATACAACGTTACGACAAACCTGTTCATAAAATAACCCCCCACCTCTTACTTTCTCTTTGATTGGGCTAATTGTGTTTGAAGCTGATCATAGTAAACTTCAGCGACACACCCAGGCACACACACCTCTCATCCTCGGCTTCTAAAACAAGCGGGCCATTAGAAAGTGAATAAGGCTATTGATTCTAAGGGCCACAATTTGCATGGCTGTGCCAGGTACTAAAAAGCACTCCTCTCCCGTGGAGTATGGACTCTACCGTGATGAGGGGTTAGGAGTCAGCTGAATGTGTCTCAGTGACTGTTGAAGTTGGATTCATCTATCGATCTCTATTTAGGTTTATAATGCAAATTAACGTCACAAGTGACACTGACTCTTACTAAACTTGAGACTGAGAATGTGTGTGCTTTGGGGACCTTTAACGGAATGTGACTGGCAGAATGGGTGTTGTATGTGGAGGATGAGGGCTGCAGTAGATATCTCAGATAGGGGGGAGTGAGGCCTAAGAGTGTTTTATAAATAAGCAACAACCATTGGGTCAGAGATGACCAGTTTACAGAAGAGTATAGAGTGCAGTGATGTGGCAAATCTGATGTGGCAAAGTATTGGTGGCAAATCTGATGGCCGAATGGTAAAGAACATCTAGCCGCTCGAGAGCACCCTTACCTGCTGATCTATAAATTACGTCTCCATAATCTAGCATGGGTAGGATGGTCATCTGAATCAGGGTTAGTTTGGCAGCTGGGGTGAAAGAGGAGCGATTAAGATAGAATGTTGGATGTGCAAGGAGGCATGGCTGAGTCAAATAGGTATCCTGACTTAATGAAGTGGTGATTAAAGAGCTCCGCCATGTGCTTCTTGTCAGTAACAGCCACATCATCAACTTTAAGGGACATGGTCATCTGTGAGGAGGGTTTATTCTCCAGATCTTGAAACATTTTCCAGAACTTCTTGGTGTTAGACCCACAGAGAGAGAACTGCTCCTTAAAGTAACTAACTTTGACCTTCCGGATAGCCTGAGTGCACATAGGTCTCATTTGCCTGAACGAAAGCCAGCCAGCCTGAGTATGTGTGTGCCGATCCTTCCGTCAAATGCAATTATTGAGGTGGAGAGACTCTACAAGTTCATGGTCGAACCAGGGGCTGAACCTGTTTTTAATTCTCATTTTCATTATGGGGGCGTGTTTGTTAAACAATATCACTGAAGATATCAAAAAAGAAGGTCCAAGCGTCTTCGACAGAGGGGGATCAAGCTGATTGTTTAACAATTTACAGAGGCCAGGTCATGAAGGAAGGCTTGATCATTAAAGTTTTTTACCAAACGTCTATGACAAATCAGGACAGGACTTTACACTGAGCAGCCATTACAAACACAGGCTGTAAAACAGTGATCACTAAGGTCATTACAGAAAACACCAGACTGGTACCTATCAATATTATTTGTGAGGATAACACCGAGGAGAGTAACCTTTTCTGGGTGTTTGGAGTCATACCTGGTGGGATTGGTAATAATCTGAGAAATATTTAGGGAGTCCCATTGCTTTAGGACTAGGTCAGGTGGTTTAAGCATGTCCCAGTTGAGGACACCTAGTAGGACAAATTCAGATTTAGTGTAAGGCCAAGAGAGAGCTTAGGGCAGGTTGGGTACAGGCTGGCCGGTGCTGATGGAGGACGATAACACCCAGCAACAGTCAACGAAGAGCTATTTGAAAGTTTAACGCTTAATACCAGAAAATCGAATTGTTTGGGGACAGACTTGGTGGAGACACCTGAGCACTGAAGGTGATCCTTGTTAAAGATTGTCACTCTCCCACCTTTGGAAGACCTATCTTGCCAAAAAAGGTTGTAGCCCGAAAGGTTAACATCAGTATTCAAACACTCTTTCTTAACCACGTCTCAGTAATGACCAACACATCTGGATTGGAGCTGTGAACCCACACTTTCAATTGATCCATTTTTCGGTAATACGCTTCTTGTGTTAATGTGCAGAAAACCCAGGCTTTTACACTAGTAGAAATCAGTGAAACAGATATTAGAGCACAAGTCAAAATTAGGGCTAGCAACAGTCGATGGGCCAGTGTGTACATGCACATTTCCAGATATCATCAACAGTAATACAATCAAGGCACGGCAGAGGACAGGGAGTGCTCTGCAGTGCTGATTTATGACATTTGAATGTGCATTAGATGGCAACAGGATCATATTATACATACATTTCATCAGAGGTGGTTAAAACAGGATGGGGGGCCCAAAAGTCTGTGCAACAAATAGTGAGGCACAGTCCCGAGTGTGGGAACAAACATAGTCTGTCCCAAGGTTGGGAAAACAAGAAAGTTCATAGTCAACAAAGCATGCAGAAGTCATGAGGCAAATAACAAAATGCACAGGGGGGGAAAATAACGACTTGGGGCTAGCCATTGTTCAGCAACACTCGCACCAACATTGCCTGTGTGCTGGAGGTGAGCAAAAGCTCTGTAGAGAGGGGGGAGTGTGGTGGGGGTACCTATACCAGACAGGGTGAGACAAGCCAGGGCAGACGGGCGAACAGATCACCAGGTGGAATCCAAGCAGCAGTGCAGCAGGCAGCTGGAGTAGGTGTCACACCCACTTGGGAGAAGCTTTATTTCTGGAGGCAGATTTCTTGTAGAAAATGCCAGTGGATGGCCCTGAACAGCATGAGGGTGCTTCAAGGCCTCTCGATTTGGGAGGGGTAGCCTGTGAGACTCCGGCCATGTGTTGGGCTCAAAGGCTTCGACACCTTTCACTTCACGCCTCAGTGCTAATTGAAGTGTTATCTGGTCTGTCCAAAATTCGGTTGCAGGTTTGGAGTTTTGATCTGGAGATAAGGTTATGCTATGGAGGGTAGCATCCTGCATATCCCTGCCGAAAAATCCAAGTCTATCTAACTCCAAAACTATTTATTGTGAAAATCATGTTGAAAAATGTGAGAGCTCACATGCAGCTGTGTGCCTTAACTTCGTATTCAGTCCTTATAAAGTAAATTATATCATTGGAATGTATTTTCTTCTTGCCTTTTGAAAATAAAAGATTGTTTCAGACTAGACATTTCTCACTCAGTTCCAGGTTGGATGGTTTCTGTTTGCCAGAGCATTTTCTGTATAGCTTGGGAATAATAGTCAAAAATCAGGTTGTAGGTTTGGAGTTTTGATTTGGAGTGGTTATGTTGTTGAGGGTAGCATCCTGTATGTGCCCCTGCCCAAAAAAAACTAGTTTATCTAAATCTAGCTTCTTTTTTTTTTACATTCTGAAAAATGTGGGAGCTCATCTGCTCATGACCTCTCTCTCTGTGGGTGAGTACACCATTATGGCTATGTTTCTTACTAAGCCGTAGACAGATCTTTCCCGCATTCATGACTACCTGTAACGGCGTTCCTCCTCCTCTTCATCCGAAGAGGAGGAGCAGGGATTGAACCAAGGTGCAGCGCGTTGAAATGACATACTGAAGTTTATTTAACAAGAACAAAACGAACTATACTTGGAATGATACAAAATAACAAAAACGAATGTAGACAGACTAGAACGACGAACTTACATGAAACATGAAGAACGAACGAACAAGTACTTACTACAAAACAAAACGACGAACGAACGAACGAACGAACGAACGAACGAACGAACGAACGAACGAACGAACGAACCAGTCCCGTATGGTGAAAACATATACACAGACACAGGAGACAACCACCCACAAACAAACAGTGTGAACAGCTAACCTATATATGGTTCTCAATCAGAAGACAACGTCAAACACCTGTCTCTGATTGAGAACCATATAAGGCTGATTACAATAGACCTAAACATAGAAACACAAAACATAGAAATGCCCACCCAAACTCACGTCCTGACCAACAAAACATACAAAACTAACAGAAAACAGGTCAGGAACGTGACACTACCTCTGTTGGTGGAAAAAAAAAGTACAGGCTTTGTTACCAGCATGGTAAAGTTGCTGGCTAAACGTCTTGGTATGTAATGGGTCTCTCTTTCACTCTCTTTCTCTTTCACTCCATCTGTCTGGCTGTTTGTCTCTCTCACACAGATATCGGCTTCTCTGCTGTGAATGGTTCACTGCTTTTTTGCAGGTAAATTCAATAACACTCCCATTGTTTAACACCTCCCTAATTTGAAATGCAAACAGCCTCCGTGGTTTAACAACACCAACCTACCTTTCTAATTTGCCAGTTACCAACTTATATAAATAAAAGGGGTATACCTGCAAATAAAGGGTAAAAATGGTCTGTCTGGAAGAGGGATATATAAATATTGCCTGATATTTTTTACAGGTAACATACCACAACTTCGGTCTGAAATGGATCTCTCTCTCTCCCCCATCCCTCTGACCTTATCCTTTCTCCCACTAGGTCAAGTGAACGTGCTACTGTGAGCCAGGCTAGAACACTTTGTAACCATCATAAACCTTTTTTCACACTCTTTTCAACCTCATCCCTTCTTTTTCCATGTAAATGTAACATGATAAACAGTAGCCATACTGCGCCACCCCTTGGTTTACACAGGTGAAAAAAGGGAGCTCCAAAATACTTTGCTCTCGAAAAACCCTTCTCCGTATGTATGGTTTTCAGCCATTACATTCGCCCACATTTGGCTCTAAACTACAATTCCGACACTGTGCTTTAACGTTTAGAAACGTCAATAATCATCTATTTCTAAGCGGTTTCGAAAGATATGACGATATGGCCCCTTATGTTTAATTTCAGCAAGAAATAACCTTTCAAATAAAAAATAAACATTTACTGTAGCAGTTTTGCACAGATCCATATACTGCCATGGTGACATGGTCGCAAATGCTACATAAACAACCTCTGCTTCACTTTAACCCTTGTCCCTGTGTCTGTCTGGACCTTCTTAGTAAGTAGGGCAGGGTCCCCCAATAGGCGGCCCAGAAAATCATCTCAAAGTGATTTTAATTGAGGATATCAGTTCCCAAGTATTCCCACTCAAATAGAGAGACACTGTATGTGATCGTATCCCAATGTAAGCAAGGTTTGAAATGATTCCATATCTGTTTGGGATTCTTGCGGTCAATTTGCAGTCTACAAATTATTTGTAATTATGTTCCGGCCCCCCGACCATTCGCTCCAGAATTTTTTAAATAATAATAATAATAAAATAATATATATATTTTTTATTTTATTTTTTATTTTATTTATTTATTTTTATTTTTTAATCGGCCAATGGCTGAATGTATTTGGGTACCCCTGAAGAATGGTATATAGTGTGTTGTTGGTTGAGTTGGATTGGGGAGGGGGGGACAGTCATGTGTTAGCAGTTTGAACATACAACATCAATTAGAAGCAGCTGTTGCTGTGGTATTGCAGTATGGCTGTAGCGGGCTGGATTTACGGTCTGCGTCTCCGCAACGACCCCCGTTTGATGTGCCGATAATGAGGAAGTGAGTGACTTCCTGTGGGTAGCCGGTGAAAAGGGGGCAGCTCGCTCTTTCTCTCCCTCTCAATCTCTCTCTCAACACAAAACAGAAGCATAAGCAAAGGAACAGCTGAGAAGAGGAGGAGAGAAAAGGGGATGGCGGGGGTTGAGGTGGTGTTGGGGTCAGGTAGTAAAAGAAGCGGGAAATTATTAAAAGGGATTGAGTCGAAGACGCTGTGCACTCATTCAAGTGAATGTGTGCGTGTGTGTGTGTGTGTGCGCATGTCAGACACACTTGACCCCTGTCTTTGTGAGAATGTCTTCATCCTGCCAGTGTAAAAGACTGAGCTTTCCTTGCTTTTCCATACCTGATCCCATAGACTTTCATTAGAACATGCCTGTGCAGGTTACACCTACTTGCTGAATTCTACAAGGTAGTTAACAATCCATGAAGTTAAAAGGATAGTGCAGATCAAAGCATATCTGCTTCTGTCAATATCATCTGTAAGAAATCACCTCAAGAGACAAATAAAATAAAAAATTGTTTGAACATTGTGCACAAACACTTCGCTACAAGCTCCTATTCGGTCTTATGATGGTCCTTTTGAAGTGTACTATTATACGGATGACTCTTGTTTTCAAAGAATGCTGATTCTTTTCATTTGAATCTCATTGGCTCTACTCAAAGCAACCCCATCAAGCTCTCACAGTCTCACTGAAGAATTGGATCTGCGTTTCTCCAAACGTCTAATTTAGAAGTGTTTTTGACACCCTGAGTTGACACCCTGAGTTGACTCCTCAGTATCGTTCCCTTTCTCCAACTGTCAAAATTAGAAGGTTAAGGGTTAAGGTTTTGGATAGGGTAAAAACATAAAGTTAAGGCACATTATGAATGGTTAAGGGTTAAGGTTTGGGATAGGGCAAAAAATTATAAGAAAATCTATAAATAAACAAACGGGTCCACCTCTGGGATCAAACAAGCAACCTTCTGATCCAGTTATGGGATTATGCCTGTCTGCAACACCCTAGCCTACTTTATGGTAATAGCGCTCACTGTTACCCCTAGTGGCCAGTTTTGAAGGCATTTCCCAACATCCTCAGTACATTGATAGACGTGCAATTTTAACGTCACTCTTGAGCAATCTGCCTGAGCAAACCATAGCAACTCTAAGCTTTAAATAAATGTTATTTGCATGCCTCATTTTTCATTCAGATTCCTTGTCTCAGAGTTACGATCCCACAACCTGAAAGAGAGAGACATGGTGTTGAAAGAATGTTTAAAGAACATTGAAATTACATCAAAAGACGTTTTCTCAACGTTCACAAGACCAATTCAAGTAATGTGTTACAGTGAAAAGGGACCTTCTACCTTAGTTCTAACTGACTCTTGCATCTCTGTGGTCATTGCGTGAGCAACAATAGCCCCAGATTGCGATGGTCATTGATGGTCAGTGTCTTTTGTTTCTACCCAGATTGTCTCCTTAGAGGAAAAACAAGAATGCATTGGTGTCTCCACAGGTCGTGAATCTCATCAGGAAGAAACAATGTGTTTGAAAGGACTAAAAGAGCCCGTAAGCATCTTCCACATGCTATCAGATTAGCCTGTTGCCATCTCCTGGGGAGGAATGGTAACTCACTCATATGCAATGAGGTGCCACAAACACACAGGAGAGCAGATACGTTTGGAGAGGACTTCATTTAGGTCCTTATGGAATTAATACTGGACCAAAACACACACAAACCCTCAGACTCACTGACCCCCTAAGGCAGGGTTTCCCAAACTTGGTCCTGGGGCCCCCCTGGGTACATGTTTTGTTTTTTGCCCTAGCACTACACAGCTGATTAAAATAATCAAAGCTTTATGATGAGTTGGTTATTTGTATCAGCTGTGTAATGCTAGGGCAAAAAACTAAACATGTACCCAGGGGGGCCCCAGGACCAAGTTTGGGAAACCCTGTTTAAGGCACACGTGTCAAACTCATTCCACAGAGGGCCGAGTGTCTGCGGGGTTTTCGCTCCACCCTTGTACATGTTTGATTAATTAAGGTCACTAATTAGTAAGGAACTCCCCTCACCTGGTTGTCTAGGTCTTAATTAATTGCAGACACTCGGCCCTCCGTGGAATGAGTTTGACACCCATGCCCTACAGGGACAAATCAAAGGGTTCTATGTGGCACCCTAAAGGGTTCGCCCATAGGGACAGATTACAAAATCAAAGAACCAGAGGGTTCTTCATGAGATGGTCATACCGGACATTGCATGAAATTCAGGTTGCTGGCAACCAAGAGGTTGTGAGTTCAAATCCCAAGTGAGGTTCACTTCCAAGTAGACCGAATTCAGCAGCATATGTTCCATTACAGCAATCCAGCTCTAAAATACAGTTACTTTCTGTATACTTACCATAATTTCACTGCAACTCATTGAGGGCCCAATGATTAGTTGAATCAGGTGTGCTTGTCCGGGTACTCGAGGACCGGGGTTGGGAACCACTGCCTTAAGGCATTCCTGAATTGCTCAGCCATGCTATCAGCTAGTCAATCAATTGACCGGTTACACATGTCAATCAAGTTAATATATGAGGGCTTAATTTAGTCTGTTGTCTGGTGCTTGGGAAAAAGCGGTGGAATTTTCACTGTGTGTGTGTGTGTGCGCCCGTGGGAAAGTGTTTGATATTGTTGGAGATGTCAACACACACACACACACATAGGCAGGCAGGCACACACACAATCAATTAATACCTGTTTTAAAGGGATAATTCAGAATTTTGGCAATGAGACACTTTATCTACGTCCCCTTAGTCAGATGAACTTGTCGATACCATATTATAAGTCTCGTGTCTAGTTTCGTTGACCAATGCTAACTTTGGGGAAGTAGATAAAGGGCCTCAAAGGATCCCTTTAAACTGTCAGAACAAAACACTTGATTAACCCTGTGTTGGTTTTTGTGTGTGTGTGTGTGTGTGTGTGTGTGTGTGTGTGTGTGTGTGTGTGTGTGTGTGTGTGTGTGTGTGTGTGTGTGTGTGTGTTTTGGTCTACTGTATTTCAATATCAATTAAAGTAATTACCTTACACCGATTCTCTTGAAACGTATCTGCTCTCCAAGGGTTCCTCATTAGCACGTATAATAGCCGGGTTGGAAATCTTATGTAACAATGCTAGATCACACAGAAATGGATAAACACAACGAGTTCTCATAGTCAAAACACACACATTCTCCGACCAAAGCTATGCCCAGTTCACAGAAATGTACAGAAACAAGGAATAGAGTCCTCTTTGATAACAGTGTTTTTTTGTTTTTTTTTCAGACAAGGGAGAAGGATATTTTTGTTATGCCTACCATTTGTTATTCTCGATATCTATGAGAACATGTGATTGTCTGGACAAAAATTCCCCCTCAAAGACAGAAAAAACCATCAAGGCTTTGTATACACATTCTATTACAGTCCTTCTAGAGTGGATGTATAGGTGTATGCAGGGATGCCTAGGGATATGATTTACAATATGGCCACCCAATGTAATTAAAATAATAATGTTTACCTCTTTTTACCATTTTCTTCCTCCTTTTGATTCCCATCCCAATATCTTTTTCTTTTTTTAACATTGAGAAACATTGCCTCCCCCTCCTCTCCAGCCCTCGACTCCCTCCCCTGCTTTTCTGCAAAGAGGGTCGCTGACAAAAGGAATTGTGCGAACAGGCCTTAAATGTTTGCGGCGTGGCGCACAATAGGGGCTGAAAGAACGCATGTCCGCGGGACAAAGACCTCTGCTATCCCCTCCTTTCCGCCCCCCCACCGCCCCGCTTCCCCCAAACCCGTGATGGATCTGAACGGACGCATAAACGTGGGCCCTTGTTTTCAGGGGGCCATCCAGATGAGGAGCCACCTCAGGCCCCTACAGGGCAGTGTTCATTTTTGCAGCTATTTTAGATTTCATTTCAGTCTTAGTTTTAGTCTTAAAATATATTTTAGTCTCAGTCCCATTTTAGTCATTTCATCCTTTGTTTAGTCATTTCATCCTTCGTTAGTTTTAGTTTTTAATCAGTCGACAAAAACATGACAATTTTTGTCTTTAGCACTTTTAGTCACATAATAGTCTGTGTATATTTTTTCTATTAAATAATTTATATTTAGGCTATCACTATCTTCAAATCAAATATAATTGTATTTATCACGTTTCATAAACAGCAGGTGTAGACTAACAGTGAAATGCTCACTTACGGATCCTTTTTCCAAATTTGCAGAGTTAAAGACAAAGATGAAAAATGTAATAGTGACACGAGGAATAAATAAGCAGTGAATAATGAATAAACAATAACGAAGTCAATAAATAATACTCACAGGAAATGTTTTCATCTTTAGCTCACAATCTGTGGATAATATACGGTTAGAAAGGTTCAAACATTTTGTAAAACGTCACAGGACAATTGAAAAATATATGGCACGTGGAAACCAAACGAGGGTAGTCTATGGTGATAGGTGGGATGTGCTGAGAGTGGCTGAGGGTTGGGATATAAGAGCTTATGTTGGTTATGTATTATTGTTATGTGATTGCTCTATTTAAAAGTATCATGTATGTAAAATGTGTACGAAAATTTTTATGTAACATATACAGTGGGGAGAACAAGTATTTGATACACTGCCGATTTTGCAGGTTTTCCTACTTACAAAGCATGTAGAGGTCTGTAATTTTTATCATAGGTACACTTCAACTGTGAGAGACGGAATGTAAAACAAAAATCCAGAAAATCACATTGTATGATTTTTAAGTAATTAATTTGCATTTTATTGCATGACATAAGTATTTGATCACCTACCAACCAGTAAGAATTCCGGCTCTCACAGACCTGTTAGTTTTTCTTTAAGAAGCCATCCTGTTCTCCTCTCATTACCTGTATTAACTGCACCWGTTTGAACTCGTTACCTGTATAAAAGACACCTGTCCACACACTCAACCCAACAGACTCCAACCTCTCTACAATGGCCAAGACCAGAGAGCTGTGTAAGGACATCAGGGATYCAATTGTAGACCTGCACAAGGCTGGGATGTGCTACAGGACAATAGGCAAGCAGCTTGGTGAGAAGGCAACAACTGTTGGCGCAATTATTAGAAAATGGAAGAAGTTCAAGATGACGGTCAATCACCCTCGGTTCTGGGCTCCATGCAAGATCTCACCTCGTGGGGCATCAATGATCATGAGGAAGGTGAGGGATGAGCCCAGAACTACACGGCAGGACCTGGTCAATGACCTGAAGAGAGCTGGAACCACAGTCTCAAAGAAATTCATTAGTAACACACTACGCCGTCATGGATTAAATCCTGCAGCGCACGCAAGGTCCCCCTGCTCAAGCCAGCGCATGTCCAGGCCCGTCTGAAGTTTGCCAATGACTATCTGGATGATCCAGAGGAGAATGGAGAGAGGTCATGTGGTCTGATGAGACAAAAATAGAGCTTTTTGGTCTAAACTCCACTCGCCGTGTTTGGAGGAAGAAGAAGGATGAGTACAACCCCAAGAACACCATCCCAACTGTGAAGCATGGAGGTGGAAACATCATTCTTTGGGGATGCTTTCTGCAAAGGGGACAGGACGACTGCACCGTATTGAGGGAGGATGGATGGGGCCATGTATCGCGAGATCTTGGCCAACAACCTGCTTCCCTCAGTAAGAGCATTGAAGATGGGTCGTGGCTGGGTCTTCCAGCATGACAACGACCCGAAACACACAGCCAGGGCAACTAAGGAGTGGCTCCGTAAGAAGCATCTCAAGGTCCTGGAGTGGCCTAGCCAGTCTCCAGACCTGAACCCAATAGAAAATCTTTGGAGGGAGCTGAAAGTCCGTATTGCCAGCGACAGCCCCAAAACCTGAAGATCTGGAGCAAGGGTCTTTTTATAAGTGGATTGGCCAAAATCCCTGCTGCAGTGTGTGCAAACCTGGTCAAGAACTACAGGAAACGTATGATCTCTGTAATTGCAAACAAAGGTTTCTGTACCAAATATTAAGTTCTGCTTTTCTGATGTATCAAATACTTATGTTATGCAATAAAATGCAAATTCATTACTTAAAAATCATACAATGTGATTTTCTGGATTTTTGTTTTAGATTCCGTCTCTCACAGTTGAAGTGTACCTATGATAAAAATTACAGACCTCTATATGCTTTGTAAGTAGGAAAACCTGCAAAATCGGCAGTGTATCAAATACTTGTTCTCCCCACTGTATATGTAGCGAAAAAGCTGTAAAAAAAAACCTAAGATATTTGTCCTCCGAAGATCACTTTTATCCCATATTTTATCAGGTAAGATGACTGAGAACACATTCTCATGTTTTGGAAACTTTAGAGTGTTTTCTATCCAAATCTACCAGTTATATGCATATCATATCTTCTGGGCCCGAGAAGCAGGCAGTTTAAATTGGGCATGCATTTCATCCAAAATTCCGAATGCTGCCCCCTACCCTAGTGAAGTTAATGAGGAGGTGGAACAGACCTCAATTCAAACTGTTGTTAGAAAATAAACTTGTTAGATAATAATTTCAAATTGATAAGTTGAAATATAGCCTACTCATAATTGGCAGGCAGTGTGTGTCTTGGTTTGAGGGCAACGTGGGTTTACTGTCCGTAACAATCACATGGATGGTAAAGGCAGGTTATCCACTCGCACTCACCAAGCACCCGGATCTGCGCCTAATGTATTGGCGTCTCCTCTTCATGTAAAGGACTGGGATTTGGGCCTGGTCCGGGAGAAGACGTAAATCTTTGTCATGTTCGTTATAATAAGTGGACCAAAGCGCAGCGTGATCTGGGTTCCACATCTTTTTATTTCTAGGTGAAACTCACAGCAAAACAAAAACAATAAATCTCAAAACATGATGCTAACAATAGTGCTAACAGGCAACTATACATAGTCCAGATCCCACAAAGCACAAWGGGGAAATGGCTGCCTAAATATGATCCCCAATCAGAGACAACGATAAACAGCTGCCTCTGATTGGGAACCATACCAGGCCAACATAGATCATTATTCACCTAGATAACCCAACCTGGTCACTGTCACGCCCCAACCAACATAGAGAATAAGCAGCTCTCTATGGTCAGGGCGTGACAATCTTTCGCCTCCGATTCATTAAAGAAAAAGAATATTATAATAATCTTTGTCCAGTCCGAGGTGAGTAATCGCTGTTCTGTTCAAAAGCTCTTTTTCGGTCGTAAGAGATGGTGGCAGAAACATTATGTACAAAAAAAGTTACAAACAATGTGAGAAAACACACAGAATAGCACAATTGGTCAGGTGCCCCGTAAAACCTCAGCCATTCTCTTCTGCGCCATTACTATCTAGTCATGTGAAATCCATAGATTTTGGCCAAATTTATTTATTTCAGTTGACTGATTTCCTTATATGAACTGTAACCCAGTAGAATTGTTGAAATTGTTGTATGTTGTATTTATATTTTTGTTTAGTATATATGGAAAACTGTTGGATATAAAGACATCACACAGACAGACAAACGATACAAATCGTCATTCTGCTACCAAACTTTGTATTTGCACAGTCCTTTAAGTAAATGTGTTTTTGTTTAAAGTATTTCTTGCACATAGAGTTGTATGGTTTGTTTAACTTTTCAAGCGTATAATAGCACAAATACAAATAGTGGAATGGAGTATAGCTGTGTTGTTTGTTGCGTTACGTCAGAGTATCTGTTTCGCAAAGTTGTCAAATTTTATTGGAAGGTTGCCAACGTTTCAGGTCATTGATCTTCGTTAAGAGTATTTCCTTCCATTTCAGATCACTGGACAGTGAAACTACCTTCCACTTCTACTGATTGAAACGAATTGTTTCAGAAGGTCTTGAGAATGCAGGCTGAGTTAATGCATGCTTTAATGCATTCTATAGCCAAGGGCCCAATGACACTACAGCTCTATAAAGAGCGAGAGGCACTATAGCAACACGCTAATAATGTTAACCACACTCCCCAACAAAACCAGGAACAAAAAGCAACACAACACCCTACTCATTCCTTTCGCCGGGAGTCAAGACAGCGAGCGGTTGGAGCAATAAATTAACGTCCCGATTAAAAATGGCCGTCTCGCCCGCCAAATTGTTATCAAGTGGCACCATTGATAGCAGCAACAAAAACTCACCCTGGCCCACATCACCAATCAACCCCTCAACGAGAATAGGAAGAAACCCCAAAACAACATTCTTCGGCAGGTCACCTCTTTCATTGCTTGGAGGGCCTTGGGGAATGGTTTGGGTGGGGGGGATGTAAAGTGGGGTACACAGGAGCCCACAAAAGCCCCCAGCCTAGGAGAATAAGGGCTAGAGAGAGAGAGAGATAGATGGAAAAAGAGTAGAAAAGGGCCACCCTGACAGGCTTCCCTTTTGGGGGAACTTTTTTTGTTGGGGTAGGGGGGTGTACCCCCTTTCTTCAAAGCATTCCACTGGGGCCCTGTGGAATGGATGGACCATGGGGGGAGGACGGGGGATGTATGGGGGAGTCCTTCTTTGTCTCCGAGGCATCAGGGGCCAGTTACACACTGAACGCCTTGGGAAGATTAACCAGGCAAGCCCAGTTTGAAACTGAGAGAGAGAGAGAGAAAGAGAGTTGAGAGGTGGGGGTTGGGCAACATTATGGAGGTTAGAGCAATATCTTATCAGTGTGAGAGAGACAGCGATACAGATGTAGGCTCTTAATGTGAGCCAGTTTGCTACAGCAGGAAAATAATCCTGCAGAAACAGGAAGTGTGAATTATTATGTGTATCAAATCATATGTTGCTGGTCACATACACATGTTTATCAGATGTTATTGCGGGTGTAGCGAGTGCAGTGAGTGCAGTGCAGTAATATCTAACAGGTAATATTTAACAATTTCCCAACAATACACACAATACACACAAAAAGTAAGGAATGGAATTAAGAATATATACATTTTTGGACGACCAATGTCAGAGCGGCATAGACTAAAATACAGTAGAATGGAATAGAATACAGAATAGAATACATTTGAATACATTTGAGATGACTAATGCAAAATATGTAAACATTTGGATTATAATGAATGGACGTTTTTATAGCGGTTGATACCTTTTTCGTTGTGGCAAGTGGAAATTACAAACTTTAGAAGCCTTTTTAAAACTCAAATACACTGCAGGTTTGCATTTCCTGCGGTGCAGGAAAATTCGCAGCAACAAAAGCGCGATCAGATTAAGATCTTACATCTGTAGACAGACGAAAAGAGATTAATAGACGGAAAGAGATTGAGGAAGAGAGATGGGGGAGTGAAAGAGAGTACCAGAACAGAGAAAGTAGAGAAAAGAGTTGAGAGAGAGCTACCAGAAGTGAGAAAGAGTAGAGAGAGAGAGTTCAGAGAGGGATACTAGAAGAGAGGGAGTGCCAGAGAACAAGAGGAGTACCAGAAGAGAGAGAGAAAGAGTAGAGAGAAAAAGTAAAGAGAGAGATCACCAGAAGAGAGAGGGATAGAGGGAGAGAAATATTAGGGAGAGAGAGAGGTGGGTACCGGAAGACCACTCACAGTCAGAGAGAGGAAGTGGAAAAGGAAATTAACCAGATGACAACAACATTTGACATTTTGGAGGAGAGGAAGGAGTAAGAAAAAGGGCCCGAAAAAAGCAAATGAGTGGGGCCCAAAAGAAGCGAGGGAGAGGTAGTTAAAAAAGGTGGAGGGAGAAACATTTCAGTCAGGCGGTGATGAGTGAGGGGGGTCTTGCTCTCAATGTGGATTAGCGCGGCTTCACAGTGAGAAGAAGAGAGAGAGAGAGAGAGAGAGAGTGAGAGAGAGAGAGAGGGAATGAGAGGGGGAAACAGAGGAGGTTGGGGGTGAGAATGAGGAATCGCCGCTCGCTTCAACTCACTTCACTAGCCAAGAACAATGCCTGATGGGAGGTACTTGACATAACACTCTTCCAGGCCATGTTTGGGAAGGGGGCCTGAGGAGGTGAGGGGGTGAGGGGTTTAAGAAAGGGGGGGATATGTAGATAAAATTCAGACTTTTTAAACATTCTTAATCAGAGAGTTGATTTTGAGGACTTGTGAACGCACTTCCTCTGTAAGACACATAACATTTTGGGAGATTCCCTGGTAGAGTTCTCACGCCAGAGTCGTGGTCATTAGGGCGCGCAATGGAAAACATTCTAAAACATTTTGCAACAGAAAATTAGCATTTCTCATTGGACAAGTCCAGGTAGTCCCTACCTGTTTCATTCAAGTTTCTTCCATTTGGTGCCTACTGGACACACTCCTGATCAATTTAATATTTGCTCACTCTAACTTTAAGGAAAAGTGTCCAACAGCAAAGTGTCATTCAAAGCTGAATGAAGCCAGTGTTTCAATCTCAGGGTAATGACATAGGGTATTGTGTTTTGGAGGACTAATCTTCATTAGGCTTTCTTAATGATATTAATCAGCTCCACAGGTGACGCACTAGGAACAAAGACACCCGGCCTAATGTAAATCAAATCAAATTCTATTGGTCACATACACATGGTTAGCAGATGTTAATGCAAATGTAACGAAACGCTTGTGCTTCTAGTTCTGACCGTGCAGTAATATCTAACAAGTAATCTAACAATTTCAAATATATGGATGAGCGATGGCCAAGCAGCATAGGCAAGGTGCAGTAGATGATATAAAATACAGTATATACATGTGATATGAGTAATGTAAGCTAGGTAAACATTATTAAAGTGGCATTATTTAAAGTGACTATATGTGACTGTATGTAGGCAGCAGCATCTCTGTGTTACATCCGTTGTTGGAATGAGACCAAGGTGCAGCGTGGTAGGCGTACATTTAAATTGATTAAATGAACACCAAAAAACAACAAAATACAAAACGAACGTAAGGTTCTGCAGGCTCCACAGCAACTATGCAAAATCAAGATCCCACAACCTAAGGTGGGAAAAAAGGCTGTCTAAGTATGATCCCCAATCAGAGACAACGGTAGACAGCTGCCTCTGATTGGGAACCATACCCGGCCAACAAAGAAATAGAAAAACTAGAATGCCCACCCAAATCACACCCCGACCTAACCAAATAGAGAAATAAGGCTCTCTAAGGTCAGGGCGTGACACTCTGTGTTAGTGACGACTGTTTAACAGTCTGGTGGCCTTGAGATAGAAGCTGTTTTTTCAGTCTCTCGGTCCCAGCTTTGATGTATCTGTACTGACCTCGCCTTTTGGATGGTAGCGGGGTGAACAGGCAGTGGCTCGGGTGCAGTTGACCTTGATTATCTTTTTGGCCTTCTTGTGACATCAGGTGCTGTAGGTGTCCTGGAGGGCAGGGTGTTTGCCCCCGGTGATGTGCTGAGCAGACCGCACCACCTTCTGGAGGGCGGTGCAGTTGCCATACCTGGCGGTAATACAGCCCCACAGGATGCTCTCAATTGTGCATCTGTAAAAGTTTTTGAGGGGTTTAGGTGACAAGCCAAATGTCTTCAGCCTCCTGAGGTTGAAGAGGCGTTGTTGCACCTTCTTCACCACACTGTCTGTGCGGGTGGACCATTTCAGTTTGTCCGTGATGTAAACGCGAGAAACTTAAAATGTGTACTTTCTCCACTGCGGTCCCGTCGATGTGGATAGGGGGGTGCTCCCTCTGCTGTTTCCTGAAGTCCACCATCATCTCCTTTGTTTTGTTGACATTGAGAGAGGTTGTTTTCCTGACACCACACTCTTCCCTGTGCCCTCACCTCTCACCTCTTCCCTGTAGGCTGTCTCATTGTTGTTGGTCATCAAGCCCACTACTGTTGTCTTGTCTGCAAACTTGATTATTAAGTTGGAGGCATGCATTGCCACGCAGACATGGGTGAACAGGGAGTACAGGAGGGGGCTGAGCACGCACCCTTGTGGGGCCCCAGTTTTGAGGATCAGCAAAGTGGAGATGTTGTTTCCTACCTTCACCACCTGGGGCGGCCTGTCAGAAAGTCCAGGACCCAATTGCACAGGGCGGGGTTGAGACCCAGGGCCTCAAGCTTAATGATGAGCTTGGAGGGTATTATGGTGTTGAATGCTGAGCTGTAGTCAATGAGCAGCATTCTTACATAGATATTCCTCTTGTCCAGATGGGATAGGGCAGTGTGCAGTGTGATGGCGATTGCATTGTCTGTGGACCTGTTGGGGCGGTATGCAAACTGAAGTGGGTCTAGGGTGGCAGGTAAGGTGGAGGTGACATGATCCTTGACTAGTCTCTCAAAGCACTTCATGATGACAGAAGTGAGTGCTAAGGGGCAATAGTAATTTAGTTCAGTTATGGAGGGAACAATAGTGTTGAATGCTGAACTGTAGTCAATGAACAGCATTTTCACATAGTGTTCCTCTTGTCCAGATGTGTTACGGCCGTGTGAATAGCGTTGGAAATGGCATCCTCCGTGGATCTGTTGGAACGGTAGACAAATTGGAGTGGGTCCAGTGTGCCTGTCATGCTGGCCTTGATGTGGGCCATGACCAGCCTCTCAAAGCGCTTCATGATGACCGAGGTGAGCGCGCCATGGCAATAGGCATTTGGACATGTCACCTTGTTTTTCTTGGGCACTGGGACGGTGGTGGTCTCCTTAAAGCAGGTGGCGACTACAGCCTGGGAAAGGGACAGGTTGAAGATGTCTGAGAAAATGCCTACCAGCTGGTCAGCACACACAGAGACATAGATGCCATCTGGGCTGGCGCCTTTGTGAGTAATCACTCTTTTGAGAGTTTTCCTCAAGTCAGCCTCAGAGAATGAAATCACCTGGTCGTCCGGAGCAGAGAGAGTCTTCCTGGATGGCTCTGTATTGTCTGCCTCAAAGCAAACATAGAATTTGCCTGGTGGGCATCGCGCAGCTAGATTTGCCTTTGTAGTCTGTGATAGTCTGTAGTCCTTGCCACATGCGACGCGAGTCTGAGTTGTCAAACATCAATTCAAGTTTGAGTCTTTATTGTCTTTTTGCGTCCCTGGTGGATTTGCAGAGCTCGTACCTGCTTACCTTGTATGCGTCGCGCGCCACCGAGTCATCAGGCTTTGTTCTGCTGACATTGAATGCTGCAGTACGGGCTCTCAGCATGGTACGGATATCTCCGTTCATCCAGGGTTTTTGGTTGGGGTATGTCCGAATCGTTATTGTGGGTACAACATCTACAACACATTTCCTAATGAAGCCTGTAACTGACAATGTATATATCTATATTCCTGGATGAGTCCTGGGTGGATGAATCTTTGAACATATTCTCATCAGTATTGTCAAAACAATCCTGCAGCACTGAGTCTGCCTCCTCTGTCCAACACCTATACTCTCTGTTGATTGCTCTCTCTTGAGTTGCTGCCTGTTGGCGGGGAGTAGGACCAGAAAGATGTGATCCGATTGGTCGAAGTGGGGGCGGGGAATGGTTTCATACGCGTCATGGATGCTTGTGTATACATGGTCAAGCTCGCTGGATCCTCTTGTGGAGCAGGATACAGGTTGGTGATATTTTGGGAACATTTTAGACTGTCTTCACTATATTCACCCACAACAATATAGACTGCTTCCGGGTGAGAGGATTCTGGATCCTCTCGTGGAGCAGGATACAGGTTGGGGATATTTTGGGAACATTTTAGACTGTCTTCACTATATTCACCCACAACAATATAGACTGTTTCCGGGTGAGATGATTCTGGATCCTCTCGTGGAGCAGGATACAGGTTGGGGATATTTTGGGAACATTTTAGACGGGCTTCGCTATATTCACCCGCAACAATATAGACTGTTTCCGGGTGAGAGGATTCTTGCAGGCTAATGATCCTTTACAGTTCGCTGAGTGCCACCTTGGTTTTGCTTGTGGCGGTATGTACACAGATGTGATAATAACACAAGTGAATTTCCTCGGCATATAGTGGGGTCGGCATTTAAACATCAGAAACTCCAGGTGGAGTGAAGAGGAGCTCGCAATGTTTTCAACTTCGGTACAACAGGAATTGTTTATGAGGAAACATACCTCCCCTCGACTCTTACCAGGAGCCACCGTTCGATCCATTCAAAATATGGAGAGGCCGTCTGGTTGAACAGTAGAGTCGAGTGTATTGTCTGTAAGCCATGTCTCAGTGAAAACAAAGACACAGCGTTCCCTGGTGTCCCTCTGTGATTGAAGCCTTGCTCTGAGTTCACAAAGTTTATTTTGGACATTAACCATCAGGATACTAGGAAGAGGAGGCCGTGTGCCTGTCTTTTCAGCCTAGCTTGGAGTCCCTCTTACCTTCCTCTTCTTCGGTGTCGGTGTTGCCATAGGTCAACTCGGCCAGGAGCAACAGGTAAACAAAGGAGCGAATGTAGTAACCCAGATCTGTGAGGCTGAGCGATAAGTGTGTAGCTTCCCATTCATGATCCAGAAGTGTTTGTCGGTCATAGGAAATTATTGCACGAACATTCTGAGCAAACAAAGTGAAAATGATCGCAAAAATAGTCATAAAAAAGAAGAAACCGTAGGACGCTTGCCCTCCTCAGGGTATATATAAGAGCACAGTCTGATGGGAAAACAAATACAGTAAGCTTCGCTAGGCTTCAAAGGAAGATAATCCATTAAGACAGAAATGGACACACAATCACACACACACGCACACGTGCAGGCACATACACACAGCAATTAAACATGTTTCCAAAAGACAAGGTAGACCTGCTTTCTGTCTCCAACCTTTCAGAAAGTGAGAGAGGGAGGAGAGAAAAGGGGAGAAAAAATGAGAAAGAGGAAAAGAAAGAGAAAAGCCATATATTGACAGAAGAGCCCTTTGAACTTTTCACAACAAGCCTTCTCCAAAGCAAAAATAAAAATTATTCTCCTCTTTTCTTCCTTTCTCCCTCTCTTTTCTTCTTATTTCTCCTCCTCCTCCTCCTCCTCCTACTCTTGTTTCTTGTCAGTTACTCCCGGTCCGGCTCTCCCAACGCTCCCACTGGAACGCTCTCACCCTCCGGCCTTCTCGCTCTATGAGTGCTCATGGGTCCTGAAGTGATGTTTTTTGTGCTGGGGTTCAGAGGTCATGCCTATTAGTGTGAAGAAAGGCCTGCTAGGTATTCTAATCTGACCCCGAAGGAGGGACGCAGAGCTCTCATCCCCCCCCACCCCCATCGCCACATGGGACACTTTCATCCTTTGTCAAAGGTGTCAATGAGCGGCCACCCAGGGGGGTTGGGCGTGTGGGATAGAAGGGGGGGGGGGGGGGGGGTGGAGTGCGGGGTGGGGGGTGGTTAAGTAACCTAGGAAGGTTATCTTATCTAGAATGTTACAAAATGGAAGAGGGCCGATGAAGGTTGAGGAGTATGTGACTGAGTGTGTGTGAGTTCAAGCAGATATAGGCTGAAGAGTGACGGGTAGCAAGAGCTGTTATGCATAGGCCTAACACAAATACATGCTTGTATTTACTCAGACACAAACACACGTACACGCACGTGCGCACACACACACTCTCCACACGGCACACACACACACAAAACCACACAGGTTACTATAGTAGGAATTGATAACTGATCAACATAAATGCTTGGAGATGGGGGGGGGGTGGGGCAATTCATTTCTAACTCCATGTTGTTTCTGGCTTTAGAAGTACTTATTGCATATCCCAACCCCTCAGTATAAATGTCCCCTTTCATCTTACCGGCTTTTGCACGCATTAAAACATGAACATTCTATTATCGAACTTGTCATTACGAAAAAGTATATTCAAAACATCTGTCTGCATACAACAACAGCCTGGTCTAAATAGCAATGTTACCTGCTCTAAAACATCAGTCTTGAAATGTATTTAGGATATGTCAATCTAGCGAGCCAACTTTCACGACAATACTTTGGTTTATTGCTAGCTAACGAGCTTGCTATTTAGCTGGGTAGCCAGCTCATATATTTACAAGAACATATCATGACATTCATTTTGAGTTTAACTGTAGCCGACTTTTTATTCACCATAACAGGAAAATGAACACATTACAAGGTAAGTATACAAAATGACGAGCTGCTAACTTACTGTTGAATGTGAAGATTGAATGCGGTGTGTTCTGTTCTATAGGAGGAATTTAGAACTTGATCAATGCTGATTGCTGTCACATCAGGTTACCGCGACGACAGTTGCAACAACAGGATCAAAGTTGAATGTCTCTTGCTTATTTTGCCGCTGAGCAACGGCTATACGAAAAGGTAAATTATGACAAGAAAGTGGTTTAAATGGGTCTGTTTGAAACGGGATCATATAAACATTTCCCAATTGTTTTTAAAGGCAACATACCGTGAATCATATGTGAGAGAAGTAAATCGGTGTCTGACTGACTGATGCTGTGAAAGACTTGGCTCCGGGGTAAAGTTCCCTTAGATATAGATCTAGGAGCAGCTTCCCCTCCCCCAATCCTAACCTTAAACATTAGTGGGGAAAATGAAAAACTGAACCAATATCAGCATCTAGGGTTAACTTCACCCTGCACGAAAGACTTGGTCCCTTTCTGTTCTCTCTCTGATTTGTACACCACATCACTTGTTTCTGTGATAACCAGAGAGAGAGACAGAGAGAAAGAGAGAGAGCGCAAGACAGAGACAGAGAGACAAAGAGAGAGGTGGAAAAATGCCATCTCCCCCAACTTGACCACACAAGAGACACTTTAGTCGGTTTATTGATTTCATTTTATACTGTTCCCCTGTCTGTCTGACTGTCTGTTTGTCCGTCTGTCCATTTGTCCGTCTGTCCGGCTTTCTGTCTGTGCCCTCACTACGCGTCACTTAGATCCTAACCGGGCAAGTGAGTATGTGTTACAATGGGTATTAACTTGTGCCCCGCTGATGTTGCAGTATGCAACCAGAGGATTGAGGGAAAATGTAGGTCCCATTGGTTTGAGAGGCTGCCAGGCCACCACCAAAAGATTAGAACAGACTCCCTACCTCCCTCCCTCCCCTTTTTCCCTCACTCTCTCCTGCTTCTTCTCTCTTCCCCGCCTCTATCTCATCCGTTCCCCCCGCTCTCCCTCCCTCCCTCCCCTTTGGATCCAGAAGGTTTTGTCGGTCATAGGAAATTATGCACGAACATTCTGAGCAAACAAAGTGAAAATGATCGCAAAACTAGTCATAAAAAAGAAGAAACCGTAGGACGCTTGCCCTCCTCAGGGTATATATAAGAGCACAGTCCTGATGGGAAAACAAATACAGTAAGCTTTCGCTGGCTTCAAAGGAAGATAATCCATTAAGACAGAAATGGACACACAATCACACACACACCGCACACGTGCAGGCACATACACACAGCAATTAAACATGTTTCCAAAAGACAAGGTAGACCTGCTTTCTGTCTCCAACCTTTCAGAAAGTGAGAGAGGGAGGAGAGAAAAGGGAGAAAAAATGAGAAAGAGGAAAAGAAAGAGAAAAGCCATATATTGACAGAAGAGCCCTTTGAACTTTTTCACACAAAAAGCCTTCTCCAAAGCAAAAATAAAAATTATTCTCCTCTTTTCTTCCTTTCTCCCTCTCTTTTCTTCTTATTTCTCCTCCCTCTCCTCCTCCTCCCTACTCTTGTTTCTTGTCAGTTACTCCCGGTCCGGCTCTCCCAACGCTCCCACTGGAACGCTCTCACCCTCCGGCCTTCTCGCTTCTATGAGTGCTCATGGGTCCTGAAGTGATGTTTTTTGTGCTGGGGTTCAGAGGTTCATGCCTATTAGTGTGAAGAAAGGCCTGCTAGGTATTCTAATCTGACCCGAAGGAGGGACGCAGAGCTCTCATCCCCCCCACCCCCATCGCACATGGGACACTTTCATCCTTTGTCAAAAGGGGGTCAATGAGCGGCCACCCAGGGGGGTTGGCGTGTGGGGATAGAAGGGGGGGGGGGGGGGGGGTGCGAGTGCGGGGGTGGGGGTGGTTAAGTAACCTAGGAAGGTTATCTTATCTAGAATGTTACAAAAGGAAGAGGGCCGATGAAGGTTGAGGAGTATGTGACTGAGTGTGTGTGAGTTTCAAGCAGATATAGGGCTGAAGAGTGACAGGGTAGCAAGAGCTGTTATGCATAGGCCTAACACAAATACATGCTTGTATTTACTCAGACACAAACACACGTACGACGCACGTGCGCACACACACACTCTCACACGCACACACACACACAAAACCACACAGGTTACTATAGTAGGAATGTGATAACTGATCACATAAATGCTTGGAGTGGGGGGGGGGGGGGGGCAATTCATTTCTAACTCCATGTTGTTTCTGGCTTTAGAAGTACTTATTGCATATCCCAACCCCTCAGTATAAATGTCCCCTTTCATCTTACCGGCTTTTGCACGCATTAAAACATGAACATTCTAATTATCGACTTGTCATTACGAAAAAGTATATTCAACCATTCTGTCTGCATACAACAACAGCCTGGTCTAAAATAGCAATGTTACCTGCTCTAAAAACATCAGTCTTGAAATGTATTTAGGATATGTCAATCTAGCGAGCCAACTTTCACGACAATACTTTGTTTATTGCTAGCTAACGAGCTTGCTATTTAGCTGGGTAGCCAGCTCTATATTTCAAGAAACATATCATGACATTCATTTTGAGTTTAACTGTAGCCGACTTTTTATTCACCATAACAGGAAAAATGAACACACTTACAAGGTAAGTATACAAAATGACGAGCTGCTAACTTACTGTTGATGTGAAGATTGAATGCGTGTGTTCTGTTTCTATAGGAGGAATTTAGAACTTGATCAATGCTGATTGCTGTCACATCAGGTTACCGCGACGACAGTTGCAACAACAGGATCAGTATGAATTGTATGTCTCTTGCTTATTTTGCCGCTAAGCAACGGCTATACGAAAAGGTAAATTATGACAAGAAAGTGGTTTAAATGGGTCTGTTTGAAACGGGATCATATAAACATTTCCCAATTGTTTTTAAAGGCAACATACCGTGAATCATATGTGAGAGAAGTAAATCGGTGTCTGACTGACTGATGCTGTGAAGAACTTGGCTCCGGGTAAAGTTCCCTTAGATATAGATCTAGGAGCAGCTTCCCCTCCCCAATCCTAACCTTAAACATTAGTGGGGAAAATGAAAAACTGAACCAATATCAGCATCTAGGGTTTAACTTCACCCTGCACGAAAGACTTGGTCCCTTTCTGTTCTCTCTCTGATTTGTACACCACATCACTTGTTCCTGTGATAACCAGAGAGAGAGACAGAGAGAAAGAGAGAGAGCGCAAGACAGAGACAGAGAGACAAAGAGAGAGGTGGAAAAATCCATCTCCCCCAACTTGACCACACAAGAGACACTTTAGTCGGTTTATTGATTTCATTTTATACTGTTCCCCTGTCTGTCTGACTGTCTGTTGTCCGTCTGTCCATTTGTCCGTCTGTCCGGCTTTCTGTCTGTGCCCTCTACGCGAGCATTTGATCCTAACCGGGCAAGTGAGTATGTGTTACAATGGGTATTAACTTGTGCCCCGCTGATGTTGCAGTATGCAACCAGAGGATTGAGGGATTGTAGGTCACTTGGTTTGAGAGGCTGCAGGCCACCACCAAAAGATTAGAACAGACTCCCTCCTCCCTCCCTCCCTTTTCCCTCACTTCTCCCTGCTTCTTCTCTTCCCGCTCTATCTCACTCGTTCCCCCCCGCTCTCCCTCCCTCCCTCCCCTTTTCCCCTCCCTCTCTCCTGCTTCCTTCTCTCTTCCCGCCTCTATCTCATCCGTTCCCCGCTCTCCCTCCCTCCCTTTTCTCACTCTCTCCTGCTTCTTCTCTCTTCCCCGCCTCTATCCCCCGCTCTCTCTACCTCTCCTTCCCTTTTCATTCTCTGCCTCTCACTTCATCTCTGTCTTCTCTCTCTCTCTTTTTTCTCAACACTCATTCTCTCTCTCTCTTTCCCCTATTTCTGGAAGGTTGGCATTTATTGAGATGACTCATGTACTAGAGGCAGCTCTGCAGAGGGTTCACTAGCTGGCACAGCCACAAAGTTAAAAACATCTGATTTCAACCTAACCCTACTTGAATTTTTTCTTTATCCTTGGTCTATTTGTCTTTTCTTTCTTCTTTCTTTCTTCTTTCTTTTCTTTCTTTCTTTCTTTCTTTCTTTTCTTTCTTCTTTCTTTCTTTTCTTTCTTTCTTCTTTCTTTCTTTCTTTCTTCTTTCTTTATGAAAAAACTGTCACCTGTCACCTGTAAACGGTGCCGTTTAAAGATGAGGGAGAACGATTTTCTTTCTTGAGCATGGCCTGATTTCTATTACAGCATATTGGATGACTCATTCATATTCATCATGAATGAAACATCGATAGTTGGCTACTACATGATACTCAAATTTTCCCTATACCCCATCATGAGGTTTCTCTGCAACCTAGCCTGTGAATGAAAGTTTATAACGTAAGGTGCACAACTGGTCGAGAGACAAACTTTAGGTGACAGACATGACATCAATCACCAGTTTGCAAAACAAGAGTTTCTATTGGACAAACATAGGTAAGATTTATCCTGTTTTGTTCCGTTTGCTTCCGTTGTTATCCTTCTCTTCTCTTCGCTTGTGGACTTCAATGCACAACACATCAGCTGTATGTGACCAGGCAAAAAAAAACTTTACAAGCCAAACCATATCATAACCCATTAAAACAGCCTACATCATTGTCCACCATATTAGCTAAAGTAACATCCTAGTCAAACATAGATAATAGAACTAACGCGATTAGTAATTCCGCTACAATCATTGCAGTAACGTTCAGTGTTTAGTCAGTAAGCAGTTAGACCATCGGCGCCCGTTAGTAAACCCGCTACAATCATGCAGTAACATTACAGTGTTTAGTCAGTAAGCAGTTAGACCATCGG